>NW_008238314.1:733290-746298 GCF_000691975.1 Corvus brachyrhynchos
AGGAATGTTTTACCAGCTCCATTTATGACACAGTATCTGCAAAGATTCTGCTTGGAAAAAAAAGCAAAACGAAAGAGACAAAAGGCTATTTGTGAACAACAGACAAAGAAAACAAATCAAAAAAGAATAAATAGAAATAGTCAGGGAATATTCGATAGTTAATCAAAACATAAATCAAAAAACTTAAGAGAAAAAAATGCTCAAAGACGTGGTAGCAGACAGATAGAAATGCTCTTCTTTAGTGCTGAATACCTTAGAATAAATATATTACTATTGAAGTTGTAACTGTGAAAATTGTTACTCTTTAGCAGGTAGAAATTATAATCTCTTCATATTCTATTCTATATCTATATAAAAATAACTAAAGGCCTACTTAATATTAGAAAATTTCAGATTTGTTCTCTTTCTATGTATTCCTAAACATTTCAGGACAAAGTGCTAAAACGTGAAGTTGGAACAAAATCCACAGTGCTTGCTTACATTGCAAAAGGTGATTATTTCATTGTTTTCACACTCTGAAAAATGAAAATATATTATCCTGCAAATGTGCCCTATACTCCTGTTCAGAACAATTTATACACATTGACACGGGCACACATTCTCCTATTAACACATGGGCTGGATTTACCACTTCACAAATATTTTTGTTCAGAATTTTCTTGGTCTTTCCTATTGAAATAAGATTTTACTTAATAAGGGTGGAAATTCCTTGATTTTTCCTGAAAAAAAAAAGGAGGTTTGGCAAGAGTCAGAGGAGCCCTGACTGCTGTTAGGCAGAAGGACCTAAAAGATGGAGAGGGATGGAAACAGGTCCTTTCTCATCCTCCCCTGGCCTCTCCTGCCTTCCCAGGTGCCCTTATGGAATTGGAATGAGGCTATGGAACTCGAAGGAGCAAGATAAAGATGTGATTTGATGCTTATCAAAAAGATTGCAGCTATGGTTGCTTCATGTGATTATAAGGACAAAAGGAAAAAAAAAACCCAAAACCAACAGGCCATGCACCTAACAAATGTGTATACTGATTTTTTTCCTTGGAATGATACTTCAGGACAGGTTGTTGGAGTACAAACAGCACCTTAATGCAGAGATTGCTTGAATTCACATCAAGTACCCGTTCCCTTCCTCCTAAAGATCAGGTCACATCCTTCAGGGTGACCTCCAACAGAACTGTAGTGCTGGGGGGGATTTTCATGTATTTCATGTCTTTTTCAGGCCCAACTCCAGCCATCCATTTTTGCAGTTGGAAACAAGGAAGAAGCCTCACATTTCAACAGCAACCTCTCAAAAGCCTTTCACCAAGGAGTTTGGGAACACGTAGCTATCTATAGGCCACAGCTCAGGAGCTGTTTCTTCACCTTTAAAATACTCCAAATCTACCTGGGTTTTTTGTCACCTATATCTTAGATTTGAGGTGCAAAAAAGAGCTGTCATCAGAATTTCAGAGAGCTCCTTAAAGCACTCTTTGAACATCCTGGACAATATCAGCTGCTGCTTTGAACTCGCCCTCATGGGCTATATTTTCTCTTCCTTCCTCAAATCAGTGTATAAAAATATATAAAGGCCTACTTAATATCTGGAATCTCTTGTTCTGCTCCTGCTCCCCCTCCTCTTCCCACAGCTCCTGTTTGAGCAGGATATATAAAGATACCTTTGTTACCCTTTCTGGAAAAGGAACAGCTTCTTCAGTCTTCCAGTTCTTTGAGAATTTATCTGCTTTTGACTTTTATTTGGCCCTTGCAAAGGAGGCCATGGCCTTGGCAGAAGAACTAGAGAACACTGACAAAGGTATTTAAAGCTTCCTGATTCAGGCCAGTGGGTCAGAGCTCACAGGTCTCTCCTTCTCAAGAAAAAAAAAAAAAAAGATTAAAAATCAGGTTCTATAATTAGGAGAACACTAATGTGTGTCTAGGAAACAAATGTCGTTGAAATTACTTTGTTGCTTCTGCAGCTGATAGTGGCTGAAGTGTCTCAGCTGTGATTCCTGATAGGACCATAGGTGTGTACCTGGAGATTCCAGTTCCCTGTTAGAGCCTTTGAACCACTGCAACACCAGTGCCTCCTACACCTGTGCAGCCTCTCCTCTTATTGCTGCAGACTGGTGGCTAAAATGCCAGAGTTCAATTAATTAAGCAACTCCCCTCATGAAACACTTGAGGAAGCTCTCAAATTTCTAAACACTGATTTTCCCAATCAGCAGTAAAGCCTGACCCTTGCATACTTTCAAGACATTTACTATTATAATTGTGGCCAGCTTGAACATAAACAAAAATCATCCTGGAGGGGGCCTTTCCAGAGGCCAAAGATGGGTTATTTGAAAGGGTGAGGCCTCTGTGTGTTGTATCAGAAAGCAATCTGAGTAATTCCAGTGTTTTACTCCTACAGCTCCTACCATGCCTGCTTTTCCATTCCACTGGCAAATGGATTTCATATTTCATTTCACACGCACCCCATCTGCACAACTGTAGGTTTTGGGTCGGCCGGACGTAGATGGAGACGAGAGATCTCTATAGTCTGATCTTGGGACACATGGGGTTTATTGTAAAAGGCGTGGGTATAGGGGCACTGCTCAGAGCTGCCAGACTCAGCTCTGAGCAGGCCCAAGAGAGCAAGAGAGTAAACGGGTGAGAGAGAGAGAGAGAGAGTGTAAGAGCAAGAGTGGAAGTAAGAGCAGGAGTGGAAGAAGTAGTAAGGAATGTCTGAAGTCCTGGTTACAATACAATAAATCATCTTCTGTACTGAAGATTCTAATTGTCACTAACCAATCTAATACAAGATACAAATCCTAGAGCATTTACATACAGCCTATAAGAGTTCTTATATTACCATAGAGTGTTACATCTTAACTTCTAAAAACTACTCTTTGGACCCCTTCTGCTGAGCTAGTAGGGTCTGCTCTGACCCTTGGACCTGCTTGCAAGCAGAGGGTATTGTTCCATCAAGAGGGGATTACCTTCAGTCGGCCATACCATTGTTTTCTAGTTGTTCAGTAACTAAGACTTGGTATTTCAAAAGTGGCTTTCATTTCGATGTTGCCTGTAGTTTTCATATTCCCAAAATCTTTTGTCAGGCAATCATATTTATAAGGCTTTCCTGTTTCATCTTCCCCAACACACAACAATAACTTGTGTACCTTTCAGCTGCCTTTATGGAGTGAACTGGTTTAACTTTTCCTCAGGAAAAGGCATCATAAAACGAGGTGTTGGTATGCTGTGTCCAAGTGTTTTTCCTCAGAGCGAGCTAGAGCTGTTCCTGCTGGCACCAGGGGCTGATAAGAGCAGAGTTAAGAGAAATTTGGTTTCTTCCACAGAATTTGTCGTGCTCAGCATGGAGCACTGGGAGGCTTTTTCAGCACTTTACACACAAAATAATCCAGTGGGGCTGTTCGCTCAATTATCTAATACACCAGAAAAAAATGTTCCAATCTTCTGTAAAAGTGCCACATTCTTTCTTTTCTTGATTGCTGCTATTGAATACTTAGGCTTTTCTAAATTCTGTGCTTGTCTTATAACAAATATTGACTGCAAAATCTGATATTTCTGATTAGCAGAGAAGCCTTTGCAATTAGTGGAAATACAGACTAACAAAAGCCTGGCTTTCCAAGCAAGAGATGTTCACACTGTTAGACTTTTCTCTTTCTTGTAAAAATGCTGGGTCTGGTGGTTTTGGTCTTGTTGAAATTTAGAATAGTTGAAAATAATTTGCAGATTCACGATTCAGAAGAACAAATATCTTCTGTGAACAAGGTGATGTTTTATTTTCTTTAAAACTAACATTTTTAAAAAGAGGACTCAAATTTTCTTCCATTTCCTTCATTGCTTTTTTTCTGTCCATCAGATATATTTCCATAGCATGATGTAGAATCTGAATATCAGGGATTCTTTCCAGCCCTAGATAATAAACATTTTGCGAAATATTCTGAGGATTGGCTGGTTCTCTGAGCACTTCATACCTCCAAGTGTGAAATGAGTAGTCTCCCATTACCCTTACCCAGATCTTTGATTAAAAAACCCAACCAACTGTAAATGGATTAAAGGCAGCACAGGGATATCCTTGTTTGTTAAGTCAATAAAAGCCTAAATTGAAAGGATTGTAAATCCATGAAATATTTACTGACATGTTAATGTTATCCCCGCTATTTCCAAGCACACTTGCAGCATTTTCTGTCAGGTTCATTAAATGTTTCTCATTCTATTTCTGCCACTTAGGCCAGGTGGCTGCTAAATCAATCAAAACGTGAGGCTGGGAGGGGGAAGCTCACTACAGCTCACAGGTACAGAGGGGATTGTCTTGAGAAGAGACATTGATTCATCTCTGGAATAAATAGTCAGGGACCCATTACCTTTAAGGAGCTCTCCCACTTTATTGAGACTCTTGCCCCATTGGTCTTCAAATAGGAACCTTTTTTGAGAATGATTTCTAACTCTGGTTTAAATTTGAACCTATTTTTATTGCCATTACCTAAAATCCTTCTTTTTTTTTTTTTTTTTTTTTTTTTAGCAGTAGTTAGTTTTGTTTTGTTGTCCTTAAAAAGAAAAGTAGTTTTCTTCTCTCCTCTATTGCATTTTATTTGAAAATGTGGTTTCCAGGGCCAGCAGCCAACTCAGCAGTTGCCTCTTAGAATAGAGATTTGACTGGAATTTATGGAAGAAATGTAGGTGTGAGGCCTGTGAGCAAGGGCTGGCTGGGACTGGGTTTATGACAGCCCCCTTTGTCCTGCCTGCCATGGAAGTCAGGCACACGAACACATGAGATTGCTGAGATGGGAGAGAAACTGGATGTATTTAAGGATGGAGAAAACCAGAAATTTTAAAAAAGGACCTTTGGATATAACTTTAAATGTGCAGACAGAGCAGCTTTATTAAGGCCTCTGAATCTTTTAATGCCTCTGTTTTGGAGCTGACTGGGCAGGAGCCCCTCTTTGTACCAGGGATTGTGGGAATTGCACCTTGCTCTGGAGACAGAAGGGCCCAGATACCCTTTTTGCGTTAGGGATGAAAAAATCTTCCCATACAGTGGAAGAAATTGGGTGATATTTTTAATTCACCTTTCTGGTACTCGTGCCTGCATTGGAGAGGCATAAAGGCTGTTCCAGCTGTACTAAACACTTGACCCTAAAATCTCTTACAATGCAGTTGCTCTTTACTTTGGTTGCACTTAAAAATGTCCTGAAGACATGGCAGCACAAGGATACGGGCACAATCCACCTCCTGTGTTTTGAAAGATGGCAAAGCTTGACAGCACTTTCAGAAAGATCTTGACAGATCTCTGAGACTGCCATGGAGTTTGATGCCTGTCTGCCTCAGAGCCAGGACCACAGCAGCTGTAGGATGAGACAGTTGACATTTCCTCCCTCTCCCTTCCCACCTTTTTGGCTTGAATAGAGCTCAAAACGGGAGAATTCGCAGACCTGGCACATCCTGGTTTCGTGACTGCACTGTGTCCTTCAAATACACACAAAGCCTGTAAAATTCACTGATACTGGAGTTCACAGGGAGGGATGACAGACTGCCCTGCCTGGTGACAAATGCACTCCTGAATGACCAAACCTGACTGCTGGTCATTCTTCCTGAGCAAATTCTTCTAAGGCTTGTCCACAGTTCTTTTTTATCTATACTTTGATATTTTTTTTATTATTTTCCAAAAGAATTGTGTATTCTCACATATTAAAGAGAGAAAACCTGCTTTAAAATTCAGCTCAACCCAGGCTATGGCTGTTCATCTTCATATATTTAATGGAGGTTAATGTGAATCCCATTAATTTGGCCTCTTCTCTGTACTCAGTGCCTTCAAGCCTTGTCAAAGCCAAGGCTCTCAGTCTTCTTCACATCAACACTGGAGCATGACTTAACTTATAAATTCATTAAGTCAGGAATACAGCTCCTGACAAGTGCTAAATGCATCTCACATCTAACGGCATTTGTCAAAAGTCTTTTCTCATTAAGCTCAATTTGGGTTTTACAAGAAGTTCCCTTGGAGATGCTGGCTGTTTTCATCTTGCAGCAGCAGTAAAGAGTATAATAGTCTCTTAATTGATCCCTGAGGAACTGCAAATGGGCAGAATTGCTGCTTTGTCGACTGGGTTCTCCCAGGGACAGGCTCTTGGGTAAGTTTAAGGCTGTGTGATGAACATACTGTTTGTTTCTGAGCTTCTGTTCGATTTGGCTCTTAATGAAGAGAGCTGGGAGTTTTGCTCGGTGCTTGTACAAGGAATCCGAGAATCACAGAGGTGTTCAGGTTCAAAGGGATTAAAGATTATGCAGTTCCAACCCTCGTGCCATGGGCGGGGATACTTTTCCCTAAACCAGGTTGCTTAAAGTGCATCCAACCTGGCCTTGGACACTTCCAGGGATCCAGGGGCAGCCACAGCTTCTCTGGGCACCCTGTGCCAGGGCCTCACCACCCTCACAGGGAAGAATTCCTTCCCAATATCCCATGTAACCCTGCCGTCTGGCAGTGGGAAGCTCTTTCCCCTTGTCCTGTCACTCCAGACCCTCAACAAAGAGTCTCTCTCCATCTTTCTTGAAGGTTCTCTTCACGTACTGAAGGGCTGCAATGAGGTCACCCCAAAGCTTCTCTTCTGAGAACAGAACAGGCTGAACAATCCCAGTTGTCTCAGCCTTTCTCTCTAACCAACTTGGTGGACTCATTTTCCTCCAGAAGATCCCACAAGGACACTGCAGGATGAGGCAGAAGGAGCAGGAAGAAGAGGGAAAACAATCTGTGGCACAGGCCCTGTATTTCTACTTTCCTCCTTGAATGAAACAAGTTTTTCCCTGGCCCAGGCTCTCCTTTTTGTTTGAGCAGATACTACTTGTTATCTGCTCTACTGCCTACAGTGGATGCTCTGCAGTGCTCAAAGCATGTTTATTTAAGAATTGTTTGATAGTCCCTCTTTGGAAGCCCATTAGGAACTATTCACACCATGTTAAAACTCGGGAGACCTTAAATTTCACGTAATGCTTCCTGAAAAGCTCTGGCACATGGCCTGCGTTTCAGGAAAGAGTTAACCAGGCAATACACATGGCAAAAGAGCATACATAAAGCTGTCCCCACCTTTCCCTTTGCAATAACAAAACACAGACTTCTTTAAGGGGAAGCTCCAAAAAGTCATTCAAAAACAGCTCCTTCATAACTTATCAGTGCCTTACATATTATATTGTACAGGTGTCACTGCGTAATCCCCCACTCTCTCAACAACTTTTATACCAAAATGAGGATGTAAAAGGTCCATCTGGATTTCCTCTGGCTTTTCCTCCCAACATTATTCAGTCTTTGTTTCTTCCATCTTTGCTAAGCTGGTGGAGTATGCCCTAAAATGTCATTTATGGCACTTTCATATTCTACATTGAAAAAAATTAATGGAATAGAGTTTGCAATTCAAATCCTGCCACTGACAGACATTTGCTGAGGCAAAGTCAGGAGGTTCAATTTAGGAGCTGTAAACTGTTACAGGGCTATAAATTCCTATTCCATTAATGTTGTGCCACACTTACATAGGGGAAGAAAAACCCAGCCCTCAGCTTTTTGGAGTATATTTAATCAGGGGTGATCATGGTGCTTCTACAGCTGCTTCTTCTACCTATGCCACTTAAAACTCCTGGTGAAAATTCAGCTCCGTGGCCTTTTAATTGAACTGTATTTTTATTTTCACGTTAGTACCCCCTCTGAAAACTGGGAAAACTGTAATTCAATAGAGATTTATTAATAATGATTTACAGATCATTTTACTTACTGAATTATATTCTCTCTTTGAGACATCAGGATTTTTCTTTCCTAAGATACAGCAAAGCCAAGCACGAGCAGAGCAGAAAAGAGAAGAGCAGAGAGGCAACTAAAAACCACAATTCACCAGTCCAAGATAAAATTCAGCCCAATAGGCACCAGGTACTGTAGGTTTTGTATTAGCAGCAGTCTCCAAAAATCCTGCTTTTGCTGCTTGACTCCCATCCCTCTTTATTGCTCTACACAGTTAATACTGAGTTTGAAACCAGGGTGAGTTATTAAGAGCCTTGAAGGTTCTCCTTCCATTTTTCATTTCTTTCCCTCTCACCACCACCATCACCATCATCACAACCAACACCTTTTTGCATCCAAAAAAAAAAGGAGAGTGCAGGGAATAAAATGCTACAGGTGTTTCCACAATGTAGTCTTGATACATTTCTTAAATTTCATATAAGTCCTTGAACTCTAGTTTATTTTGTGTCTTGTCATGTTTAGCCCTGCTGAAGCACCTTCCAGAGCAAATTCTGAGTGTATTAATTAGAACATGTGCTCTGGTTTTCTTTCCATCACAAATTCTTGTGATTAGAAAATAGGATCAGACAATATAATCCGATTAGTTCCCTGCTCCTGCTGATTAACTGTGGTGCTTCCATGGACATCTGAGTGTCTGAGCAGGCTCCTTGCTCCTGGAGAGGACAGACTGTCACGAGAGAGATTGTTTTACCACTCACTGAAATTTAACCTGCATTAATAATGGCCTCCCATGAGAAACCATGAAAATCAGTCTGCACAGTGGGATAATGCCAAAACCAGGTTTGAGTTTCAAAGTCACCAGTGAATCAAGAAGGGTGAGAAATTATGACTGAGGAACCATTTCCTTCAAGCCTTGTTCTTGCACAGCAACGAGGCTTCCTGCAATATATCTGTAATTTTTTTTTCCCTTCATAAAATTAATCAAGAATTTTTCACAGAAGCATTTCTCATGCATTTAAAGGTTTGGGCTTTGGGGGGTTCTTTTCACTGCAACTTTTAGTGTGAAGGAAAAACAGGGAGAATATATTTTCCTCAAAACTTTTCACATCATTACATTTATTAAAATTTTGGTGTTTTTTAACTAAAGTCAAAGAATATTTTGCAGAAACAGCTGTGGTCATGGATTCAGCTCCAAACCAACAGAAAGGAAAGTGCTTTAACACATTTCCTGAGCATCTCTTGCTTTGCACACTGTTCAGAAACCCGCATTGGCTCAAATTAAGCACTGGTGTGTTATCTAAGCCTTAAATAATACATGTGTTTCTTTTCCAAAGATGGTTTGAGTTGGTCTTACGGTTCAGGATTATTGCTAAAGTAAAGTAGTTATTTTGGGCAACAGCTGCTGCTGTTGATAAGAAGTCTTTGTATGAGGGCAATGTACGTTGAGGTTGGGTGTTTTCTCTCTTTTCAATTTTAACTTCTTATCCAGCTTCTTTAATGGTAAGTCTTTGTCCACTTGGAGTCCCAGAAAAGCACATTTGTGTCCAGGCTTCTTTTCTCTGTTGAGCAGCAAGGAACAACTGGTGGGGAATTCTAATCCAGAGTGAAAGTGGCTTGGACTCCTTCCCCCTCTCCCTTATTCCTCCCAAGAAGAATTACTTTGCTTTCAAAGCATACTGATTATTCTGGAACAAAGTAATATTCCAGATATAATGTTCCCAGGGGATGGGGGTGTGCTGAAGCTACTACTGAAGGATACTGCTACAGTTACCCCAGTTAGTTTTCCTATTCAACTTTACTTGCTTTGAAAACAAATCCTTTCCACTTCAATTTTAAAGAATCAAATGATTATGAGCAGGGGAAGAGAGGGAAAATGGAAGTACTTCATTTTAACAAGAAACCTGGCAGTTTTTTGAGTTGCATCTCATAAAAGTGGGAGTTACAAGTTTGCCTCAATCATGAGCTTGAAGGGTATTTTTCTTTTCTCAAGAGCTATCAGCTCTTTGTGATAGAATAAAGCAAGAGTGAGAAAATCAGTTGAACTGCTGGGGAAGGATTTGAAGGGAGGGCTCCAAGCAGGGCCCAGGCTCTGCTCTGGGGCCCAGCAATGGCACAGGAGTAATGGGCAGGGCCTGAGCCCAGCAATTCCCCCTGCACACGAGGCAGAACTTCTGCCCTGGGCAGTGCCCAGCCCTGAAGAGATTGTCCAGAGAGGCTGTGAGGTCTTCTCCCTGGGGATATTTCAGAGCCCTCTGGACACAATCCTGTGCTCTGGGATGGCCCTGCTGGAGCAGGGAGGTGGCACCAGATGCCCCACTGTGGTCTTTCCCAACCTACATGTTCTGGGATTCTATGAGCAAGATTTTCTTACTCAACCAATTAAAGGTGTGACAGCAGAAATAAATGGGTTTAGATGACTATGAGGGGGGAAATGCCAATTATTGGTATAATTAATCTCTGCTTATTTTGAAATATATCTGGTTTTACGTGTAGAAGCCATGGGACAGGACATTAACAGCTCTGTAGGTCAAAGTCACTTTCAAATTCAGAGTGTGACTTTCAGGCATTGCCTACTGGATTATTCAAGGATTGCTCTTCCCACTTTTATGCCATGACAGCACTGAGAGGTTTGGAGATGCCAGCACCACAAGATGGTGCTGATGGCTGGCTGGCTGGCCACGTTCTTGGCTGGAACAGAGGTCAGGCAGGAAGACTTCTCCTGCAGGCAGGCATGCAAACTATGCATCCACAAGGAGAGATCAGCCAGAGGCCATTAATGCTTCTGAGACCTTGACTACACAAGCACTGAGGAGACATTGCCAGGCAGACCTTGGAAGCAGAACAATAACCCATAATTTGATGAGTCTAAAAGGTCCTGAGCATTGGCTCCAACTCAGGTAAGAAGCAGCAAGACACAAAAAAGCCTCTCAGCTCTCAGAGTCAGAAGACTGCTTAATTTCAGCCATTTGGGGGTGGGTTTTGAGCACCATGCTGTGATTCCACTGATCCCCATATATTTGCTTCTTCCTGTTCTCCCCAGCCCCCCATAAATTGGATTAAAGGCTTGTATGATTGATACATGCAAAAGGTTGAATTCATCAGGCAGAAGATTGGGGTCAGAAGGAATTTCTATTAAAAGCAAACTGGAAATGACCTGAGGAAGCCTGGAGGAGGAGCTGAGGGGGAAGTAAGAGGGGGCTGAACAAGGAAATATTTTTCTGGAGCATTTGGAATGGATCACTCTCGTATTCAAATTAAAAGCAAAGCAATCTGACATTGCAATTTGGGTGACTTTATTCCAATACAGTGTCTGAAGAAGTCCAGAATTCTTTCTTAAGACTTGCAATACAGCATGGAGATGCCATAATTTCAGGTCTGATTTTGCTGAGGGAAATAAAACGTCAGGATCTGGAAATGTGCATGGGGAAATTAAGACAGAAGGCACCTCTGTTTTATCTATTTCTACAGGAAGTAGAAAGCTCTAACCACTCCTTTTAATGGAAGGTAAAGGGAGAAATAATTTGGTTTTAATTTTAGATCATTGCTTGCATAGGTTTGGGGGGGTTTTTTGTTTCACATCAAATATCCCTCTAAGCAGGTAAGCCTTAAATAAAGACATAGCCTTTAATTGTTTTAATTATGTCACATTTATTTGACGGGCAATGCACTGACATAACACTATGAAGTACTTGCTTGACAGGGTTCATTCCAAATCAGAATCACAAAAGATCAATAATAGTTCTGTTTAATTTTTTTTTTTTTTCTATTGCCTTTTCCACAGGTATTGGGGAATTTCCACCAGGGTGCTTCCTGGACACCCCAGGGACCAGTTTGGCTGGAATTTCTGTTGTGTTTTGCACAGCACATGGTGAGTACTTCATATAGATGACCTTTTGCATCTGTAGCATGTGGAGGCAGGGGTTAGTAACAAGCTAATACTTGTTTGATATTATTACTTGTGTTATCACCATCTGGTGCACAGCTAAAAAAGTACCTAAAATTATTCTCTGTTACCACTTGGCATTTTCTGGCGGAGCAAAATGTTGGATTTGGCCAATAGAACTGCAAAGTGAGAGCTGAAACACATCTTGAGGTTCAATTAATGCTGCACCATCTGAGATGCCTTTGGTACTCTTTATGCACCTCAAATGGAAAACGAGGGGCGGGGGGGAGAGGGGGGGAAGAAAAAAAATTATAAGCAAGAATTAGATTTGGAACTCTAAAGATCTTACTGTTTTAATTTATCTGCAGAAGAAATTTAAGTAAACACAAACATAGTAAAAGAATTGAAAAAGATGCAGCACACTAAAGCCAAACAGAATCAAACATTGGCTGTTTCATCTCGAAACTGCAATAAATCGGGGGCTGATAAAACCAAAGAGCTCCATTTACAGATGAGATTAAGCAGTCAGGACAAATTTATTACTTTTGGATTAAAAGCAATCACGCAACATTTGTAATCAACAGAAGAAAAAGCAAATGTGATGCTGGTGGTCAGGGAGAAGCTGCATTAATTGCTACATGTGTTTATGCACCCTCAGCATCACCAATCACTCCTGACACACAGGTATCAGGTCACAGATGTTATTGTTTCCCAGTATTTCTACCCACACACACACAGCGTTTTGTTTTTTAAATGTTTTTAAATGAAAAAGCCCCTTCTGGCCAAGTTAGCATCGAAGAGAAAAAGCACAGTGCTTCATTTTAAAGTCTGACAAGAAGTCAGTTTGGGGACATGACTGCAGCACTTTCTGCTGTGAACTCAGAGACCTCAGCCGTGGAATGAATCCATCTGCATTCCTCAGCCCCCTCCTCAGCGCAGGGGAAGGGTGGGGCTTCGCTTGCAGCATCCCTGGCAAAAAACCTCCTGGAGCAGCTTCCTTTTGGCTCTGGGGAGAAGGCCCCAGCAGTGTCAGCCTTCAGAGAGGAGCAGCAGTGCTCACCAAAATGTGGAAGTTAATTATCAAGGATGCAAAATGGGGAGGTGATCACTGGCACAAGAAGGGGTCATGCCACACACCTTACAGACACCACGGTGTCTTGATGGAGGGAAGTTTTCAAGGAAATTCCCAGCCCCACACTTCTTTTGTAAATTAATACATCTGATTTTTTTTTATGGTCCTTGTTTTGCCTCTGTTAATAGCAAGATATGCTGTGCAATAAATAGCCATCAGTGTTAGATTTAAAGATTTAAATAGTTTGTTTTGCTTATTTAGCTCAAAAGTGAATGAGCTGAAGTTTATGTCAATATTGTACTATGGTTAACATTTCTCTAGCGAGGGACCAGCAGACATAAACAAATGGGTTTTGTC
>NW_008238314.1:746353-757720 GCF_000691975.1 Corvus brachyrhynchos
CTTCTGTTATGGAAATTGAGAACATAAATGCATAACTTCTCTGGAATTCGTGAATCTGATCTAAATCTGTGTGATTTATTAAGAGCTGGAAATTGAAACTTTTCTGCTGAGTGGCCTATTTTGATTGGTGGTGTGAAATTCCTTCCCTTGGTTTAGAAACTATTTGAAAAATGTAAGGTAGGAAAAGAATAGCTCTGAGCTTGATAAGAAGCAGCCCATTGAACTGTGATTCTGTAGTGATAAAATTAGGATACACATCAGAAGCACTAAGTGAATTACCTTTTAAAACTGATGTAACGTTATGTCATGTTACTGTCCAGAGCTCTGTGACCAGATCACTAAGGCAAAATCCTTGTTTGAAATGGATCCACTGAGGAGAATCACAGATTACTTGGAGAAAACCCTCTGGTTTTCCCCAGAAACCTCCCATGTGGAATACATGGCAGCTTTTTAGTTCGACTTCATTAATAAACTGTGTAAAAACAGTAGAGCTAGGAGAGAATTTGGACAACTGTAAAGGGGATTTGAAGAAAAATTGAACTCCAGTACTTGGGTGTGAACCAGATCCTGTAACCCAAATGACAAGATTTGCTTATGGACTAAATTAATTGCTGTGAGTCTTCAGTGTGCCCAGGTGGCCAGGAAGGCCAGTGGAATTCTGGCTGGGATCAGGAATGGTGTGGCAGCAGGGCCAGGGCACTGATTGTCCCCTGTAATGGGTACTGGTGAGGTCACACCTCAAATCCCGTGTCCATTTCTGGGTCCTCACTCCAGGAGAGATGCTGAGGGGCTGGAGCATGTCCAGGGAAGGGAACAGAGCTGGGAAAGGGCTGAAGCCCCAGGAGCTGCTGAGGGAGCTGGGAAAGGGGCTCAGCCTGGAGCAAAGGAGGCTCAGGGGGGACCTTGTGGCTCTGCACAAGTCCCTGACAGGAGGGGGCAGCCGGGGGGGGGTCGGGCTCTGCTCCCAGGGAACAGGGGCAGGACAAGACAGAAAAGGCCTCGAGCTGTATCAGGGGAGGTTTAGATTGGAGATTAGGATAAAATTCCTCACAGAAAGGATTGCCAAGCACAGGAAGGGGCTGTCCAGGGGAGTGGTGGAATCATCATCCCTGAAAGTGTTCTAAAAACTTGTAGATTTTGCTAAGGATGCTAAGGGACATGGGCTAGTGGTGGATTTGGCAGTGCTGGGTTAATGGTTGGACTTGATGACCTTAGGGGTGATTTCCAAACTTTATGATTCTTCCAGAGATTCTGGAGCTCAGTTTAATTCTATGTGCTGTAAGAACCGAGCACAGTGTGGGAGATGTGCTGCTCCAAGAGCACAGGCAAGGCTCAGACACCTCAGTTTGCTTGGATGGAGAAGCCCAAGCCCAGACCTGGATCCATGGATTTTAAAAGCTCCAGGGGCAGAAGGAGAATGGGTGGGAAGAACAGAAATCTACAGTTTTCAGAGGAAAGCTGAGGAGAAATGGCCTCAGTCTTTAACATTTAACCAGGTAATGATCTGAGCTGGTGAAATCCTCAACTGCTCACAGCAGTGGAGTTGGGGATCTGCACAAGAGATTTCAGGAACAGGGCCTGAGCTCTCCACCCAGCACTGTGGGGGAAACTGGGAGCAATGCTGGGAATTGAACCCAGATTTCCTGAACTTCCACTCAGCCCCTCAGCCAGATGACTGCACCTCCTCCTTCAGAGAGAAAATATTACCTGAAAATAAGTATTACCCAAAAATAAATCCAGAATTTATGTAATTTAATATGATATCAAGAATACTTTGAAAATTTATTTAATCACGATTTACTTTTATTTTAATGGACACTTTTACAGTATTTTCTACCAACACAGCACATTTTTAACCCTACAGTGATACAGTTCCTGGCCATAGTGGGGTCAGAATTAATGAGGGGCAACATGGCCTGAAATTCTCCCATTAGCAGCAACTTTCAGTCTTCTTGAAGAGTTACATTCAATCAAGCTAAAAAATACGCTGAGCAAACAAGGGAAACATTTTGGAAGATAAAATATTTCAAATACTAACAGATGAAGCACTTATTGTGAAAAAAGAAAAAGCCTTAGGAGTAATTTTTTTTTAAAATGCAGTTTGTTATACCATAATTATATTATTGCCTCAGAACAATCGATCTATTTTCTTTCTGAGAATATTTCCAAGCAGTTGTTTTTGAGCAATTTTCCTCGTATGAATAATCAGTCTTTTGAAGCATGACTCCAGTGTAAGGTCAAAGTTGTTTTTTATATTCTGCAAGCAGCTGAATTGCTTTCTGCTTATGTAATACAGATGTCAAGCTGTTTGAAATACTTGTGCACTTTGGTGACTTGTAAGAAAAAGAAGCAAGAACTTTCTACTGCACTTGATTTTGTCAATTTGAAATTTTGTTTCTCTTTTAAAATGGATTTTTAAGGCTCATGCTTGTGGAAAATCTTCCCGCCTTACAAACAAAATGGAGTAATGGCTCAGTCTTTAGCAGAGATTCCTTGGCAGGGTTTAACTGTGCTCGTGGTGGGGTGACAACATTCCTCAATTTTTAGTGAGAATATTTCAGGCAAATTGGAGTCTTATCTGAAATATCTTTGAATGTGACAGGCAATTGAAAGTTTGTGTTTCGTCTTGTGAAACACCTACAGGTAATCCTGCTCTGCCAAGAATGAACTTTTGGTCCTACTGAGCCTGTGCAGGTTTTGCACCATTGAGGTAATGTCAGTTTTTATCTTATAAAAGACATAATAACAATAATTATGACAAGGTTAGGGATAACAGGGACTGTGTTTAGCATGT
The DNA here is from genome assembly GCF_000691975.1 of Corvus brachyrhynchos. NCBI lineage: Eukaryota > Metazoa > Chordata > Aves > Passeriformes > Corvidae > Corvus > Corvus brachyrhynchos. The sequence continues at coordinate 749,148 of NW_008238314.1, forward strand.
TTGAGCTGGGGTGGGTGGGAGAGGAGGGCCAGATATAAAGGCCATATCAGTGGATTTTGTGTGGAAGCTTTGGAGTTTGCCTGTAATAAATCAAATTTAAAGCACAGCTTCTGATGAGGGGCTTGTACAGCCCTGGTGTGCCGGCATAATGCGATTTCTGCATGATCAAAAGGCTTAATTAAACATAATTATTGCCATTGTGAGGGTTCCAGAGCCAGCCCCTGGCAAATTGCCACTTAATAGTGGTCAGGCTGCTCCCAGTCACACAGGACTGGACGATTCACTGGATCACATGGAATTACTGGCTCAGCTTCCCACCAGCCCCAGGATCTTTGCACAGTTGTCTGCTGGGCTGTGTAAATAACTCCAAATATTGCAGTAAGACAGTAAATATTCCCCAAGTAATGAAATTCTAGAAAAACAGAACTTTAAAGAAGTAATCCAGAATCTCAGATACCACTGGATAGAGCTGGGACTAGAAAAGCAGTTTGCTGGTAGAGCCATGGAGCTTTCAGCTAGACCAAAAAAAAAAAAAACCAAACTACCTCATTTTTCATTACTAAAATACACAGTGTGTTTTGTGAACTTCATATCCACATTAACTGCACCTTCACCTGTTTCAGTGGCAATAATTTGATTTAAATAACAGTTGTAAATTATAGCTTCTCAAGAGGAATTAAGGATCAGCTTTTGCAAAAGGTTGGTAAATTTAAACCCAGTGAACTTCAGAAAAAGAAGTTGCTTTGGTGGTCTGTGTTATTCATCTTCACCTTATCTTCCTCTTGCCATGACTTTGACAGTAAACAAAGGAATTTGAACTTCTCAGTGCTGTAAGCTGTTAACATAAAAATGCATCTTTAATGGTGCACAAATTATCCCCTTTAATCAGAAGAGCTTAATTTCATCACAAAGAAACTTATTTAGCAAGGTGTATACTCACAAAAAATGCCTACATTTGGTAGCTGAATTGGAATTAGGTCAGAGCATCTGAACCATCTTTATCCACTTTGGACAAATGCAAACTATTTTCATTTTCTTTACAGGACGTTTCTATGTTAAGCAGATTTATTGATAAACTGCTCAATGGGATTTTGTTACTTTAATTTCATTTTCATCTATGGAGGGACACAGCAGAAGAACAGCTTAAATTAAATTGGGTAATCAGGAAAGAATTGATTAAAACTCAAGTGATACAAATTAAAAGGGGTGTATGCTCAAGAGGTGACAGAAACATCAGTTTAGATGTTGATTTGAGAATTTTTGGGTTTAAGAAGGCCATTTAGCTCTACAAAGGGAGAAGGCAGACTCTGATGTTGCCAGGAACAAGAACAGAGAGAACATAAAAATTTAGGAGGGTAACATGAAGGATGATATTTGAGTCAAACATCTCATTAAAAGAAGAGAACTGGGAGGGGAATGGGAACACAGAGAGGAGTGTGTTTTCCTCTTCAAAGCAAACAAAAAGTTAATACAATATAAAAGGATAAAAAAAAATACATGCTGAAGAAAGGCCAAAACTTTAAAGGCAACTTATGTTCCCATATTTATGAGATTGTATCATGACTACAATTTGAGCAGAGATATTTCCCACTAAAACCCAAAACTTTAAATGATAGCTGTTCAAAATGTTTTCCAGTGCTTTACGTTTCCTGTAATGGAAAATGTTGTCCTTCATTAAAAGCCAGCTACACTGTCAGTATTTTCCAGCATTCTCTATTTTCTCTTAGGCCTATATTATAATTTAACAGCATTCTTGATCTTCATTTTCCCATCAGAAGAGCTATACCAATTTTCCCTTCTATGTTTTCATCAGTATGGAAAAGGCTCCTTTCGTCTGTGTGGAGTCCAAACCCAGAAGAATTGTCAAAAACTCACAGAGCCACAAAAAGGAGAGGTAAGGAAGAGACAGGACTACTCTGTGCTCTTCTCCCTCCTCAAATCAAATGACAATAGAAACGCACACCTTTCTGCAGTCTTTCCCCAGATATCTCCAGCTGTGGATTCTGTTACTGCTCCCTAATCCTATTAAAGCATCATCCCATAAGTCCCAGCTCATACAAATTCCCCGCTGCCTTAAGTGCAAAGAGGACCCTGCTTTTAGAAAGACCCAGAGCTGCCTTTTGAGGGCCTTCTGTGGAAAATTCTACTTGCTCAGGTGTAGGCACCTGTTATAGGAGAACTGACTTAAACCAACTGGTGGAAGATTCAAACAGAAACAGGAAAAAAACACAGCAAAACCCCCCAAAATATTACATTTCTTCATCTATTTCCTAGATGACCTGGGGAATTCTTTGTGGATCCTGAGAGTTCATATGGATTCAGAAAGCAGCTGGGTAAAATCCTGGAATAAGGCTCTCACCGAAGGTCTTTAAGCACAAGAACATTCGTGGAGTGTTCGAATATTTCTCAGCTACAAATTGCGAGAGGCTGAAATCGAGTCCTGGAGGGAAGGAAGCCTCCACACCCATTATCATGGTCCTTCCTGCATTAGCACAATAAAAGAAAGAGCTTTGGAGGAAGATTTGCCGTGATCTAGGAAAACCATGGTTATGTAAGAGAACTTCACCAAATGGTGACCATTTACACGAGGGGAAAACGTCTGGATCCTGGATCGAGTAATCTGATGCTTTCCCACCTCTAGTGAGTTTTAGAGTTGGCTGATTTCACAAGGTTCAATTTCCCAACGCAGTCCCTTTAAAGTAGAAAACAACACTTTAGATAATGTCTAGAGACAACCAACAGAAAATCCTATGGGATTCCTTGTTCCTAGGCTGGTGTCTAAATGAGCCTTTCAGGGACACCAGTCCCGAGCAGAAGTGCGCCATCTGCTACGCTCTCACCAGCTTTCCTTTTCGCCCTCTGCTCTGCTCACTTGTTCTTCCTGCTGTCACATGTGCCTGAACAAGCTGTCTAAGGGGGAGCAAGGGTGCACAAAAGGGCACCAAACCATAAGGGACACAATCAGAGAGAAATGTAACACCAGCTCTGAACAGAAGGGAAAAGGAGATCCTCACACGCCAATTTTCTTTTCTTTCACTCATTCGATGTTTGGAGCAGGAATAGAATTCATCTCTGCTGCTTGGAGATCTCCTTTTCTTCTTTCCTAGATTAACCCAACTGGTTTATATTTTATTCACACAGTTATTTCCAAGGCTTAGCTAGATTAGTCACCTGTGTTTGTGTGTTTGAGTCACTGACATTTGTCCAGCTTCTGCTTAAGTTATACATAGCAAGGTGAAAAAAGAAAATGAATATTAGAAAATGTATCCCAGGAACTAAAAAGAGGCTGCAGAGTGTATTAAGTTACAAGAACCCTTCTGTGGAGTTTTTGGATTTCTATAAGTTGACATACACAAAGTGTGCCAGTCCTTTTGTCTTCCAGAGAGTTAACGTGATTAAGCTTTTTATCTGGCATGCCTTTTCACTAGAGAATCTGCATGAAATTCCCCTAAATTCTCTTCATGTCTTTCCAAAAAATAATATGAGCTTTTTTAACACAGCCTTTTTTACTGTCTGGAATGTGTTTTCATTTTCTAAGTGCATTTCAAGGTTGAAACGAAGAAAGTTTTGGTTACAAATGCAAATCTCCAGGAATGAACTCGAGTGAGTAGACTGAAGGCTCACGTCTGGTATGTCCTTTTGAAACCTGAGGCCTTTCTAACCCATCTCATCCTAGATGTTGCTTTTGAATCCTACAACGTGAACTTCTTCCCTTTGGCAAAGTCAAACTGATAAATGATGTCACTGAAATGAAACCCTAGCACGTGTGAGCATGGAATTTCTATTACTGCCCTCTTTAGCTCAAAGGGGTTTCTTTTTCCCAGCAGAGCCAGGAATGGATCCACATGCTGTACAAGGGAAAGTTGAAACTGTATGTTCTGGATTTTCTCCTGGGAATAGGTTTGTGAATGAAATTTTGTGATTAAAGGCCAAATGGAGAATTTGGGTAAAAACTGGGTAAGCTGCCTTTTAGCAAATACAAATCTCTCCTTGCTTGAAGCAGTGCTCCTGAAGCTCACAGTCAGATACTAATTGATGGCTGGGGGTTTTCAGAGGGAGGTGAGGGGCAGATGGAGAACCACAGAAACACAGAATGGTTTGGGTTGGAAGGGACCTTCAAGATGATCCAGTCCCACCAGAGTCATGGGCAGGGACACCTTCCACTGTCCCAGGCTGCTCCAAGCCCCATCCAGCCTGGCCTTGGACGCTTCCAGGGATCCAGGGGCAGCTACAGCTGCTCTGGGCACCCTGTGCCAGGGCCTCAGCACCCTCACAGGGAACAATTCCTTCCCAACATCCCATCTATCCCTGTCCTCTGGCAGTTTGAAGACATTCCCTGACGTCCTGGCACTCCTTGCTCCTGTAAATAATACCTGGGGCAGCAGAGGGCCTGAACTTCCAACAATTCTGTGAATTGCTGGATTCAGGCTGGGATCTTGAGCTTTGCCTTCCTTCACCATCAGTTCCCATCCAGCCCTCAAGGCAGTAACAGAAACAGCATTTTGTATTTGAAGTGCCTGGACATCAAACTTTCTTGTGGTACTTGGAAACCTTGTTATCAAGGGCTGGACTGAAATTCTAAAATCTGTTGGAGGAACAAGGAAGGAAAACTCCCAGCTTGCTACTAAATACGTTCCCACTGAAGCAAAGTTGAGCACCACAACTACCGGGGGAAAAGAAAAGCTTCAACCAAGAAGAGAGCCCTGAGGTCAAACTGAAGAGAATATTCAGCCACCCTCCTAGCAGAGCATTGTCTGAACATGTCCAGTGCTTTCTAACACTTAACACACTCTATATTCCAAAAGAATACCCTAAAGCTGAAGTCTGTGCATTCAAATGTTTGCTGCACGTTTCATCTTTCAGAGTTTTGAAGATATTTGACACCAACATTAACTGTATTTCAATAATGAATTTAGACAGAGCTAATCAGGCCATTCTGCAATAAGCTTGGCCTTTAAAGTCCTGAAGTGTGCCAGTCTAATTTTGGCAGTCAATTTTCCTCTTTAGTGCATTTTTACAATTTCTATTCAAACCAGCTCTCCAGATACACAAGTTCCCCAAATGCTGGTTCCAGTGTATATTATCAGCCTTTCCACATTTGGGCACTGGAGATCAAGTTTTGCAAAACAGGCCTACATAAAAGAAGGAGAAATAAAACTCTGGGAGTTGCAGAAAATAAACATTTATAACTTTATGTCTCAGCAGCATGTTGGGGTTAAGCAAGAAAATATTTTTGGAAACGTTCTTTGCTTGGAAACAGAAAGAAATCATCATTTCAGTAATACCTCAGGGGAGAAAGAGGAAAGTTTATTTCAAATATTGCTTTGGAAATTAGAAAACGCTATTTTCAAGCTGTTCCCTACCATTCCATAATGTCCACAGGAACCAATTTATATGCTGCACTCTAAAACTGTTCTCACTTTTTTTGGTGACCAGAAATAATTCCTGCAGCATAAAGATCCTAGAGCTCTCCACTGATGCATCTTGGGAGAAAGGATCGTTTTCTTATAGGCACTGGTGGCATCCAAGATACAGATGGGTGAAAAAGGAAGTCAGGTTGGCCATGGAGACCCTTTGGGCCCAGAAGAGTGTTTTCTCATGTCCTTGTTTGTTATTTGGAGCAAATAAGGTTTATTATTTAGAGGAAAGATGATCATTGTTCTGTTAGTTCAAGTACAGATTTTCTTTTTCTTTATCTTCCACCCATTCTAGATGTCAGGAATAACATGCAGATGACACAACGACCATATAAAAATCAGGTAGTTAAAAAAAATTATCCTTGTAGGTTTCTGTGATAGGTTTCAGTGGCTCTTATAATTTCTGTGATTGCTGAGTCAGAGAGGTTTTAAAAAAAAAGAAAAAGGGTTTTTTTCTTTGCTATCGTCCAAGAAAATGTGATCCAAAACAAATATCCTCAGATTCCTTCAAAGTACTGATCTCTGCCATATCTGAGTGGCTCAAATCAGAAAAGCAAACAGGTTTAAGTGATAAAATGACTGTAAATTATCAGCACTGGATGAAATATCTCTGTGTCCAAGAACAATTGTGACAAAACACACGAGTTGTTGCATGGTTAGGTAATAAGAGTAGGTTCTTATTCTGTATGGGACAGGGTTTGCTCAGGACTGCAAGTCCTCAAGGTTGGCTGATATTTCTTTGTGTTCTGAGGGGAAAGTTCTTACGTTAATCAAATGGGCTGGGAGGGAAAATCAGTTCCTTTTTTCCGTGTAATCACCACAACAAATCACCAAAACTGATCACCCACTTTTTTTATTGCTTCTTTATCAGTTTGATGACACAGTGAGATCTCTGCCATAAAGGCTCCTTGTGCTATATGAAGCCTCTGAATTTACCATGGCATTTCTCTGGTTTCTGTTGGGAACATTTTAATGGAAAGAAACAGTTCTGCTTAAAATTCTCATCTTAATCTATGTTCAGTATTCAGAAATTTGAATTATAAATGCTGGAACAAAAAGATAATGTTTAAAATGGTGTTTCAATGCTGCAAAATAAGACACAGCCAGGAAGCCACCGCACTTACTCCCAAGTGCTGCTGGCAAATGTGAAATCCAAGTCCAGCTGGAGCACTGGACAGTGCACAGAGCCAGGCATGTTTAAACATCCCTGCTGGAATCAGAGCAAGAAGAAAGGAAAGCAGCAGTCAAATACACTGATCCAGTAATTTCCATGCTTGCTTTGGCCACTGCTCTGCTGTGGTAGGTTTCTTCTTTGCCTCAGAGCTGAGACAATCTCCTACCATCTGTACAAGCACCAAGGCTGTTCAAAACAGGCAAACAGAATTGGGTCAAGAAATCTCAGGGCTAATGCAGGGTTTAGGCCCAAGTCAGCGTACCCCTATTAGCCCATTTTCAAATTGTAGCACAGCTGCCACCGACTTATTATTGCCTTGATTAGAGTTTTAATATCTAGAAACAGTTATGTACATACAGATATACCCAATGAAATACAGTATTCAAAAAGAGCCAATACAGTTGAATATCTTCAGAGCCCTAGTATTGCTCAAATATATATTTCATTAAGCAGAGAAAATTGAAGAGAATCCACTCAATTTACAGGGGAGCAAGGCTGTGAGGGCCTGAGGAAGAGGGCATGAATTAGCCTGATCAAAGAGAGATCAGGCAGGTCTTGTATTTTGTGGGTTTGAAGGCTGTACAGCTTGTGTGCCTGCACAGTTCCTGCAAGGACAGAGTTAACCCCTATCTTTACCATGCAAGAATCACCTTTTCAGCTGCACATCTTGAGTTTTTAGCCCCCCATGCATCTGACTGCCATGCAGAGCACGGGTCATCTGTTACATGATTTGGATCGCTTGCGTAGGGCAAGCAGGAGAGGTGTCTGAGGCTGTTTGCAATGCTCTGGTTGATCAACTGTTCCTAATTTCCCCAAATTGTTCCTTTTTCTAGCCCCTTTTCCCTTTGTTCTGTAATTAAGCCCACATGTCCCTATTTTTAACTCCTCTAGTCCTCAGGCCCAAAGCATGTTTCTGATTGTAGATGTTGCCCTTCTTTGAACTTTTGCCTCCCTGACTCATCTGCTGAGTATCTGAGCACTGAACTGCCCTAGTGCCACCACATTCTGTGAGCCAAAATCAGAGATTTTGTGCTTTAACCACCTCAGCACCCCACCACAGCCAGCAGGAGAGGACAATGGATGTGGGAGGGCAGTGGGAGTGCAGTGATGGAGGTCACTGTGCCCAACTGTCCCTCATTTCCATGTCATTGTGTTATCACAGGACTGATGTGACATGGAGCCTTCTCAGGAAAAGCAAATTCAGCTGGTTTATGTCCTCTGGCTCTTTATGTAGTATCTAAGGGGTTTGCTGTGTGTGTTTAGCCATGAAAAGCGATTTTGAAAATAAAGGGAGCAACTTAGCAAGGAAAAAAAAAAGAAGCGCCACCTGTCAGGAATGAGGTGAGGGTAACTGAGAGGAGGTAACAGGAAAGGTGAATGAATAAAGCAAAAGGGACATAAAAGGAGAAAGTGGGAAGGAGTACAAGGGGAAAGAGGAAAATACATGGCAGCAGCAGCACAGTGAGCATGGATCAACTGAGGGGATACTGAGAAGGAAAAGGAAAAAAGAGACACAGAGAGGTAAAACCAAGGGAAAATGGATTCAGAGGGAGCAAAGGAAATCACCCCAAAACTTTCCTTTGGAGTAGACAAAGCGCCTGAGAAATTTCCAGGCTGCTCCCGAGGCTGTTCCAACAGCACCTCCAGCAGGTGTGGTCCCAGCCAGGATCACAGGGAAAACGCCTCACTCTGCTGGGACATCGGAATCCATCGCAGCTGATTTAGGAACCAGCAAGCTCAGGATGGTATGGGAAGGACCTAACTGCATGACCAGGAGTAGGTAAACCTGAAAACAAAAGGGAAAGCAGAGAAGGAAAGCTCCAGCACAGTTAATTCAGCGTGAGGAGGTGTCCGGCCCCGTGCCCAGCATCGCTCCCCAGCCCCGGGGAGCAGCGAAGCTGTGTTCTTGTCTGAGAGGTCACTGGCTGGGGATGCTGTCACTCCTGTGAGGAGGCTGCGCCTGTGGGGAGCGGGGGGTTGGG
>NW_008238314.1:757740-775770 GCF_000691975.1 Corvus brachyrhynchos
CTGCTCATCCAGCTGCTGGGATCTTCCTTGTAAACAAGCTGATTATTTGCTTTGGGTTTTTTTCTTCCCCTCTTGCTTGCTTCCAGTTCCCCATTTCTTTCAGCATAACAGGAAGGGTATCAGACACCTTTAAGATTTGCATTTTTTCCCAGTTACACGGGTGTTTTTCCTACTTATTTTTCATAGAAGGAATAAGGAAGAAAATTTTCCAATTGCTTTTTCCTATTTCTTTTCATTAGCCACTATGTCATTGCCTGTCTATAGCTGTCCATTACAGCCTCATGACTTGTCTCCAGCAGGGTATAAATAGTCTCTGTTTACCTGGTTCCTGCTTCTGCTCCTACTTCAAACATTCCCAGTAGCCTGAGGGATGTCACCTTTCATTGTGGGCATCACAGCTCTGTTGCAAAGATTAAAAATGAAAGGCCACATGAAAAAAAGTCAACTTTTGTGACTTTGGGACGACAAACAAGTGTTCACTCAAGCTGCAAGGCATTTTTTGCAGTGGTTTAAAAGGATAAAACTTTGTTTCATAGGACATCATTTCCTTCTTTTCTGATGTCGGGTTAAGATCATGTTGAACAAGAGGACAAGACCTTTGTGTCGTGGCTCTTTGAATCATGATGCAGCATTGCCATCTCATGAAACTTAACACACAACTGAGGGGGCTGGTTTGAATTAGAGGTAGCAAAGAATTGTGAGAAAAGGAAAAAAATATTTTCGAAGAGACGAGTAGTGGTATAAATCCCAGTGTATTTCAGTGGTTGTTTTGGCCCTTCCAAAATCTTGCTAGCTGGATTCAGGAAAGGTAGAATACTAGGAAAAAAAATGCCCAAATTCTTTTGTTACGGCACCCTTTCGTTGTTTCTCCTCCGAGCTCTCTGTTGCGGTGGCCCAGCCCGCTGTTGGGCGGGGGCAGCTGAATGCCAACCAGTTCAGGGCTCTCCCTGGGGTGGAATTCTCCACCCAGGACAGTGACAATGAGGGAGGGTCGATGGGCGGCACAGCGACCTAAGCCGCATCCCCCTGGGCAGTACCCGGGTTCACACTGCTCGGGAAAGTTCTCTGTTACTCGGTTGTTCATGGGCTCCTTGTTGTATCTCCTGGTTTCCCCCACTGGCTCTTGTTGAATTGTATCCTCCCCCGGCTTGTATCTCATTGGCTTCCTTCCCTCTCCCCGCCGGTTTCAAACCCCCTATAAAAGTGAGGGCGAGAGCCCCTCGCTGCCATTTTCTGGTTGGTGGAACTCAGACCATTGCCCCTCTCTTTTCCTTTGCTTCCGGACTAACGCGAGCCCAGACCATCGCCCCTGATGTTTCTCCTCCCTGGAGGAGCCGGCGCCTTTCTGCTGCCGAAGCCGGTCCCGAAGGACGTCGCAGCAGCGACGCTGTGTCCCCTCTGACTGAAGACACGCCACGGCTCGTGCCAGCGAGCTGGGGACAGCGTTAGGCACCCACAGAAATTTGTTTCTACATTTAAACTCATGAAGTTCCTGTGAAGTAGGAAAAATCCTATGTAAAGGAATGCCCTTTATCCAAGCTAAAATAGTGAGGGTAATGATACATCTGGGAAATTCCATGCGAATAAAAAGACAGAAGGAGAAGGTAGTGCAGCGCTTAGTCAGATTATACAGATATTATTTCTCCCTCAAACGAAAAAGTAATTGCTAAGAAGTTTAAAACCTGCGTTTGGTTCTAATATTTAGGCATAGTTCTCACTTTGTATTTCCTGATTATAATCTTACTCCGATATGGTGAAGAAATGGGCCTGTATATGAAATGCTAAATGCAACCTGCATTAACTGATGGTGAAAGGATGAACAAATAGGGTACAAGATTTTAAGTGGAGAAAAACTAGCGGGGTACAAATGTGATTTAAAGTTCTTCCCTTCCTGTTTAAAGGAGTATTAGACTTCTTCATTCTGAGAGTGGCCAAGCACTGGCACAGGTGCCAGGGAGCTGTGAAGTCCCTCCATCCTCAGAGATTTTTAAAATTCAACTGGAAAAAACCCTGTCAAGTCTGTAACTAATGGAGTTTAGAATACAGAGCCTCCAGAGGTCCTTTCCAACCTGTTTTTTAAAATTCTGGAATATCTTACTAAACTCAGTTCTGGAGCATCCAAACTAGGTACAGGTTAAATCCCAAGCAGACCACTGGCTGTGCTTTCCTTACACTCCAGCAGTGCCCTGTAAGGGTGGGAGGGCAAGAAATGTGAGTATTTCCCTGCCAGCAGCTGGCATTGTATAAAGGATGGTGAAAGAATGGCTACTTTGGTTTCTCTAAATGAGCTGTTGGCATGTGCAGCTGCCCACTTTCCAGAACAGATGTGTTTTGTGGGCACAATTTAACATCCATCTCCTTCCACAGCTGTGTGCAATGTTCTCATGGCCATGCTCTCCCTGGAAAAACCCTTTAAATGCCAGCAGCCTGGACTACAGGGGGGCAGAGCCATTCCTCCCCCAGCTCAGGAGGGAGCTGCTGCCCTGTGACAGTGGTGCTCCTCAGCAGCCCTCCTGCTTCCATCCCAGCTCGCTGGGGCTGCCGAGCATTTGCCTCACAGATGGCCTGCACACGCATGACAAATCCGATGTGTTCTGGGCACACCGTGCGCATGCAGCAGCTGCTTGTCCTGCACTTCTGGGTGTCAGGCGGCCTGGTTTGTCCGTGCCCCAGCTGGCCTGCCTGCCATCTGGAACCCCCTGACACACAGCCAGACCCTTCTCCCTCTGATCCCCACCCTCTGCTCCCTCCCTGCTCCTCCCTTTGTGTGCCGAGGAAGCTTTGGAGGAGTGAGCTCTGCAATTCCAGAGCATGAAGAGCCCGTGATCTTGGCACACTCGAGCTCCATCCACCATTCCTGCAGGGCACAGCTGCACAAAGACTGGGCAAAGCTTGCTCTTGCACCGCTGCTGAAAACACTTGCTGGAGCAAGTGTTTGTGCTTTTTATTCAAGGGTGATGTGGCTCCACCACGAGCAGGTGGCTGTTTCCTGGGGAGGAGTGTTTTCCCAAAGATGGCAGCTTGTCTCTAGTAGATTGGTACAGGTAAAAAATCCATTTTAAAATGTTTTTTCCTCACACCAAATGATCCTCATCACATAGTCTCACGAGCGTTTTCTGATCTTTTCCCTCTACATCCCTCTGCCCTCTGCAGTTCTTGACCTCGCTCTATGATTATTTAATGTAAAATATTGATGACTGAAGAGAGGTTCATTATCAACCCAAGGTCTGTGCTGTCTTCTGTCAGCATGTACCCTGGTAGAGATCCCAGAGTCAATGTGAGTTTCGTGCAATTACATCCAGAAGCAGCTAAATGTGAACACGTGGTGCCTTCTCAGCTTTTCTGTGGAGAGGATGAGACAGAGAGAGGAGTTAAATTTCAAGTCCCAAAATTAGAGCATAAACAAAGCAGGAGTCCTCATCACTGTTCTGTTTCTGGGGTCTTCCAGCAGTGGACAGAATTCAGTGTCCTCTGAACTCATCAATGGAAAATGGCCTGTCTTGCCATCCACACTCCTGCATCTGTAATTCCATTTCTTTTGAGATCACTAACCACCACTAGAAATTTGGAATAAAACTATACCTAGCAGAAGAAGAAAGAAAAATTACTTACCAAGCTCTGACTGTTCCCTGGAAACTTTTGCACATGTAACCAGAGAGAATATGAAATGATCGTGGGGAGTTTTACAGATTTCAAAAGTGAAGAAAGCGCTTGAGTCACCACCAAGAAAAGGAAAACAACCCAAGAGGAAAAGACCACCTAGAACTGATGAGGGGCCAGACACCTGCCTTTAATTGAGTGCCTAAAGAAAACAGTATCTGGCCACTCTTGAATGTGTAATGAGTTCTGACTCGCTTTGACACACACTGTGTGAAGTGCCATGTGTGCTCTTGGTTGACGGTTAGAAGGAAATTCTTATGCTGGAGCACGGTGTGTGTCTTGCAGACCTGAAGCATGAAAATGTGAAAATTAATAAAATCCTGCTCAGCTGAACAAAAAAGGTGGAAATGTGCAGTGCAGGATACACTGGACAGGTATAGCAATCCTCTTGATTCACGGGCAGCAGCAGCAAAATTACCTTTGTCACAAAGCTGTTCATTCTGTCCTTCTCCCCCTTTCTGAGGTTAATGAGGGAGAACATTGTGATTTTGTGATCTGATATGGGCAAACAAACTCCTTGCTTACCCACTTGGAATTGAAGCAAACATGAACAGAAGAAAAGACAAACTTTGAATTTTTATTTTATTTTTTTTAACTGCCTCCCTTCATTGTTTCCTATCAGTGTATTCCTGACAGTTACTCCTGAGGACTTTATCCTGGATATATGATGGCCAAGGTTCTATCCCACTTCATGTTCCGACCTCTTTATCACTGTTAGAAATATTACTGCCCTTCCATCCTACTGAATTAGAAAAAAATATCATCTGTGGCTGCTTTCTCCATCACCCCATACATCCAGCTCTGCTCTCAAACTATTTCCAAGGCCTTGTTCCACTGGCTAAACAGTTTTTCTCTCTCTTCCCTCATCTCTCCCCATCACAGCTCTCCCTCCTCTTGAATGCATGAGCGCACGAGCACTTTCTGCCAAAATCATCTTCCGTGCTGCTCTCTCTGCCTGTCAAACCTGGCTGCTCAGGCCCTCCCTGCCTTTCCCTTCACTCCCTGATCTGTTTAAGCTCTCACTGAATGCCAGGAAGCTCTCTCCTTCCTGAAGTTCCTTCCTGTCCTGCTCCCACGGATTCTCCCCTGCCAGCCATGAGAGCTCTCCTGTTGCCATTGATCCTGTACTCCTGCACAAGGGGTGATGTTTTTATACTGCTGTACAAAAGCCACGTTCTGGTCCTCCTCTAAAGGGACTAAAAAGCAGCTTGATGGTACTACCAGTATCTGGACTTTAAATCAAATCACTTGCTACTGTTTGAAGAACACACCTCTTTTTAAGTCAGTGTCATCACACAGTTCAGACAGTGACCCTACTAATTCACATCAACACCATTCCTTTACTCATGGACCTGTCCTGTCCTCTTTGCTACGCATCTGGCATCTTGATCTTTAAAATGTTTTCTTTTTACTCTGCTGCTGTACTATTTTGCAGTTTCTGCTACACGGAGTTTAAGATCTAGAGGAGAGATGCAACACCTGAGGGAGAAAACCAGATCTCTGGAGGGAAAATCACTCGGAGAGGAAACTTTCCATAGAATCACAGAAAGATTGGGGTTGGAAGGGACCTTAAAGATCCACTTTGCAATCCCCTGCCAAGGGACGCCTTTCACTAGACCAGGATGCTCAGAGCCCCATCCAACCTGCCCTGGAACACTTTGGGATTTATTTCCTTTCCAGTTTATTTTGTAAATCCAAAATTCCTGAAAGACTACGAGCTGTGATTTGATACAAGGATTTTAAAATCAACAGTGTTACTTTATCACAATTTATGCTCACAGGCTTTTGTTAAATTGCTTTGGACTTACTTCAAGGAGCAACAAATATCAGCTGTTCATTTTGCATTTTGCCTTTCATCAGAAGGGCCTTGGCTTGATGCCACCATGACGTTTCTGGTCTAAAACTGCTCTTCTTTTAGGTGGGAATCCATCAGATCACAGCAGTATGGGATCAGGATGAGAAGGAAAAGGAGCCTTAGTTGTGTGTAATTTTAGGGCTCTAACAGTGATGACTCATGAGCATGTTGATGTTGAGGTAACACATAAAGCCCTGAACCTTCCAATTACATCTGTTTGGGAAGATCCCTAGGATTGAACAAAGCAGTGCTGGAGCTGGCGAAGTTATTCTTGGTGTATATTTAAGTGTAAATTAAAGCAGAGTTCGTTTAAGGCTAAGGCTTGAGTGCATTTTCATACAAATTGAGAAATATGAGCCCCGGGTTTTGGAGTGCTTTGTGTTTGCAAGCTGCTCTCATCAAGGTAATTAGTTTGCAAGAGATCTCCAGAGTGCTCGACAGGAGAGACACAAACGGGCCTTTCATCCTGCTCATTATACAGGAGCAATCTTTATATTGAGCACCCACTGATAAATGTTAATAGCTGTGATAAAAACCAGGATAATGAGAAGAGCCTTCCAACAAACTACAGCAGGGCATGCAAAGCAATTCACTTAAAACCTACTCCAAATCCTTTCCTTGCATTTTTACAAAGCAACATCACTGCAAGTTGGATTTTGTAGTAAAAGTACAGTGCAGGAAGCCTTGAGGAGGAGGAAAATTGGGCTTTCAAAACTTCCCAGCCATGAGCAGAGGGATCATTTTACAGTGACTGTTGTAGGAGAACAAATGCAGAGGCTCTCAGATAGACCTCTGTGTAGCAGACACTATTTTCTTCTCATCTTACAGCATTAAAAGATGATGTAAAACAAGATGTAAATGATCTTGAATTTTCCGAGCATGCTAGAAGGTAATTTTAGTTAAAGAGGAAGCGTTATTTCAAAAATAAAGGATATATTCTAAAGAGGTATGTGGAAGTTTGCTCTAAGTAACAGGGGAAATATTTTTAGGTTATCTTTAGTTTGATTCTTTGTTTGACTCTTTTTTTACAAAACGTCTGTTTCTTCTGTTGCTGCTTTAGCATCTGGAGAAGGGTCTCCAATAATTTCTTTTAAGAGTAAAATTGAACAGAAAATAGTTTGTAGGTTCTGGAGTAAGAATAGAACTATAAATGAGAGACCTTGTAGGAAAAGTCTAAAACTGCAAAGTTTTCACATTTTTGTTTCCATGAGACAGTCATGAAAAAGGAAAATACTCTAAAAAAGTAGCAAAATTTTCATACTCTAAAAAGATGGCCAAAGGGGCTTGGGGCAGGTGGGTTTCAATGATTCAAAGTCCAGTGAACTCATCTGAGACACTGCTACTGCAATGTTATGTTCCTATTTGCTAAAGATTAATTTAACTTTTGAGTATGTAATTTATTTTTTTTAACTGTAAGATACATTTTGAATCTAAATAAGCACACTAAATCCTCTTGCCTCATTTCCAGCTCCCTGGAAATTTCCAGCGGGGCAGGAGCAGAGCATTCCAGGGGCTGTGTGAGGGGACATGTCCACCCTCATCAGTGCCAGAGCAGGTCAGGATTCCCACCCAAATCAAATCCCACGGACCTGGAGAGGCAGGACGATAAAGAATTACAAAGAATCAGGGTTATAAAGGTTGGAAAGACCTCTGACATCAAGTTCAATCAAAAATGTCACACTGCCAGGTCCACCACTAAGGTTATGTCCTTTAATGACTAATAACATGTGTTTCCCTCAAATGCACCTGCCAGAAAGTCACCAAATATTAAAAAAAAAAAAAAAAAAAACACCAAAAGAAATATTCTCATCATGAACAATAATAATTTGCAGGTGCTCAGGGATGAATTACACCATCCCACAGGATTTTGCTTCCTGAGAAGATGCCAGCTCTGTTCCTGACCACGGAGCTGGGTATTGTCTCATGGAAAGCTGGGAAGGAAGCAGGACCTTTCCCAGGAAAGTGATGCAGTCACCCTGGAGCTGTGCTGCAGATGGTTCTCCTGCCCAGGAGGGAGCTGGGGTGGGTGACCAGAGCTGCCTCACCATGGGCTCTGTTGGGCCCCTGAACCTGAATTTGGGATGAAAGCAGCTGTAAAAAATGATACTTGCGGGGGAAAGAAGGAAATTGAGACAGCTAAATCACGCTTCCAGGCTTTTCCAGGTTTTCCACTTTAACCAAGCTGCCGTTCTCCCAGATTTCTGCTTTGAACATATATGCCTGAGTCAGAGCTAGAGACTGCTTTTGTTACATGTGGAAAGCCTAAAGCTTCAGCTTTTGAGAAACAGATGGATTTGGTACCTGATTGAAACAAAATATCTGTTCTGAGCATAACCAAAGGAAAATCAGGGCAAAGCCATACATCAGTGCTGAGGCTGCTCCCAGCCAGCAGAAAATCCCTGTTTTCACAATTATGTGGGAGCAGAGTTGAGCTTGTCTGCTAGAGCCAATTTGTGTAATATTTTTCTTCTCTTTATAGCTGTCTTACATCAAATGTGTGTCGAATAACTGAGGGAGGCAGTAGCAAGGTGGCAAAAATGTGAGTAAGAGAGCTTTAAAAGAACTTGCTTTAATAATTGTTTTAGATGTTAGAGCTGTACTCCTAAGGCTCTGTCTATGCTGAAGTGAAAAATATATGAAGAATAAGGCCATGCAGATATGATTTAACTATTTTGATCAGAAATGTGATTCAGTGGTTGCAAGAACTACTCCTTTCCCAGCCCACCATGTTCCCCAGCCATTCATGGACAGCAGCACAATCCAAATTCAAAATAATCTTTGCAATAGAAAAGCTGACAATGCTTCACTCAAAAGCAAGGCAACCTTGATAACTTTATTTCTTCTTGAAGACAGGCAGGTTGGCAATTTGAGAAATTCCTTTTAATGGAAGTTATTTTTAAACAGTTAGCACCATTTGCAGTGCAGCTTCACACAGCATTTTCTGCTCATTATTAGTTTGGTTTATGATTAGTTTTAAATAGATGTTTTTGGTCTCTCCTTAATTTTCTCGCTGAGAGAGTTTTTTAAATAATTCTCATCTTCCCTGCAACTGAAAACACTCTCAGAGATTAGATTACCATCAAGTGCCCCTTCTTTGTCAGGGCTACCTGTCTGATAAAAAGATTTCTTGATAGAAGCCCTGGCAGCAAGGCAGGAGTTATAAAGTGGGGGGTGGGGGTTTCTGGGCCTCCTTGGCACTTTCCATAAAGCCTGTTTTTCATTTTTATTCATTGAAAAAAAAAATACTCTTTCAGCCTTTTTACATGCTCTTAAAAGTTTATGTTTTTCTGACTTTCCAGTTTCATAAGTACCCTCCACACTTCTGCTACAGAGGTAGTGAATACAAACTAAAAGTGGATGCTACCCACCCACAACTGCTGCAAATTGCTCTGCACCTTCTTGAAATAATCAAATCAGGATCAGAAGTGATGCTTCACTCGACCCCTTTTCACTCCAAAAGTCATTTATTTGCGTTTCACTTAAAGGCAATATAACCGGGAATAAAGTTTTAGCAAAAATCTCCAAAACAAATGCAAGCCTTCCTGAAAATCTTATTCTAACATCCAGTTCTTCTAAGTCTTGAGCTGTACAAAGTCAGGTTTAATCAGGACAGCTCCAGGGTTGCAAAGACTTGTGGGGTTTTTAGAATGTTTCATATTGTAAGTTTTGCAATTTTTCTTTTTTAAACTCATATCTCCTAGAATCATGCATGTCCTGGAACACTTAACAGTAAACAAAGAGTTTCCAAGCAGTTATAATTGTAGAAAAGCTGGAAAACACAGCAAGAATGTTTTAGAAATAACCTAAGAAATTAGAACAAGATTGTGATTTGCTTTTTATAAAGTGTAATGATTTCAAAGAAGAAGTGAAGTTGTTTTATACATTTAAAAACCTGGTGAAATTTTTTTTCACTTTTCAGAGTAGTTCTTTAGAGCTTGTGAGGTTGAAAAACTGGTCCTTATCTCCTGGGCTCTATCAGGAGTGGCATCAGCCTCTGTTTGATCAGGAACCGGAGTGCTGCCCTTCAGGTGCCAAAACACGGGTGTGTTTTGGGGATATCTGAGAAGCCCTGGGGATCCCACCTGGCCTCTCTCTGCTGATCCAAAAGGACACAAATTTCCCAAAGGACCTTTGCTGCTGCTGCCAACCCTGCAGAGATATCACAGCTACCCAAAGCATTTTCAGTGGCACAGAGGTGCAGCTACTCCTAAAGGTTTGGGGGTTTTTCAATTTTGAATGTCATTAATTGGTGTTTGAATTAAACCAGTGATGTGCATGTAGTTCCAGGTGTTTTATTGTCCAGGTTTACATGGTTTTTGGAGATCCACTACTCTGGAAGAAGGAGTATGGCCTTGTTTCACTGGGACAGTGGCTGATGTTGGCCACTCTCTATCACAAGGAGGTCTACAGTGACATTATATTTTTAATTCTTTGGTAACTGCAAAGAAATCTGCAGGTGAAAAAGAAGGAATAGCAAGACAAGAACATTTGGAGCTGGAAGAGATGGTGAGAGGAAAGACTTTCAAAAGTAGAGAGGTAAAGGCAGAGAAATAATTCAAATCTCGGGCTCCTCTGGAAGGTGCAGGGCAGAGCAAAGGCTCCCTGTCAGTCATGGGATGCCTGGTGCAACACAGCTGCCTCGAGAAATGTGGGGGGGAGTTGAAGTCAGTGAAAGGAGACACAGATAATACACAGGAAAACCTACCCCTTGACAAGGATTTTAGTTATGAAAGTGCTTTATAGGGTAATAACTGCTCAGTAGCAGGCTTAAAATAAAAATAATGGGGTTTTAATAACAGTGATCATGTCATTGTTATTAAAGGGTTTAAATTGAGAGCTTAAACTCCCCAGCAGAGAAGAAATTCTTTGGCCAATTCTGGAAATACGTTTTAATGCTTTTTAAAAAACATTTTTAATGCTTTCTGGGTACTTTACATTAGTTGGGCTTTGTAAGGGAAGGGGTTGTCAGTCCCTACATGTACATGGTGAGTGACAGAGGGGTTTTATTTGGCCCAAAACTAGGCCTGGTTTCTGGGAAAAAAAGAAAAAAAAAATAGAGATGCTGGCAGACATAAGGAAAACATAGATAGTTTAAATCTGTGGAAACCATGCAAAAATGAGTTTGCAGCTGAAAGCATTTGGGGTTTTTAAGAATTTTTTGTTGTTGTTATTTTTTTAGAAGGCAAGCACATGTTCACAGGATTTGGGTGTTTTCTGTGAAAACTCACAACTTTCTGAAGGGATGGAGGTGTGGGAAACCAAAAACAAAGAGATGCACTGGTAAATCTTGAGACATTTCTCAGTGACCTGTGTAAATGTTGTCTTATACAGCTTGATGACTACCCTGGATGATTTTGTGACATTTTTGTTCCCAAAAAAGCTTAGGGAGGTAATTTCCAAGTCTGATCAAATATCAGAACTTATTCTTTGGTCTTGAATTACCTCTTGCAAGGGCAACAGAGTTGTCTGCAAGCCACCGAAGTGACTGGAAATTTGGGGGGTAAAGCTGAGCAAGATGAACACAATGTCTGCTTCCATTTAAATTTAAAGATTTATTATTTCTGTGCTTCATTACCTCTATTTAGTTTTTCTGTGCTTGTTCCTGCCCAGTGTTGCAACACTGAGAGGTTCTCCTGTCTGCAGATGTCAGGAGTTACTTGAAATATTGGGATATTTGTGATGTTCATCTGTAAAGGGCTGGATTCCAGCACTCTCCCAGTACCTCAAGCAGTGTCATGGCTTTGCAGGTACTGCTGCTTCAGCAGATGTCAGGAAGTCATGTGCCTGGCAGGGCCCATGTGGAGAATCCCAAAAGGGGCTGAGCACTCCGTTTTATCGCCTTCCGGGAGTTTCAGGTCACCGAGGACCAGGCAAAACTGAGCCCTTTAGCAGATTTAATAACGATTTTTTTATTTTTCTTTTTGAATTATTGAGCCAAAAGAAGTAGCAACATATGTGCTGGCTCCAACATTTCCATTTCAATCCAGCTGAGCTTCTGAGGATGTTGAGAGCTCTTTTGGACCTTGGAATTAAAAAGAGTATCCGAATAAAGCTTCCTTTTATTAGAGAAGAGAAGCATTCTTTTGAAAGGCTCTCAAATATCATCCTTGGCTGCCAGCACATTTTGGGAAAGACAGGTGAGAAGTGAAACACATTCCTTCCATTATGCCTTTTGCCACAGTGTCCAGCTTTATCATCTGGGCAATTACAAGTCTTTGAAAAAAGAGCTCAAATGCCATTACACTTCTGACTTAAACAAAGAGAGGGGGATAAAAACCAAGTATTTTAAGCTGCACTTTGGTAGGACCAGAATAGTATTAAAGGAAAGCAGCAGATATTTTATCACTATTTGTGGCGTGAGTTTTTCTTAGATTATTCTTAACATGCCACAATTTCCGTACAAGAGGGTGAGAGAGGGAAGCAATTAATGGGTTGAAGGCTGTTTCAAGTGTAAATAGCTACTTTCAACTGTGTTTTGCACGTCAGAGAACCTATTTCCTCTAATTATTAAAAGCATGAGATGGGTACATGTGGAAAAACATGGCATTGGATCATGCTTCGGGAGGAGTCTGAGGGACGTGTGAAATTCCATCACAGTGCTGAAGACAGAGGGAGCCTTTAAGAGCATTAGGATCACTCCTCCTACCCTAGCCGACATTTTGGGGTGGGTTTTTTTACAGTTTGCAAGGTTTCACTGTCCCACATGGGTATTTTCACAGACCAGCACATGTTTCAGTGATGTCTTTTGTGTTTCTCATGGTGTTGCTGGTGCTCAGTGCCCCAGTAGGGATTAACAGGCTCTTCAGGAGGGAGTTCCTGTAAGGGGAGAAGACCCACGATTGTTCCATGCTGGATGAACAATGCTTACATTGCATGCCAGCTGTTCCTCAGGCTTTGCAAGGAGCTTAGACCCATCTTAAACCTCACTTAAGCCCTACTTTGATTTTTTTTGCCTGCATCTCCAGCTAATGAAAACTGACAGTGACATCTCTGTGCAATAGCTGTGAGGAGCTGGTCACTTGATCTGAGAAATGCTAACACCTGTGTAAAGAGCTGCCTTTGTAAGGGTTTGTGGTAGAAATGTACTAACCTCAGGATGCTGAAGGTAAGAACTGGTGTTATTTCAGGGGTTTTTTTCAGCAGCCTTGTTGAAAAAATGCCCTCCTTCACTCTTACTTTTACTAGTCCTCCCTCCACTTAATTTTGCTGTTCTGCTTGTGTTACACAGACAATAAGTTCCTGTCTGCATTCTCCTTAATTACAACCTCGTAGCACCACAAATCTTGTCTCTTCCGGAGAAAGTTTCTTCTCAAATGAAGAAGGAGTCTGTGGTGTGGAGTATCTGCAGCTTTTATAGCCCTGCCCTTGAGAGCTGTCCCTGAACTGCTTGCAAAACCAAAGCCTTGTACTGGAGAACCTCCTGACAGTGAAGCCAACAGAAGAAAAGTAGGATGGGTGATTACAGTTTGCTCAGCAAAATCCAGGTACTGAGTGGCAGTAGCCCATACTTTTCATTTTCAGGACAAATATTTAGAGTTTTTAAAGCTGTGGCTGTGCCCAGCCCATGCTGTCTTTTCACAATCTCTCCTCTCCCCTGTCCGAGAGCTGCAGATGAAACCAAAGGGGATGAGAGGCTTAGGGCAGGTTGAGGCTATTGGATTGTTTTCATTTGACTAGACTGGAGTTTTATCTACGTTTACACTTACTAAAAAACCACAATTACATATATTTAGGGCTGTTTCTCAAATCAGAACTTAAAAATATAATATTCTTTCAGCCTGTAAATATCTCTGTCTTCTTTAACCAAACTTTACCAAAGTTTCTGTGAATCATTTTCAAGGAGCAGACCTTGGGTCTGTAGGATTTCTCCTGATTGTTGACAGATATTCCTGGTATAGTGTAACAATATCTGCAAGAATTTTCAAACCTCCACCTCCTTATGTCTGTCAACAAACAGCTTGTGCACCAGAGCCCCTTGGCACATGCAGACTCGTAACGAGGCAGGGAGCTTGGATGCCTGACTTTCAGTCATGCCTGCATGTACAGCTGTGTTCACTCTGCCCATAAACAACGCAGGGAAAACCTGGGAAAAAAACTGCCACAAAAGGGGGAAGAGCTGCCCTGACAGATTCCGTTTGAGAAGGAATAAGAACAAATGGCAGGTCTGTGTTTGTTGTACAGGAGTTATTCTTGCCATTGGAACAAAGAGTGACAAAAAGATAGGGGAGAGATAAGAATGACTGCTGGGTGCTTGGACAAGCTTGATGTTGACATTTTTCATGAACACGTTGTTTGAATTTCTGTTGTGGAATCACAGGATGGCTTGGGTTGGAAGGGACCTTAAAGATCCTCCAGTTCCAACCCTGTGCCATGGGCAGAGACCCCTTCCACTATCCCAGGCTGCTCAGAGCTCCATCCAACCTGGCTTTAAACACTTCCAGGGATGGGGAATCCAAGAACTCTGGGCAACCTGTGCCAAGGCCTCCCCACCCTCACAGTAAAAGAATTTCTTCCCAATATCCAATCTAAACCCACTCTCTTTCCATCTGAAGCCATTCCCCCTCATCCTGTCACTCCCTTTATTGTCAATTGTCTCTCTCCATCTTTCTTGTAGCTCCTTCAGGCACTGGAAGGCCACAAAGCTTCCCTTCTCCAGGCTGAACAATCCCACAGTGAAGCACACAGGTGTGTATACCTTGGATATGTAATACCTTGCTGGATGTGGCTATAAAAAGAAAACTAGCGTGACATTTTCTGAAGGACATTCCCAGTTAACATTCTTTTAATTTTTTTTTTTTTTTTTTTTGATAGTCATATGGTTTAGTTTTAGGAAGTCCTGTGAGGAATGGGGAGTTGGATTCTGTGATGGGTCCCTTCCAACTTGAGACATTCTATGAATTTATGATTCCATGCCAGGCTGGATACAAAGAGAGAGGTTTTTTACACCAAAGCACAGTACAGCCACAGAGCTGGCTGCTGGGCAGATAGCAGAGCAAGAAGGGGAGTGCAGGTTCCACTGAATTCCCAGCTACTTCTTGTACAGTTACCTGGAAGGAGAAAATTCTCCTGTGCGTACCTGAAGTCTCAGCTTGACACAGGCAGCCCTGAACGAGAATGCTCTTGAAGAGGCTTTGCTGAGAGGAGTTTATGTGAGCTCCCAGTTGAGCTGAAAGCTGTTCCACCTGCTCCCTGGCAGAAAGGCAATGTGCATAATTAAAAGCAGACATTTCAAAGGCTATGAATACCCAGCAGGGTTTTGAATGCTGAGAGTAGTGACGGGTTCTACCTCATCTACACACTGTTTCCACCCTTTAAGGACTCTGGAGAAATTAACCAGCGATGTTTGGTTATTATTAATCCTTTTTACAATGGAAAGAGCATCTCAAGAAACGTCTAGTGCCAAGAACCTGTTGTTTCAAGCAGCCTCAGACACTGCAAGCCCTCCCCAGTTAAAAGTTTCAGGGTTTAATTTATTCCAGAGTCTGGATCAGCACTGGTGGGAAGGTGAAAATCCTGTTTCAGTATTCACTTTAGTGGAAGTGAGACTCTGTTTTTCTTTCCAGGCTCAGAAGAGAAGCTGATTGCCACAAAATTAGCTCTTCCTAGGGAAAAGGGGTTTATTGGTATCAGAGGCAAATTTGCGCTTAAGGTTACCAATTCCAAATTACTTTTTCTTCTCAAAGCCATGTTATTAGATACTACAGATTTATGGTCGTTTCATCCCAAATGTAATCTGGGCTTGCTCATAAATTATCTGCTTAGAAGAGCTGATAACATTGCTGTGTGAGGGAGTCTAACTTTTCTAATAGAATGAGGAGAAGCAATCAAACAGAAATGAAAATACAATTGCCTGCCCACTCTTAAGATTTCTGTGCTGGGATAACCAGTCAACAGGAATTATCCTTGGTTCAGAAATAGAAAAACATTAAAAATAAAAGATATTCAAAGAAATCACATGCTGATGACATCCTTTATCCAACATCTAGTGACAGAGCTGTCTTTTTCTCCTAAAAATGTAAGAACCAACTAGTAAAAGTGTATTTTATGTTAATACAATTAATGAACACCAGACAAAGTTTTTCTTTAATTGTTTCTCCTTACAAGCCAGTCCTCAACAGCAACATGGACCAGATGATGACTTCACACCTCTACAAGGCTCAGTTTTATGCCTCTAAATTAAATTGAACAATTTTTTTTAAGGTTTCTCCTCTCAGTTTAGAAAAATTATATAAAATATGTTTTTTCCATATGAGAGAAATTAATATAGAATCTCCCATTAGGTCATTTCAGCATAAATAATATTTTACTCTCTTGACTCTTTTGTCTGCAAACAATACTATCTTTTTCTCAGAAGGTCTGATTCTGAAATGTATAGACCGTGTAATAAAATATATTGATTTTAAACGGTTATTAATGGGAATATATGTATTGCCATGTGAATAAGGTTGTAGGATCAGGCCAGAACCATGCAAGTCACCACGGAAGGATGGATTATAGGATTGGAGAGGGATAACTGCATGAACCTGCAAACCCCATTGTATTCTTGATTGCATTTTGAATTTCCTTTTGTATTAAAAGTTTACAAGTTTTAGACACCCTATGAGAATTGCCAGACTGTGCTTTAATAAACAGATATCCTGCTTGAGCAACCCTTCTACACAGGCATAAACCCAATTCATTTCCTCTAGGGTCTGATTTCAGCTGGAATCTGTCAGGGCAAGGAACAAGACAACTGGGACAGGAGCAATGAAACAGCTGAGCTAGTCATGAATAAATAGGAGTATACAGGCAATAATTGTGGATTAAGTGGGTGGCATACTAGAACTGGGCTTCTCTTCTTCATCCTTTTTCTCTCCACCATCCTGTGTCACTCCCTAATAAAGCCATGTTTGTCTCCGTAGTGCCAATTTGGAAATCACACGTGTCTGAATACTGCCCAAAGAGCAGCCTAGCTTTAAAACCTGCAGTGATTCACAGAATCACAGAACACTGGAGATCATCCCCCAACTCCCCTGCTAAAGGAGGTTCACCCAGAGCAGGTTACGCAGGATCCAGGCAGCTTTGGAATATCCCCAGAGGAGCAGACTCCAATCTCTCTGGGCAGCCTGTTCCAAGTGCTCTGTTACCCTCACTGTAAGGAAGATTTTCCTCCTATTTTCCTCCTAACAAACTTGTTGTGTTTCAGGATGTGCCTTCTGCCCCTTGCCCTGTCTCTGGGCACCACTGGATCTGTCTGATCTCTTGATTACCTCCTCTCGAGGCTGAACAGCCCCAGCTCCCTCAGCCTTTCCTCATAAGGGAGATGCTCCAGGCCCTTCATTATCTCCACTGACCTCAGCTGGACCTGCCCCAGTAATTCCTTGTCTTTCTTGAACCAGGGAGCCAGAACTGGACACAGCAGTTCGCAGAGAAGAGGGGAGGATCGTCTCCGTCAGCCTGCTGGCCACACCCTTCCCCCTGCAGCCCAGGGTCCCACTGGTACATGGTTCAATTGCTCATTTCCCACTCAGCTATTAGGGAGCTAGATTGGTTACAGAGCTCCCTGAATCATCAGGATAAATTCTCCTCTCTCCATCACCATGAATCACTCTTATCTCGCTCCAAAGGAGAGAGGCATTTTCTGTAGCTGCACAAGTGGGGAGAGCACTGATGTTTCTTTCATGGAGTACTTTAAGTGCTGGGACTTATTGCAAGAGCACTCTTTGGCTTTAGATGTGTGAATAACAGGGTTCATTTTCTGTAAATAGCAGGCAAAAATAGGTGCCTGGCTAAGAGGAGTGTTCCTGAGTTTTATGGGATCAATAAAAGTTGTTGTTGTTGTTGTACAGAGCACTTGGCTTTCTCCAGTGGACTCTCCGAACAGCTTTAATCAGGTTCGTTCCTGCACAATTGAGGGCGAGGATGCACCACGAGTTTGTTTGGCAGCTGTTCCACAGAATCCAGTCAAAATCCAGGCTTCCCACTGGAGTGAACAGGGCTTATGGATGCACTTGAGTGCTTTGCTGAAGCAGGGCCAGCCTGGGTGAAAACATCTCACCTAGGAGCCAGACTCACCTTCTTTGGAGACATTTTCAAGGTATGAGATTTTTATTTTCCTTTCAAAAGTTGCGGGGGGTGGGGGGAGGGGTTTGATTGGTTTGGGTTGGGTTTTGGTTTGGTTTTTTTTTCAATCAGGAATAATCTCTCCAGAATGAATATGTATGATATCCTCTTGTATATGAAAAACTGCATAAATAAGAACAGATGCTTCCAGTGCAGAGGCCTGAGAAAGGCATTTCTTTTGAAAACAGCAGTCAGAGGCTCTTCATAACTCTTCCCTTTTTGGCTGATGATATGCTTGAGCACTGAGACCTGGGCTGGGAAGCCCCAGTAACCAATTCCTTCCTCTATAAAACAGACGCCGAAGAGGAATTTGATCCAGATTTCTCCTGCACATTCCACCACACACCTTGGGTCTGAGCTCCAAACCACCGAGGGCAGCTGGCTGACTCCACTGCAGTTCAGGGGATATCCTA
>NW_008238314.1:775867-788439 GCF_000691975.1 Corvus brachyrhynchos
TAAACTAAAAATGTAGAGGAAAAATAGGAAAGAAGATCAGAATAAATAGTGGGCCCATGGGCATTCAGATCCCATTACTCACATCACCAAAATAGAAAGCAGAGCCTAGAAGGAAGCAAGATTTAGTGCTGGCTTCCTTCTAAAAAAGCTGGGACTAATACCTTTTTATCCTATTTCTTTAAAGAAAAACTAAAATGAGGGAAGAGGAGAAAAGAATCCTTGCAAAAAGATGATGGTCCCTTTTGCTCATGGCCTCTCAGGCAGCCTGCACAGTGAGTGCTTCCCTCACTCCTTCCTCCTGTACCTCCACTTCCCTGGTTGCTTGTGGTTCAAAGACTGCTGCACCCTGTGAATCTTTCAACAGAGGAGATTGAATTTTTCCATCATTTGGGAACCTGGATACAACTCCACACCTCCAGCAAAACAAACAAAACCCTCACAGTGCTCATTTTGCAGTGTCAGCCTCGATAAAATACCCTTTGGAGACGTTTTACTCATCCTTTTCCCCTGAACAAAAGCAGCAGAATGAAGTTGTGGACAGGCTGCTCATACACCCATGCCATTTTAATTGGTTGGAGTTGATGGGTAGCAACATTTACTGCAGTATAAAATAAAGCCTAGCTCAAGACTGATTGTAGCAAATTACCCTCCCTTCCACCAAAAGTAAAACTTATGTTTTGATGTACGAGAAAATTCTTTTTAGTTGTAAATGACCATTTAAATTACCTCATTCAGCTGGGTAAAAACTGTTTGAGTGGAAACCCTGGCTTAGGTGAGTCAGTAAATGTTTGTACAGCTAACAGCAGTACAGGAAAAATTAGGCAAGTTTGCTTTTGTTTAGGCAAACAGAATGATAAAAATAAAATTGTGTCATGTAGGATGAATGGTTAGTGAAATCTCACTTCTTGAAGCACTGTTATTAGGTGAGGCTGTGGATCTGTCAGCACTGTCCTAATATCAAATACATGAAAGAGAACCTTTTCAGTGTCCCAGCAATAATATTAAGAGGTTCAAGATGCTTTCAGACATGTCATTTCATCTGTAAGGAAACTGTTCTTGAATGGCTTGGGCACCAAAGTGCTCTTTTGTTCCAAGATTTCAGAACAAATTGAGGTGGAGATGCAGCAGAAGATAAAATGTGATAGCTGAGATCTTCCAGGACAACGAAAAAGACTTTCCTTTTCACAGATTTTCCACAGTTGTCTCTCATTTGTAATGGTAAATCCACATTGCTGGGATCTTCCAAAGCATGCAATTTCAGGGGATTACTAAACCTATTCCTAAATTATTTGGGGGGTTTTACAAAACTCCACAGCCATTTGTCAGTGACTTTCAACGGTATTTAGGATTTCCGGGACAGCCTCAGGCACTTCTCTGGAATGCAACTGTGGGAACCTGTGGGGATGGTTCTGCTGCCATTTCCCAAGACTTGCAGGTCATTTGTAGGTGCTCCAGCTCCAGCTCCCCGCAAGTATGGATGCTTAAGGCAGTTGGATAAGGATCTGCCATGTCCAACTCATCCCGAATAAGCCCAAAAACCAAACCAAAAGAACAGAAAACCTGATTTTTATGTACATATGAGAGGCACTGAACATTTCAAGACCACTCTGCTGTGTGGCTTCAGCTTGCTGTCTGGTTTCCAGAAAACCTCTCATCAAGAGTTTCAGTCTTTTAAATTTATCTAAGTAGCAATTCGGGTACCAAATCTGTATTTATTTTTAACTGAGGGACTTTTATTGCTGTTATGCTAAAAAGCAAGAAAAAGTTCCAGCCCTTAAAAAAAACCCCAAACCAACCAACTAAACAAACAAAAAAAACCCCACGAAATCACTAGGGTAGACATTAAGCTGAAGGCAATTTATTTATTTTGTGAAGTTAACGTTCAGCAGTTGGTGTGGGGCTTTCCAACAATCAGCAGGTTCCATCTCATTCTTGCTCCTGGAGGCAGAAAAGCTGGAAAGGGCAGGTAACAAACACACTCAACATCACAAAGATCTCCCAGCCTTTTAGCAAAGATTTTGCAAAACTATTTCCCATTTTTCAGGAGCTTTTCAGCCTTTAGTGAAGGGAGTCAGAGACAAAACAGAAAGCAAAGCAAATACAGGTTGAACATTCACTAAATACTGTTAACAATCATTAAGCACTGCTGCCTGAGTCAGTAAAATACCAGTTGTCTCAGATTAAAACACTGCCTAACAGCCTTTGGGACAGCATTCTTTAACAGAAGAGAGGTTTCATTCTTTCTACATTCATTTTTGAGTGTTTTTTTGCAAAGGTACAGGCATTATCAACCTGTTGTGAAAGACACAGTCAACCATGGGTCTGATTTTTAGAAAAAAACCAAGCAGAGAGGTTGTCCTGCACAGGGCTTTAAATCCAACAACATTTTCATAACCATTCAGCAAACCTCTCATGGAAATATTTCCCACTACCACCTTCCTCCTGCTCCCATCAAAGTGTTGTGAAAAAAAGCTGGTAAATGATGACTTTAAATCCTGTTTCAGCAAAGAAAGTAGACTGCCAACAACAAGGAGCTTTACCTAAAGTATCTTTCTGAGTCTCAAACAAAACAAATCTTATCTCCACATCAATTTACATGCTGTAATCTGGAGTGGTTTCACATTTCATTTCGTTTGAAGAAGTAGAAAAAAAGAAACATTTTTCAGGAATTTCCCTTATTTTAAAATGACCTAATTAGTCCCCAAGTTTGCATAGATTTCAAACTAAAATTCAGGTGCAGCGAGGCAGGGCCGTTCCTTGCTTTGTTTGCCCATCTGTTTCTCTGCACTTGGAGCACAGGGGAAACGTGGCAGAACTGTTTAATGCAAATGGTGCTGAGAATATGGAACAAGTTACCAGAGTCGGGAGTCAGTGCAGAGCATACATGTGTTCAAATTACCAGAGATTTGTTCCTCTGGTAGGGAGGATTGAGGGATGAAAATGCAAAACCGTGGGATTCAGCTAAACTAAACAAAGGAATCCACACTATGTTTTGGGCCAGATGCCTTTTTCCTGAAAAGATTTTGCTTCCAAAATTTTCCAGGTGCAAACTTGTTGTCTGCTGAGACCAAGAGCCAAGAACCCTTGGTACTGCTTTGGGTGTGACACGTGACTGCAGGCAGGGGGTTCTGCCTGGTTTTCTTCTGATTCAAGTTATTCTTTTATCTGCAAAGTACATGCAATAGGAAAGGAGTCCTACAGGCTTTGGCTAAGGGCTAGATTTTGGCCAGGCCTGAGAGGGTGCAAAGCAAGGCAGAGAAGGCTGGTGGAGGTTGTTAAAAACCTGCTTTGTGTTCAACAGGGTCCAAAGAGGCTCCCTGAAACCAGCTGTAGGCTCTGTAGAAAATTCTGCTGGGCCAGAGCAATGGTTATGGCATAACAGAAAGCAGAAAAACACCTCCTCCCCCGAGTGCTTTTATTCTGAGGCGAAATTCCTCTGACATCCACGGAGGCAACAAAACCCCGGATCACCTGAGGACTGAGCTTTACCTACAAGGCATCATCTCAAGGCAGATGATTGCAAGGGCTTTGATATTAGCTCAAACACAGAACTGAGCTAACATGTCTGCAGGACTTCTAAATGAGAGCTGGCTCGTGTCCAGACAGTTCCAAGCACGAGCAGAGGAGCCTCAGGTCTGTCTGAAATGTCCTCTAGATGGATTCTCAGATAGGATGCTCTGAAGTGTTGCCTCTTGTGGTTGCAGTTGCCGTGTGGGTGGCTGGGCTCTCTGAATCACACCTTGTAAAAACAGCACCTTGACAGTCCCATGAACAATACAGAGAGTTCTGGGTTCAGTATGAAAACCTTTCTTTTCGGAATTCCTCAGATCTGAGCGGTGGTTTGAAGGGAAAAAAAGAATCTGATTCAGAGCTTGAAAGGAATTCATGTCTTTCCCACAACATTTACTACTGGGAAACATTACTAACTTTTGCTCTAAGAGGCATTGACCAATAACTCTCCCAGTGTTTTCCTGGTAGCACAGCAAAGTGCAAGTAAAGAGGCCGGAGAAAAAGAGTGTTTCGCTTGCCAACATTAAAAAATAAAATAAAATCACCCCCATTACATGCACACAGAGTGCCCTCAAATCTGCAGAAAGAGCCTGAAACTCAAACTAAGGGCATTGCTAAAATCCACCAGGCCATGTGAACGCAGGGCACTCACACCACAACGTAATGAAAACCATCAGAGCTCCAACTTCATGTGGCTTTCATGGACCCACAGCATCTGCCGGCTTTGTTTTGGAATTCTGCCTCTGCCCCACACGAGTCACTGTGTCAAGAGAAGTATGTGAGGGAGTCCTCTGGGCCTGCAGAGCAGGAACAGCAGGAACATCACAGCTGAACCATTCCAGGTGCTTGTTAAAACAGGGTTAGGCAAATGAGGGAGGAGAGAGGGCCACAGGGGTTACACTGCAGACAGCAGACAGTCTGATGGGCCTTGCATGTCGTGCAGTCATTCATTTCCATATGTGCATGAAGGCTGCATTCTTGCAGCATTCCTTGACTATTTAGAATGGGGACTACTCCATATCACTGTAAAAGAACACACAGGTCAAAAAAACCACCAAAACCAAAACAAAACCAGTAACATACTGTGCCTCAGTCAGGGTTTGCTTCCAAGGACAAGTACAGCTTGTGCACAGTGATGTGCAGTGAGGCTTTTTGTCAAGGACTTGCAGATTTTCCTCAGCCACCAAATGTTTTCTCCTTGTGCTGGTTCCAGCTGGGGTAGTTAATTTTCTTCCCAGTGGCTGGTGTGGGGCTGAGTTTTGGGGTTGTGCTGAGCACAGGGTTGATAATACAGAGATGTTTTTGTTATTGCTGAGCAGGGCTCACACAGAGCCAAGGCCTTTCCTGCTTTTCGTGCTCCTGGGGAGGAGACTGGGGGTGCAGGGGGACACAGCCAGGACAGGTGACCCCAACTGACCAAAGGGATATCCCAGACCCTGTGACATCCTGCTCAGGATATAAAGTAGGGGGAAGAAGGAGGAAGAGGGGACATTTGGAGTGATGGGGTTTGTCTTCCCAAGTCACCATTACATGTGATGGGGATCCCTGCTCTCCTGGGGATGCTGAGCACCTGCCCATGGGAAAAAGTCAGTTAATTCCTTGTTTTGCTTTGCTTGTGTGTGGGTTTTCCTTTCCCCATTGAATTGTCTTAATCTCAACCCACGAGTTTTCCAGCTTTTACCCTTCCAATTCTCTCCTGATCCCGCTGATGGGGGAGTGAGAAAGCAAGACTGCTATAATGCTCTTCCCTACAAAATTGGTCTGACCTCATCTACACCAAACTGCAGACAGACTGTTCTAAGTAAGACAAAAAATCCCCTGCAATTAGAATTTACCAAAATGAGCTCTTCAGAAGATGCAAGCAGGAAAGGACAGGGGGTGTTTATGTCTCTGTGAAGTGCAGGAGGGAGGTGCTACCTAAGCCCTATAAGTAGAAACGTGTCCAAGCAGCCAAAACAGGGCTGGAGTGAGGTCATGTCTTTGTCAGTGGCACTCAGGAAGCCTGACTTCACTCTGAGGGACCCCAACAGCCACGTCCTACACAGCAGCCCTGGGGCTGGAAGGCAAATGCCGCAGCACGCAGGGGATAGGGAGGAAGTGACTGTACAACCAAGAACTGTTATTCATCCTCATTATACTGTGGTTGCTCAATGTTGTGCATGTGGATTTGCTGAGGTGTAGAAAACAGCAAACAGTGACTAGACTGGAAATTGAGAGACCTCAATGTGTGATGGTAAAGAGACAGTATCAAGCAAGACTTTCCTGCTCTATACCAAAATACACAACTCTTAGCACTACACAGTTTAATAATTTTATCAGCGGCCTGCAAATAGACAGAGAATCATGGAGTCATAAAATAACCTTGGTTGGAAGGGACCTTAAAGATCACCTGTTCCAACCCCACTGTTGTGGATAGGGACACCTTTCACTATCCCAGGTTGCTCAGAGCTTCATCCAACCTGGCCTTGGACACTTCCAGGGATCCAGGGGCAGCCACAGCTTCTCTGAGCAACCTGTGCCAGGGCCTTCCCACCCTCACAGGGAAGAATTTCTTCCTGATATTCACTCTAAACCTACTCTCTGTCAGTTTGAAGCCATTCCCCCTTGTCCTGTCACTCCTGGCCCTTGTAAAGAGTCTCTCTCCATCTTTCTTGTAGGCTCCCTTCAGGTCCTGGAAGGCCACACTGAAGTCACTCCAAAGCTTTTCTTCTCCAGGCTGAACAATCCCACCTCTCCCAGCCTTTCCTCCCAGCAGAGCTGCTCCTGGTGTGGTCTCTGCCCAACAGAGTTATGGAAGTCAAGTTGCAGCACAGCTTTGTCCAGCAGCAATATCCACAGCTTAGAGATATTTTTGATTAGCTGAAGGAGGCCAAGACATGGACTGGAATATTGAAAAATTGTTCCTTGCATACGCACAAGGTCCTTACTGTGCTTAAGCCTCTCAAGGGAAGGGCCAGAGTGATGAGCTATTATCTATAATTTGACTGACTAGGAAAAAGAAGTAGCAGACTCTTCAGACTGGCAGGAAAATGTTTAATAAGGTGTGATGTCTGGGCACTGCAGCTAAAGGGATCCAGATTAGGAGTTAGATGCCACTTTTTAAGGTTAATAAGCATTGGAACACCTTTACAAAAGCTCTCATTTTCTTCCCTGAAAATACCAAATTTTAATGAGTCAAATGGGTCAAGCTGAGTGTTTTGGGTGTGAACACATGGCAAAAACATAGTGCCAACACTCATCTTCCTCACATAACAGCAGCTGGCACCTTGTGGGGCACCAGGTGCCTGTCCTGAATGGAGTTCCAGCATGGAAAGGGGAGGTTTTTGTTGGGAAAGGTCATGGGTGGGACATTGCTTGGTTATGTTTTCTCTTAAAACATGTCACCATATGGTTTCTGTGTTTGGAAGTGGTGAACTCCTGCTCTGAGCAGAGGAGAATGGTTCTGCTACACCGGGGATGGGTGAGTTTTTATGAAGCATGGAAAGTCGTGCTGTTCACTGGCAAGGGCTTGAGTACACACATTTGTCAGTTCATACTGGAGCATATAAACCCCAGTAAACATCAGGAAGGAAATAAGGTTGCCCAGTGTGGTTATGATCTAGACCATGACATGAACATTTCAAAATGTTCCAAGGGGAGAAAAAAAATCTGAAAATATTGCAGGCAAGGCAGCAGAGAAGCAGAAGTGTTCTGAGAGAGAGTAGGTGACTTGGATAACAGCCCTGAGGCTATGACGAAATCTCTGCAACTCAGACAACATGGGAGAGCAAAAGTTTGGGTTGGTTGGGAAGTTTCTTGCTCTGTTCCAATGACCTGAAAGGTGGGCTGGGTGTTTTGATACTGCTTTGCAAATCCATTCCAGGCCACAAGAGATGTTATAGCATGATGTAGAGTGGAAGGGTGTTTTTGTCTAGGGGACCTGCTCTGGTTTTTCTCCTACTGAAGGTCAGGATAGATGGATTTTGAAAGGACAGTTGTTCACATCAACTCAAGATCAAGCTGTTCTCTGCTCTGCCCATCTATTATATCTGTTAAACGCTGCATTTATGTATTTATTTATTTATTTATAAATTTCTTTGTATCATGGCTGCTGAAGATTTCCAAGAGCCATATCTGATGATATTCTGGGTGTCCAGCAAAGAGGGAAATAATTTCCTGTGGCCCGTTGCAGTATCAGGTAATAGAACTCCCCCATCCCTTTCGAGCACACACCCTCCCGGAACAATGGTGAAAAAGGAGTCGTGATATTTATCAATTTCCACCATTTAACTTCCTGAAATGGAAACCCTAATGACAGCCCATGCAGGCTGCATGGTCAGGAAAACCAGACAAAGTCTCCCATTGTACCGGTCTGGTTGTTACAGGAGAGGATCTGCCTGCTTTGGTGTAACAGGATGTACTGCATATTTTGTATTTTTGCCCAGTGCTCCAATCCCTGTGGGCTAAACCTTTTCAACAGCAGCAATAAAAGAAGAAAAAGACTGAGGCCCTTCTCTTATACCACTTTTATTTTCGGGGGATATTAAATACAAGGAGTTTCACTCTCGGTGGAAGTTGTCCAACTGACTCCAGGATACTGTGTAATCATTAGGAACTGGAAAAACTCAAACTGCCTGTCTGTAGTGGCTTGGATAAGACCTGCTGGGCGCCTTCCAGAAATGAATATTGCAGCTGTGATGAGACTTGTGTTTGGGCTCTTCTTTCGGGGTGAATCGCGCCCTTACGCCCAAGGCCAGCCTGAGCCTAATGCATCATTTCAGACCCGTTTCAGCCCTTAAAATAAGACTAAAATAGCATTTAAATGTCACACGGACCTCCCAGCCCTTCTGAGGGAAGTGAGTGCTCTGCAAGGTATGTGCTAAACATTAAAATGTATGTGCTGATCATTAACATGTCTGCTAATCATTAAATTGAAGCTTTCCACTGCTAAGGACAGGAAAATATATCCCAAAATCTGCATCCGTGTCTTACAGATGCAACATCTCAGCCTGCACAGTGTCTAAAACCTTTAAAAAGGAAGGTTGCATAGGGCTCAGCTGACACGGCAGCCTGTTTGTGTCCTGATGTTTCTCAAAACTAGCAGGACTGGCTAGGAAGGAAAGCAGCTAGGTGGGAGATGTGGACGTGAACAGCTGGCTCAGGATGTGCATCCATCTCTAGGTGGATTTATTTGGTCTAGCTCTATCTCTTCCTGTGCCCTGTGTGCCCATGGGATCATATTTCTGGTTTAGTTTCATCCCAAAGGAATCCTCCGTGACCCCTCCCTGGTGCAAACCAAAGCACAGTCAGGAGATAACAGGAGAATCCAAAAGCAGGTTCATGATCCTACCCTAAAAGCACCCTGGGAGCACCTACACGCCCTCTTAGACAGCAAGAGCTCTCAAAATTATCCAACTTTGGGATTAATGTTGGGAGAGCAAGCTGTAGGTTCTCCACCTTTCCCTTTCATGGCAAAAATTCCTCTTTGGAGTGAGGACAAGCCAGAAGAAGCTCTGGGCCAGGCAGTGGTGCCACCTGGGAGCATTCCCTCCTTCCTCACAGGACCTGCAAAGTCCTTCCTCCCCCAGTTTCAGGGCAACCAGGACTGAGATGGAAAAATCTGTGCACACGGCAACCAGAACTCGATCTCTGAAGTGGTGGAGCGTGTGTATTAATGCCAGGTGAGATCTGGCAAGCCAATGTTTGTTTTAAATTTCTCTTTAATCACTCTTACAGTTTCGACTTTGAAGTCTAGGGAAGTACATTTTCTGGTTTATGCCTCAGATGACGTGGAAAAAGATATTCCACCTCCAGCACTGGAATATCATTTATAGATGTGTAAATTCATAAAGCTATGCCTCTAACAATTTGCCCACGTGGAACCATCCCAATTTGCAGCAACTGAGAACTTGACTGAAAAAGAAAAGAAAGAAAAGAAAAAGAACATTTGAGGCATTTCTTTTATTATCATTGCCCCAGAATTTCAGACCTAGCTATTTCAGAATATAGGATCTATATCCAGGCTGTGTGCAAAAGAAGGGCTGGGAGGACAGGGAGAAGCTGAACATTCAAATCTTTGGAAAAATATTTAAAGAAATAATGACAAAAAGTGGTAAGGTTTGGAGGGGTGCAAGAGAATGCAGATTTATTTGAGCTCTGTTTTTCTACTACAGATGTTCTGCTAACTAGAGCAGAGATGTTCAGAGACCACATATTGGCTGTAAAACTCTAGGGCTGAGATTAATTAAATGTCTGCTGCTCCTCATATAAACTACACTCGAGAGTTTTTCAGGCCTTCTACTCCTCTGAAGGAACAGCTGTAGAATACATCACATGCATATCTTGCACCCTTAAAATGTATTTTTATAACAAGTGTCATTTTTTTACAAGGAAATTTTAACATTTTACCCTTCCTCTGATTATCTTGCTGCTGTTCAGAAAATAAAAAAGGAGAAGGGTCTGATGCTTACTCTACTAACATGTGATACTTCCTGCAGAGCACTGCCTCCACCCGACATGTGTTTTTAAACAAAATTCATGGTAGGTTCAATGGTCACAATTATTCACTTGTGTTACGGCTTATATGAGTCCATTTCTTGCAGCAGTTGTTGGAAGGTGAGGACCCCATTCCAGTCTATTCTCCAGGTTAATGCCTGAAAATGTAAGAAATACAATTTGTCATTTACACCTCCTTTTCCTCTTAACTGGACAATCTCATTGCTTCTTTTATCAGTCAGTTCACCCCTCCCCTGGATACCTGTAAGAGGTGTACTTTTATTACGTGATATATTTTTATATGTGATTAATCTTGCAGAAATCTCTTTTCCTCCTCCATGAGCTGATACCTCAACAATCTGATTTCTAGCCAGGCCTCGGGCAGTTTCCTATTTTAATTTGATACGGTACCCACAAACGCATAATATTCTTGTGTTGTTACAGTAAAACAACGCGGTATTTTAGAAGTGCCCAACCCACTTAACTCCACACCCCTCAGGGCCGCCTCCTCAGCTCTGACAGAAAAATGAAGCTGGTGTTAAATGTAAAATTTTCAGCCTGCTTGAACTGTGATACCC
Organism: Corvus brachyrhynchos; assembly: GCF_000691975.1. Lineage (NCBI taxonomy): Eukaryota > Metazoa > Chordata > Aves > Passeriformes > Corvidae > Corvus > Corvus brachyrhynchos. The sequence continues at coordinate 786,430 of NW_008238314.1, forward strand.
TTGATCAACTGCTTGCACATGCCACTTACAAAAACACAAACCCCAAGCCAAAGGTGTCTCCTTTGCTCCCTTGAAGATGTTGTTGACCATAAAGAAGCAAGTAAAACATTTTGCCTTAGAGCCACAGTGTTCACACCAAAAACATTTGCATTCCTCACCAAATGTGATGGCTTTAAGTTCATGGTTTTGTTTAAACTGAAGAGCCTGGCCAGTTACAACAGCTATGGGTGGTGGCCAAATGCAGGGGTGGCTTGTGAGGGGCACAACCTGGCTAATGGCATCCAAGAAACTGAGGAGCACCAGCCTGTGTCTTCCTTGTGAAAATACTTCCTGATTGTTTTTCTGAGGTAGATGTTACTTGACCTTTAAATAAACCACTACAGGCCTGTAAAAACTTTGTCCTGGACTCCTTGGAAATGCCAGCTGTGTGTGGAGGGAATGCCAACTGTGGAAATGGGAGAAGGTGCAGCCCACAGCGAGCTGCCTTTGCCACAGGCAAGAGGAGAAGGATGCAGAAGTTACCTCAGTCTCCAGGAGCACTCAACTCCCAACACATCTGGTGAGACTGGCGGGAAGGATGCACCAATAATGGTGGTGTTGTCTTATTTGTCAACCACAAACCCATTTCAATATCAACAAGCAAGATAGAGTCACTCAAAACAGCTGCCAGGATGTCTCCATCTGAGTGGGTTTTCACAGCATCCAAGCCACAGAAAGAAAGACACATGGTCCAAAAAAAGAGGTAATATTGATTGTGTTCCCATCTTAGGGTGGGGGTTAAAGGCTGTTTAACTTATTCTGAATGCTGGAATATCCAGAACACTAGCCTAAAATATTAATCTGTAAGAGTACTTTGCAGAATTACTTATAATGAGGATTTTATTTAATAATGAGCTCTTTAGAAATAAATTTCTTCAGTGGTTTTAGTGCATCACTGTAGGGAAGCTTTAAAATGAGCAGCCTTGAGCACTGTAATCATAATGTTTGCATTGTTGAAACTGCTGCAAGACCAAGAAACCATGGCCTTGGATGCTTCCAGGGATGAGGTACCCACAGTTTCTCTGGGCAACCTGCTCAAGTGCCTCACCACTCTCAGAGTATAAATTTTTTCCTAATATCTAATCTAAACATACTCTCTTTCGATTTGAAGTAATTCCCCCTTGTCTTGTCATTACAGGCTCTTATAAATAATCTTGCTCCATCTTTCCTCTACGTTCCCTTCAGGGACTGGAAGGCTGCATTAGGTCACCCCAAAATCTTCTCTCTCCAGGCTGAACAATCCCAGTTTTCTCAGCCTCTCCTCATTAGCAGAGCTGCTCCATCCCTCTGATCATCATCATCATAAAATTTCCTATCAAGTTAACAGAACAGAGGCTTTTGACCCTCAGGAGGGAGAAAGCTGCCCTATGTTAAGAATTGTGTTCCTACAGGTAGATTTTTGGATAGGATCTTACCCAAGCCCGGGTCCATTCCCAGCTGTAGCTCTGTGTCGATCGTGATCTATCAAACGCTGACTTGTTGGTATTTAGAACATGTTGGGCGGGCAAATTTCTTGGGTGTGATTCGGCCTTCTTGTAATTTTACAGAACAAATGTTACTTCCCACAGTAATTGCCATCCTCCCTGTGCAATGACAGAGAAATGCCAGACAGCCCTAACACCAGAACAATGAAAGCTGAACAGAAGTATTTTAATTTCCAGGAAGGAAGAGTTAAATTCATGGTGAAAGACAGGTGTGTTGGGTGGGACATCCCTGCTAGGCCTTGACTACTGTCAGGGGGCTGTGGGCAGACACAGGACCTTGGATTTATGGTTTTCTACCCCTTCTAATGTGCCTGAAAATTGAAAAAGAGGTGATGTAAAACAGGACCTTTTTATAAAGAATTGGAAGGACACCTGGATAAAATCATTAAGATCTTTGCCAGCATCTCCACATCTCTCAAGCTACTCCTTCATGTGAGTGTTTATAATGCTCAGAGCAGTTTCTTATGTGGCTAAAACACTGTAGGAT
>NW_008238314.1:788518-790698 GCF_000691975.1 Corvus brachyrhynchos
TGCCCTGCTACCCAGGCACTTATTTGAAGGGTTTCATGGACGAACGCAGGGGGTGGAACACAACTGTAATGACAGCAGCTCGTAGCTCACAGACACTCCAGAGGATTGCGTCGTCTTTCATCGGGATTGAATTTGATCCAAAGTGTACAAAACTTGTGTTGTGCCTCAAAGCTAATTGAGGATTTGTGGCTCTCTATCTCTCAGTTGGGGAAGGTCAGCCTTGAAATTTCCAGGTCAGAACTGTTTGACAAGGATTTAGTGTCATCCACAACTTGGGACATGCTAACAGGATTTCTTGTTTAAAGGCAGTGCTGTAACTGTAAAAAGAGGCTAAGAGGGCAAAACTGTGAGGAAAGAGATGATTCATTCTAGTGATTTATCCTTGCACTTCCAGGCTCTCAGACTAAAAGATGCTCCCTCTCCTTGCACGAGGCATGACTGGCCCATCTTTCCATTATTGCACTGCTGTGCTGAGTTATTGCAGTTTTGAAATGTAAACAGGACAGATTTCCTAATCTGTGAGGTAATTTGCACAAACTAATTTGTACCTTCCTGGAAAGCCTGGATCCTTGCTCAGTGAAACAGGGCAGCCCAGCCAACTTCTTCTGACATTTGGGAAATCAAAGAAAACTCCAGAGATGAGCAGTGGGACACACCATTTAATTATCACCAGCCTTTCTAAGCATTCCTGTTTTTCCAAGGTTATATGGCCGGACAGTTGGAATTAGGCTGCAGCCTGGGAGAACATTACACTGGCCTCTTGTGCACCATATGCCTTTTCATTGACAAACTAACACTTCTTTAATGAGACTTGCTGAGGTTCTTATCCAAAATACATTCCTTATCCCAGATCTCATCTCTAGCACCTCTCCCAGGGGTATCTGGGATTTTGGACCCAGACATATTTGCAAATCCAGGGCTTGATCAGGTCCCAGTGAAGTCAATAAAAATATTGTTGGTGCTGAGCAGACATGCATTAGGCTCAAAGGAAAAGTAAAACCCATCCAAGAAAATCACAGGTTCTTTTTTCAATCAAAATATGTCTTCTCTCTCTCTCCCTTTAAATTTTTTTTCTGCTCTTTTAACTTTACGACAAGTTTAAAGTAACTGAGAAAATGTTTAAATTTTTAAATGTTGAATAGTCCTGGCCGAATGCCCAAAAAAGTTAACGTGACCTTCCTAAAATATAACTCTTATTAATTTTGAAACTTACTGACTCCAGTCAAGAATTTTTGGTGATGATAGAACACTGAAATGCAGAAAAAGAAACCACCACGAGGTTGAGAAATGAACTTTAATTCGCAGGTATCACCATTTCCAGAAAAATGGAAAAAGAAGAATGAACACCTGCAAAACTTCGGTGCTTATTTCATAAGCACAACCTCAGGGTTATGTTAATGCAATCATTAACATGGGAATATTAATTTTTGGAGCCTTTGTGGCTTTAGTTAAGCTGTCCCTTAGAGAAGCGGTGGACTCACAAAGCAACCCCTGGAAGCTACTGGGGCAGGTCTGTGCGTCCCAGCCCCCATCCTGACCCTGCCAAGCATTACAGGTGTGTACGTCCTTCTCTTCCAGACAGAGTGGTCAGGCTGAGTTGCTGCTTGCAGGTGAGGATGAGGTTGGAGACCTGTAGCCCTGTGGAGTCCTGCAGCCAGAGAACACCTGTTCCTGGCACTGTCTTGGGACGTGGAGAGGAAACATGGGACAAACACACACTTTTGTTTCTCAGTGGGGGGTCTGGACCTCAGCAAGGGGAAATGAGTCAGAATCCTCAGGAGCCCCGTTGCTCTCACCTTCCCAGAGCCCTTCCAGCCCATGACCTCGGCAGGGAATGAGCTGTTTGCCATCTCCCCTCACTCCATTGGCAATGTTTAGGTGCAAAGGTGACTGCAGTCACCTGCCCTCTGCGGTGCCCCTGCCGGAGCCCCGAGCAGGGAGTGGCAGACGAGTGGACCGGGTTAGTGGGTCTGTGTGACAGCGGGGGGGAGATCTAAGGGTCCGAAGTCACCTCGAAGGTCAGAGCAAGCATTACCTCCTCCCCGCCCACCCTGCTGCCGGGGCTCGGGGGAATCACAGTCCGCCCAAGTGGATGACAGCTTGCCGGCCCTTAATGACAGGCTGGGTGCAGACCGGCTGCCCAGACAAAGACGGGAAGTTCGGCGCTGCCCGGGGCAGGG
>NW_008238314.1:790856-791262 GCF_000691975.1 Corvus brachyrhynchos
TCCCTCTCTTCCCGTTCCCGGCTTCCTCCGGCTCTTCTCCTCTCCTGCTTCCCTCTCTCCCGCTCACTCTCGCTGGTTTTCTCCTCCTCCCGAAGCCGCCCCCCCTCCCCCTTTCCGCCTCCCCTCAAGTTTCTCCTTCTGTCTGATTAAATGAGAAGGAAGTGTGGGAGTGGTGGTTTTGAAGCTCTCCCTTTAAGAGGCAGCCTGCAGTGACGAATTGTTGAAATTGCCATTGCAGGATGGCATTCCGCTATAAATTCATTGTTCCACCTCCTCTCATCTTCACATTTCTCTCCCTTCTCCTCTTGTTCACATCGACAGACTGGGGATAACAACAACAACAACAGGAAAGATACAGGGAGGGGGCTTTTACAGAAATCCAGGACATTTTCCGCTTCTTGGGCTT
>NW_008238314.1:791622-791893 GCF_000691975.1 Corvus brachyrhynchos
ATTTTTTTTTGCCTCTCTCTCTCTCTCCTTCCATGTGCTCCCGGCTCTTCCCTGCAGAGAAACACAAAGTTCACACGCGAGCGGCTTTTGTTGACATTTTTTTCTCTCCCACTCACACTTGACTTGGGGAGGGAGAACTTTTTTTTCCTTCTTCTTTTTTTTGTTCTTTCTTTTTTCCCTTCCCCGCATCTCCCTTCTTCTTCCCATCCCTTAACTACGCTGCCGCGCTCCGCCGGCCGGCTCCTTCCCACGCCCTCTCCCGTTATTATCA
>NW_008238314.1:792606-794755 GCF_000691975.1 Corvus brachyrhynchos
CAGCACCAGCACAACCGCCTCGACGACGACCACGAGGAGCACTACGATGCCGCCATCCTCTTCACCCGCGAGGTAGGCATGGCCCTGGCCACAGGCATGGCCGTGACAGCGACGAGGTGTCCCTCGAGCGTGGGGTGGCCGGGCTGGTGGACCTCCAGTCGCCCTGCTCGGCTTTGCCCACGGGTTGCCTCCCCTCTCGTGGATCCAGCTCTTCCATCAGGGACCGGCACCCGTGCACAGCTGCCGGCGTGGCAGAGGGGTTGAGATGTGTGCGTCCCCTGCCCTGTGCTGTCAGCCCTGCTGTGGGTGCACCAGTGCAGTGCTGGGACCCCAGCCAGGTGGAGAGGTGGGAACTTTGGTCGTGGGACTCAGCCTAAAGTCCCTCTGCTTGAGACGTGACTTTGTCCTGTCTGTCCCAGTGGCTCCTCTCTCTCTGCGGAGGTGGTCCAGGCAGGAAGGGCTGATAGCACTTCCTAAACTAAATTAGTCCCCAAACAAACCTGCTAGTGAAAGTGGTGGAGAGCACCTTAAGAGTACAGACGTCCTGCTTGTGGAGCACATTGGGACGCTATTTCCAGCAAGAATAGCTCCACCGCGCTGGAAGCCGGCAGCACTTGTGGTTCAAGTGTAGGACGTAAATGCAGACCGCAGGTAAACAGAGCTGCACAAGCTGAGTTGGGCTGGTGGCAAGGGGCTGCAGTCCCTGTCTTGTCCCCCAGGTGGGTGCCCTGATCAGTTGTGGGTTGGATGTGGCCGGTGTTGCCCATGCAAAGGTGTGTCCTGTTGCTGCACGCTGGGTTGTTGATTAATTGCATTGCCAGAGGTCGTTAAGGGACATTGCTCTGGTAGACATGTGGCCGAGTTTATGCAATGAAGTTCTTCTGTAAGAATATCCCTGCAGCGGTTTGGGTTTGGTGTTTTCTTTTTTTCCCTTTCCCCAAGTACGAAAAAAATAACTGCATGACTTTCCGTTCATTTGAGTTCTCCGGCTTTGCTACATCGCAGGAGCCTGCCAAAAAGGATGCTTTGGATGGTTTGTGGAAGGAGTTGCTCCAGAAGGGGGAAAAAAAGCGCCTGGCTCGCTTTTCTAGCTGTAAATAGTTGAGACATTAGGTTCTGTGTCAGTCAGGCATCGCTTGTACAACAGGAGCCCCTTTTAGCAGTTTAAAGCCCATCAGTATAATGTGCAAGCTTTCATTTTTTTATCACTATAACCTGAATGAAAGTAGGCTACCTGGACTGGGTCAGAAAGCTTCTGGGTTTTGATATAAACATCTTATCTAATGGCTTATTAAGCCCGGGCCAGCATCCATCATTTCTCTCTGAAGAGTGTTTCTCCCTGCCAGTATTCCCACTTATTTCCCTGGGCTGTATGACAATTCGGACAATTAATTAACGTAACATCAATTATTAAGTTAATTTGGATTGAGATAGGATACGACTCTAAAGTGCACCTGCTTTATAGATGCTCAGCTGTATTTCTTTGCATGGACACCCTCCTGTCAGAGTGAGAGGGTGCTGTTAATCAATAATCCACTGTCAAAGACTCGTGAGCAATGCATAGAGTTACTTCTTTGGGATGTAAGTAGTACTCAAAATCAACAAAACACCGGAGTTCCTGTGATCTGCTTCCACTCTTAAGATGCAAATGTTGCTTGTACTGCTGCTCAGGGCTGCTTTATGAGAAAAAAAGCACAGGCTTGTGTTCTCTTGGTTTACATTTTAACAGCTTTAACTCTGGGATTAGCTCCTAGATGCAATTCAGGACAACTTAATCTGCTTTAATGCTTTGCTGTGTGCACACGAACATTGTTTGGCAGTGTTTGACTGAACTAAGAACCAGACTGGAGTTTCTTGCTACATGTGTTCATGATGTTCTTTGCAGGGAGTGTGTGTGAGCCCACACGATTTTTATGTGCTTACCCTTGAAATGTCAACATGAATCTATTTGCTCCCTGTGGAATGTAAACACGAAAAGGGTTAAAGGATGAAAAAGCAGTGGACATGTTTCCTGGAGAAAACAGCCCCACTTTGAACTAAAGGAGAGATTTTTTCCAGTTTAGCTTTTCAATGAGAGTGGCAGCAGTTGGCAGGAGAGCACCACTTTTACAACTCTGTTTTGGATGGATGAAGTTGGTTGCTAAGCTAC
>NW_008238314.1:794771-846847 GCF_000691975.1 Corvus brachyrhynchos
TTTGGATGGATGAAGTTGGTGTCTAAGCTCCACGACGCCAAGCCGTGGCTGCGTGTTTTGATGGGCTCTGAATATCGTCATGCTGATTTTTAAACATCCAGATGTCTCTTTCTAAGTGCTGTGGGTTTCAGGCCTTGGGCAAACGTGTGAGGTACATTTTCCATCGTTGTTTACTAACTGAGGCCACCTTGAGCTTCGTGTCTCTCCGTCAATAGAATAATATTTGCAGATCGTTTGTCAGCTGAATGCCTGGCCTCGGCTGTATGGAACTGGTTTTGTGTAGATAGAATCTGCATTGTGCATGGCTGGTGCCATACAAATCCCTAATATAATAATTATCTTTGTTCCAGAGTGACATTTGCTTGGATGTTGGTTTTTTACACCAAAAGAGGGCTTTATTTGAGTTCCTCATGAGGGAAGAATCCCGACAGAATTCAGCAGTGTTGCTTTGCCCTCTGTGGTTGTCTTTACTTCTTCAAAGATAAATTAGTAACCATTGATAGACTGAGAGTGCATTGGCAGCTCTCCTTTATTATTAAATTAGTAGTGGTTCAAATTATGTTATATAAGTTCAAATTATGGTCATCATCATCATTCATACTAGGAAGCACTTCCCATGCGAAAAAATTTAGAAGGAAATTTACTGATTCTGAGTTAAAACAGCCACTTCTTTCTGGTCATAATCTGTATTTAATTGGATAAGGGCTTTAAAGCAATTATGCTGCAGACCATAGTAAATCACTGTGAACATGAATTCAGTTTGGGGTGATACAGGCAACATGTTAAAGCTGGTTTTAGGCTTTGTGTTGCTTATCAGTGATGGCAAGGGTCCATTAGCTGCAGTGGGTCCTTATGTTTACTCTGTAGATGAAAGGAGCACTAGAGGAACATGCCTGGCCATTGTGAAAACCTGCAGTGGACACAGAAATTATCTGTCACTAAATATTGCAGGAATTTAGTTGGGTTCCACAATGATTATTTAAATCTGATAATGAGAAGTGTATTTTCCCAGTGATCCCATCTCTCATTTTGACCCACGATGAGCAGGATCAAGCACGACAGAGCTCTGACTTGACAGTCAGAAAACGTGATAATTTTCTGATATTTCTAAATTTCCTCAAGGCAGCTTGACCATAACAGCCTTGAAGAGTTCACGGATCCCCTGCTGTTGGACAACTTTGTGGTTGAGTCCTTGACAGCAGCTGTAAATCTTAGGGCCGCGTGAATCTTAGAGCATCCTCCATGGAATATGGTGGTGCAGGGATTCAATTCTGGTGGCCACGTGAGTTCTCCACCCCATAGGGAAGTGGCTGTGTGGTGGGGAGGAGGAAGAGCTGGAAAAGCCCTCTTTCCCACGAGATTAGATCACTTGCTCTCAGTGGCAATGGAGTCAACAGCAAATTTAGAATTCAGTGTTTCATCACTGCTTCTCAGTGGCAGTGAAGTCAACAGCAAATTTAGAGTTTAGTCTGTTTCAGCCTTTTTTATTGTGAACAGTTTGCAGAAGCTGGAAGCAGACAATCTTCAGATTTTTATGGGTGCAACAAAACACTTGCCAGATTATTTGTCACAGTAGCAAAACAGATTAGATGGGACTTGCAATCTGCAGTTGAACTCACACTGATCTTTTTTCTGAGGTCCAGCCTGCTCGGCAATTATCCTCTAGAATTCATCCAATCTGTTTCATTAATGGCCCTTAGTTAAATTTCAAGTGAACTATTGAATGCATGTGGACAAAATCCAGCTCTCTTCCTCTCCCCCCAGTTCTGAATCATCTGAAGATTAAAATAGATGTTTCTCACAGTAGATACAGACATTAGGAGCAAGAAAAAATCCTTTCCTAAGTGCTTGTTAGCATCATCTGTGATAGTTCCATCATGCCTGGCTCAAGCTAGAGTTCATGCTAGAGCCAAAGGCCACTGTCCTGCCTTTTCCTACACAGTAATTATATGGGGCTGGTATGTTTGATTTAGTTTAACTGTCCATCTGGCAGTGCTGTTGAAATTTAACAGCAAGCTTTGTATTATCTCAGCTCTGTAGATGATTATTTCATTGCATGGCGCACATGCTTTCTTTAGCTCTACTTCTTTCTTCTTCTTTTTCTTTTTTTTTTCTTCTTTTCTCTATTACTATCTTCCAACAATTATTATCCCCTAGTAGTAAAACAAGTCACTGTACCAATGATCAATAGAATAGATTTCACTGGTTGTTATTATTACTCTGAAGAAATGGTAGTGTGATGTGTCTAGCAGTTTCACAGTGTTTTCACCAACTTTGTTGCACGTCTAATACATTTAAATAATGTCCCTAGGGAAAATAAAGTGGGACATAACTGATAGAGGAGAAGTTTGATTCACTCTGATCTAGAGAGATGGTGTGGAGTTTTCCCACAAAGGAATTGTGGCTTAGGCAGGTTAAATCACACATTTTTACTTGGTCACCAGTCACCAGTTTTGTAACTGAAACTTCTCCTCCCCATGCAGATTCCAAATGCTTTATGTGCATTTTGTCCATATTTTTAAATAACCTGTGGTTTGCATAACTCTGCTGTGTTTTCTTTCAAATGCCTAAGCCTCAGGCCCGTATTTATCACATGAACCCCAAAAGCAAACGACCTCAATTTTTAAGCTAAACTACTGGAAAAAAACATGTGGGTTTTGTTTTGGTAGATATGGCAGGTATCACCCTTGTGGTTTTCCTCAGAAGGGAGCCAGGTTTTGGCCACTCTCTCAGAATGTGGCCAGGAAAGCCCAGAGCAGTAACCCAGTGAGTCTGACAGGAGTCCTTCCTCACTCTGAATCCTTTCTGTTTGTTCAACATTACTTCTTTAAACCACGTGTGCCATTCCACGTTGCTGTGACATCAATAAAAGTTCACCCACTTTGCCGAGGAGCACAAGGGAGGGTGGATGTGTGTGTTCCTAACACCACCTCACCCAGCCTCCCTGCCCAGGGCTGCGGTGGGAACGCTGCTGCTGGAAGTCGGAAAGTCGTGCTTAATTCCTTCCTCTGCTTGAGGGGTTTTGGGTCTGTATTGCCCACCTCCCAGGAGGGGTCCTTAACCAGGAGGTCGTAAGCTGTTCCAGGTGTTAAGGAAACTTTCCACCCCTCTGACCAAAGGTCTGTCACTGTGTAGTGAGTAATTCATATGGTGAGAACGAGAGGAATCATGACCTGAAGCCGCTGAGTGGAGTGCAGCACTTGGACTGAGGTGGTCTGGGTTCCTCAAGCATGGAGAGAAGGCTGTTTCTGTAATTTACCACAGGCTGTTCAGTGGGAAAGAAGGAGGATGAGCAATAGGGACCAAAAATTGGATCACTTCACTGACTGCACTTCAGGTGCAGCCTGGGCTAGAGAAACCTTGGGCACAGGGGCTGCTTCAGGAGGAGCCAGAGCTCCCTGTGTGCATGGCAGTAGCCTGGTGTAGACCATACAGTGCTCTCCTAAGAAACATTCTTCTAGCTGGCCTCATCCCTGGAAGGAATTTGTAGCTGGATCACATTCTTACTGGGAAAAGGCTTTAGCTGATGAGCTGTTGTAAAGGAACCAGAAGAGCAAGTGAACAGAACTGTAAAGGTTTTAGCTGTGCATTACAAGAAGGTGAATGTGCAGCTTGGCCTGGTACAAAGCCTAATCCTGTGGGTTCCTCTCATTCTGATCTGAGAAGCTCTGTAGGCTCAGCATCCCTCAGGGGCAAAGGTGGAGAAACATGAAACATCTGAACCCCAGTAAGCAAAGTGCCCAGCTGTTCCAGACTGTGAAACTGTGGCACTTAGAGGCCCACAGGATCCCAAACTGCAAGCCCTATGAGGGGTAGATAAAACACCTGAGGACGTGTTCTTCCACCCTTACCTTCCACCAAATTGTCCTCGTTGGTGCTCACATCCTGTTTTAGATCTGGTCAGCAGGCTCTGACCTAATACCAGGTTTCACTAAACAGTTGGTTCTTGTTCTGAAACCTACTGAACACGTTTCAGGTGAAATAAACTCCCTGCTCCAGCCAGGACGTGGTGACACTTATCTCCCTTCACAACAATGCCATGTATACATGGCAGCCAGCCAGCTGCTCCTGATGGATTTAGAATGCCAAGAAATCTTGGCCTCTAATGAGCTGTCTAATTAACTACCAGACTTGTGATGTACAGCTTAGCTTTACTAAGCCACTCCTTTGCCAAAGCTTAAGTCTTAGCATCTATTGCCTCCTGCATAGCAAATGCATTTCCTTGTCATTCTTTTGCTATGAAACTACTGTAAAGCGGATCAAGGGCCAGGCTGCTTTCCTTCTTTAGAAATATCAAAAAACATTCTTTAAAGCTTCTGCCACTGATTCAAGGCAATTGAGTATACAGAACTGAGTAACTTTCTTTTTCTAAAAGAAACAGAGTGAAATAATAATTGGAAACTGATTTTATGTATCATGAGTCGCCTCTTTCCTCGTGCTTTAGCTGGAGTATGAAAAGTTGAGGCTACCCACACAGATTTTTTAGGATTGCATCATTACACTGAAGCCTGTTTTTAACAAAAAATTAAAATATTTTCCAGGAAAATAAAACCTTTTACTGTACTCCCAGAAAGTTTACTTCATGAAAGTAGTAGACTGCTTTCCAGGACTGCCCAGGAAAGCAAAAAACAACGTAATTATTGATTTTGGTAACAAGTAATCCATAAGCCAGTGTTTGATGGGTAAGCAGGCATGATTTTCAGTAACATCGTTTGAAATAAAGCTGTTTAGAAGCTAGTACTGGTGAATTGACCCAAAAGCAAACTTTTCAGAGTATTTGTCTCAGAAATGCTGCTTGATAGGCTGCAGTTCTGTTTATAGTATATACCATGAATAGAAATATATTCCAGTTCAAATCGTGCAGAGGCAGGAGAAGGAAAGAATGAGTGAGACAATGACAACACAGAGGAGCTGAGCTTTCAGTAATCTGCCTAAATGGTTATTGACAGTATCAGCCTTAGCTGCAAATGAGCATCCAAGGGCTGGAATTGGCAGGGAGAACCATGATGCTCAATCCGTGCTCTGCTCAAAGCACAGCCATGGCATGCCCTGCTCTAGCAGCAGATGGGCAACCCACAGACATCCCCCTAACAGCTTCTTACAAAGGAGCTAATGCCAGAAAATATTTCCTGTCCTTGTTCCCAGAATCCTTTACAAGCCCCTCTGCTGTTTCCCAGCTGGGATTTGGCAGCGGCTGCAGGACTCCCACACCGACTGCTGGGGGGCCACAAGGACTTGGCCACGGAGCTGCTGGGCTGCTTTGCTGCAGCACTGGCCACCACTTTCTGACCCCAGAGTGGTCACTCTTCTCCTTTCTGGGGATGGCTGGTCGCACACTGTCTGAGGACACCTGTTTTCCAGCTGTCTTTGAGGAATTGGAGGAGCTAGGTGATTTTACATAGAAGCAGTTTGCAGAATCATGTCTTTCCTGCTGTGGGATTTCCTAGGACCAGCCTCTGGTACAGCCCTAATGTCTAGGGAAGACAGTGTAATGCAGTCCTGTGCACAGCTTTTGAAATGCTGAGGTGAGACTATGGTAACATCCCTGCCCTAATGTTCCCTGCTCTACACATCCCATCAGAATTAGCTCTATGGAAGTTTATGAGAGTGCCTGCTTAGAGAAATTATATTCTTTTAGTTATATTTGTGTCATGAAATCTGGTGAATCATTGTGAGGTCTGGCTGTGCCTGCTGGTGTAAATTCCCAGCATAGCTGCTTCTTGTGTGCAAATGGGAGTAAATCCTGACTGGCATGAGGCATCTGGGTGCTGATACCATTGTGCCTACACTGGGAGCAGCACTGATGTCAGAATCTACGTGATAATGACACCCAAATACAAGAGCAGATGAGTGATATAGAATCTGCCTGCAGAGGCAAAGCCTGAATTAATGCAGTTTATACTATTACTGGCACTGTCAACCTGTCCTGCCCTTCTCCAGTAAGTTGCTTTCTGTCTGATTTATGTGCTTTTTGGTACTTGTGTAAGAATTTCAGTTCAGCTGCTTGTGTGGATTCAGGTCAGATTGCTCTGTCACAGAATCACAGGATCAGTTAGATTGGAAATGATCTCTGAAATCATTCAGTCCAACCTGTGGCTGAACACCTTGTAAACCAGACCATGGCACTGAGTCCACATACAGTCATTCCTTGGACACGTCCAGGGATGGGGACACCAAACCTCCCTGGGCAGCCCTTTCCAATATCTAATCACCCTTTTTATGAAGAAATTCTTCTTAATGTCCAGCCTACACATCCAGTTTAAGACTGTGTCTCCTTGTCCCATTGATAGTTCCTTGGGAGCAGAGCCTGGCCCCACCCGGCTGCACCCTCCTGTCAGGGAGTTGTGGAGGGTGAGAAGGACCAAGTTCAGTGTAAAGGGTTAATCGGATATGAACCCAAACAAAAGTAGTAGGAGTTTAAGGATGGTGACTTCTTTGTTGAATATGCCCCAGATATGTGACATAAGAATAACCTGACCTCACTTGAGGCCTCTCCCAACGCTGGTTGAGAGCTGCTGAAAATGATGCAAAGTTTATTTGCCTAAACAGAACTGGAAAAATTGTGCATTTCTTTTAAAATACTTCGAAATATGCATCCCATACTTCCCATAACCCATGCAGAGCAAGAGGCAAAGTCTGGGGGCCTGGGGGCTTAGAGAGAAAATTGTCTGCATATTATCTGCAGTGGTACAGAATGGAAGTTTGCCTTAAACCATGGATTACACCTGTGAAAATTTGGAAATTCAATACTTTGCAACTACATTCCCTCTCTTCTTGCCAGGCTGTTTTGGTCATTGGTAGTGAGGCATTTAAAGCTTGGTGTTAAGTAGCAACAAGAGTGAATTTACCAAGAGTTCCCAGATACCTGGAAGCCAGAACTGAGCCTGAAATTTCTCCTCCATATATGTAATATTGCTTTGTATTTCAGCTTGAAAAATTTCTTTCTTTGGAAAAAAAACCCAACACCTTTTTTCTTTTTTTTTTGTGTGTGTTTGTAAAGAGACGCTCTGTCACAGTATCTGTGAACTCTGTGTGGTTTTCTTTGACTTCAGTGGGATTTGAATCCTCTGCATTTCCAAGTTTGCCTAACCTGTCAAAATCAGTGAACACTGCTGCTCTGAAGCCTCCTGCAAGGTGTCTCTTATTCAGATGGATTAATTATGAAAGGCTTCATTAAAGAAAGTCCTTATAGAAAGAGATCAGAAGGGAAGAAGAGAATCTTAAAAATGACGGGAAAAAAGTGCTCTTTCATCATTTTGATAATACCATTTGTCATGCCTTGAAAATGACAGTTTCATTCAACCACAATGAAACGTTGAAGTGTTCCAAATAGCATGGCCCCTACTTTTCCTTCTCATCCAAAAGATGTAGACATATGCACATTCACACTAATATTCTTCCCTCTGCTCCAACAGAAGCACAGAAAAGTTACTGCTGGTGATAAAACCACAATGTCTGACCAAAGCTGAAAGGAAAAACCTAATGCTACCTGCACGGTTTTTGGAGACACCCCATATCTACATGTGGGAGAAGTGGTTGAGTTGTTGGGATTTTGCACTCTCTAGTATCACTGACTCTCAGCAATCTCTGAGAATTGCTTAAATGCTTGGTATATTATTGGGTAACACACTGTTAATTGTACTGCTTTACAGATGCAAAAGGAGGTTTCACGCGTAACAATGTCATTTCTTTTAAGTGCAGGTATAAGATTTGCTTCAGAAAAGCAAGGTGATCTCTGGCTCAAGGACTGATCAGAAAGCTGAAGCTTTCTGTCAGTGTAAATAAAAAGAATTTTCTGGTTTTATTGTCCATGAGGAAATGCTTTCACAGAATGTTTGAGGTACCTACCTCAATGCAAGTGTGAGCACCGCAGAAATACAAATGTAACTAACAGCAATTAGCTTCAGAATGTATCCAAATTCTGTTAAAGTCCATAAAAATACTCCCGCTGACCTTACCATAGACTGGCTTGCTGTGCTTTTAACATCTTTAGCTGGAACCTTACGTTGGTATTTTCATCCAGGTCCTGCTGTTGCCGAAGGCGACTTTAACCGGTTGTTACCGCTGAGTGCCAAAACTTAATTTAATGATTTTTTGAATTTTTTTTTCTCCCTTCTGGGGCAGGATTTGTGTGGGCATCATTCCTGTGATACCCTGGGAATGGCAGACGTTGGGACCATCTGCTCCCCCGAGCGCAGCTGCGCGGTGATTGAAGACGACGGCCTCCACGCAGCCTTTACGGTGGCTCACGAAATTGGTATGCAGTGCCTTTTCTGTTCCCCCGCCAAGCCAAACACTCGCAACAGCTGCATTAGGAACCAAAATACCCCGCAATTAATTCCAGATTTCCCCCGGCCCAGAGCCCCGCCTGGGGATTAGGGCTGTGTACATATGCACTTCAGGGTTAACTAATAAGGGATCAGAAGGCAGGGGAAGGCGCACAGTAGGTGTTTCCTCCCTGACAGTGGCCTTTCTAAGCAGCAGTTGAAGTGAAAATTCAAAGGCTGCTGCTACTGCCCAAAGATGTCAATGCATGGCCCTCCTGAGAAAGCTTTTGGCCCATCTGTTGTAATTTGCATGCGTTTATTTATTGGAAAATAAGTCACATTTTTCAACTTGTTGCATGTGCTACCGTTAGGAAGATTTTTTCCCTTGTATTACCTGCAGAGAAAAGCTGTTGTGGCAACAAAACCAACATAATTCTAATATCTTCGTAAGTGTATGGAAATTCCACCTTTATGAATCCTACAATAAGTTAAATAGTATTTAGGTGTAAAGATTTGGTCAAAAAACCTGTTCAGCTTTGTTTCAGTTTCCACCTCAGTGGACAGCAATTAAATCAGGAGCCTTGCATGTACCCTTCAGAAGGGTTTAAGATAGAATTAGTGACAGAAGAAAGTTTGTGGTCTTGTATATTACATCTGTCATTATATATCCCTTCAGAGTGACTGCTGCCATCTTGATCATGTTTAATTTACTGGTATTTTGTGAGCTGTGTTCACTGGAAATGCATTTGCTATAAGGGCTATTCACTTTGGGGAGTGAACAGCAATTTAAAAGTGGAGAATGTTCTTTTTTTCTTTTTTCTTTTTTTTTGTAATATTCTTGGAAGGAAATAACAAGGAAAGGAGAACTTCCACAGAGAGCCAGCTGCTGAATTGCCTTGTACCTCGTGCCAAACCAAAGTAAAGTTTGCTTTGGGAGTATCATTGCAGTGGTTCCATTTTCAAGGAGCTTGCAGGTAGAGGCTGAGATCTGAGTGCCTTATACATATAGCTCAGGAAACAGAGGTCACCAAGGATGGAAAATGACCTGACTGTTCAGTGACAAGTGATCCTAACCCTGCTCCTCTTATAGCTCTGCAAAGGAGTTACATCAGTAGTGGCTGGAGAGGGGATCGGGCGTTGCATGAAAACATGAAATACTGTGTCAAGATGAGCCCCCAAAGCAGAAGTTCTATTTTAGTAAGCAATTTTGTCAAAACAAAATAAAAACTCCTCTGGAGTCACTAATTCAGTGCATTTGGAGATAGCTACAGCAGTGCAGAAAGACAGGTTCACATGGGATGTGGATGCTGTGAATGAGCCGTCACAAACCTGGGATGTGTTAGATGGCAAACTTAGCCTGTCATTCAGAGCCAGCGTGCTGGGGACACTGCTTGTGTCCCCTTGCACCCAGAAGTGATGCCTCTGCTGAGGGTCAGTGGGCAGGGTTGGGTGAGGAGCTGCCTCGTGGTGCCAGTGTTGATGGATCTGGTGTGTGAAGAGGAAAGCAATGTCTTTCCTGCCATTTTATCAGCAATAAATACATTTTTAGGTAGATTAAAAATGAAAGAACACAGATCAGTAAAGACAGGATGAGCAGCTAATGTTCACATTGTTACCTTGAATTCCACACAGAGAAAATACAAGCAAAAGTGAATTATTTTTAGTGATCTAGAAGCACATTTTGGAGAAAGGCCATTTTCATACCTAGGAATTTACAGGAATCTCTAAAAACTATAATTTTCAATGTAAAAAAGGTATGAATTGAAATGAATAAATAAGAACCCTAATGGACATAAAACCTCTACTTTGAGGCTGTTTAAAATAACATCCTTTTTTTTCCTCCTCACCAGAAGTTTTTAAGAAAGGAGGGTGTCAGGTCGCAGAATGATCTTTGTGTGTGTGGCCTGAAGTAGGAGAAGCTGAGAAGAAAAAACAGCTAAAATTGCTTGAGTACTTAAATCAAAGGTCAAAAAAGGATGAAAAATAAAAGTGTGGCATGGATATCCTTTAGTTAAGCACTTTGGGGAAAACCTTGCTTTATTTTATTTGGAGACCAGGTTTCTTCCTACAATCCAGAAATCTTCAAGTTCCCCCTATCCTGTGGGCAGGGTGTAGCTTTAATTTTACAGTGGCTCAGTTCCTCAGTCAGAGGGGATGCTCTGAGCCTGAGATGTTCTTTTCTGGCAGTAGGAAGGTCAAGGTGAGCCACTGAGTGAAGGAGAGTCACTCTCGGCTGTTTTTGTGCATGGGGAGCAGATGCAGCACCATTAACATGGACTTGATTCTCAGAGTGTCCTCGCTGTGGCTTCCAGGGGGATGCGATTGCTCTTGTTTCCCCTGTGAAGGATCCAAGAGCATTTTCCAGGCTCAAATTCTTTCTCTGGAAGGCAACCAAAGTAAATTGAACTGCAGCTAAACCTGACAGGAGGATGGATGCCCAGCCCAGGGGCTCAGGTTGGATTGGTGCACAGGAAGCCAAAAAGCAGCTTGCTGCAGAATAAACCTGCTGCTTCAGTTGCCAGGGTTTGTGCCACATCACGCGTGAGATGTTTGTTTTATTTCTTTCAGATAAAATAGATGGATTTTGACCAGTGGTTTTTGAGGGGGAGAGAATGGATGGGCAGCAACAGGCAAAACCTCCACAGGCCTGTAAAGGAGAGCACAGGAAGGAATAGATGCAGCCAAATTCTTGGTACAACTGATTAGCTGGCAATAAGAGGTAGAGATCTTTATATAAAGTTTGATAAGGTAGGACCTGAATCTTGTCATACTTGCATGTAGGAAAATCAGTAATAGCTTGTCTGCAAAAAAAGAAAAAAAAGAGGATAATGCAACATAAAAGCATCAGGAAGAAACCTTGTAACTTAAAATCTGATAATCTTGTTTCTCCTGAGAATACAGGGGGGCAGTGCTAATACCATAAATGTTATTTTGAAATCATAGCCTGCCAAGACATCCAGCCACCAACAGTAAATTCATATCTGGTTATTTTCTAGCAGGGGACATGCTGCTGTCAGCTGGGACAACAGCAGCTTCATTTTCACAAAAATAACCCCCTGGATTCTTGCCTGCAATCATCAGTTCATCACCATGTTGTGGCATATGGATGCTTTTTTTTACTCCTAGCAGCTCCTTCAGCTACACCTCCACAGCTCTGCAGAGCTGTCTGAGCTTAGGCACAGTGTGTAGCATTCTCCAAGCCTTTGTTATCAGCAGCTTGTTGTCTGTAAAAATGATGTTTCCTTGCTTCACGCACTTCCCTGCCTCTTGGGGACATGTGGAGGAGAGCATTGAAGAACCTGAGATTGCTCATAATCTCAAGTTCTTTAATGTTTTTCATAGGGCAGCACTGTATTGCTTCTCCATATATCCCTTATTAAAATAACCATCAGGAAACAAAAACAGTGAGATTTGCACTCTGATACTCTGGACTTTTGGGTTGAAGATTTGTTGCTTTGACAGTGCTGAGTTATAAAGTGAAGATAAGCATGATCCAGCATCAGCAACAGGCACAGTCAATCTGTTGGAATTACATTTAACGTATTTTGTGATGGGTTATATCCATGTTTGGCAGCTTGGTGCTGTGTTTTGAGGTACAGTCATGGTCAGAAGGTTTCTGCTGGAGTCCCACATGCTTCAGCAGACAGCCCACCACCCTAAACAGTTTGCTATCTACAAAAGCAAAATGAGGAGAGTTCAAGGGGATATAGATGAAGCTACTGCTTGTTTTATCAATAGGAAGTTTCCCCAAATCACAAAAGGATCCCAGGGAAAGCCAAGAATTAAACTTGAGTTTTGACCTAGAGTCTCTTGAGTTTTGATCTAGTCCTTAAATACAAAAGCATCCTTCCTGCAGCCTTCAAGCAGGCAAAGCTCCAGTTCAGCTCCGTGGGAGTTACATGGGTCTAACAGCTTAAATCAGATCTATCTTTGTTCTTTCCATCAATCTTGAGAAACTTACTTTTAAAAAAAGAGCCAATACAGCCTTTTTTCTCAGTGATAATGTTCATTTGACCTTTTGCAATGTTCCTACTCCTCTGTTACACAAACACTCTGGCAGGCAGTTACTCCTTCTGTCCTCCTGAGTAATATGGTTTACTGATGTTCTTTCCAAGTATTTTATTTTTAGGCTATAGCTTTAGCATTGCTACGTGGAACTCATTAAACCTTTGTTCATTAGTTTCCTTTTATCTTTCACATGTGACTTTTGGGGAGGGAAGACCAAAGGGTGGGATAAAAGCAGCCTTCAAATATGTTTAAAAAATCACTGCAAAAATTTGCATAATAAATCATTCCCCCTGTCCACCTGGGACAGCACAAGGGGTAATGGCCTGCAATTGCAGCAGGGAAGATTTGCTTTAAGCATTAGCCAAAATCATCTAAGCAGGACAGTTGAGGGCAGGACTGAAGTGCTTGGGGAGGCTCTGTTTCTGGAGGCTCACAGGAGCCAGCTGCCTGAAGCAGCTGTGGCTCAGGGGATGCTGATCCTACCCCAGGGCAGAGGGATGCACAGGATGCCTTTTCAAGGTCCCTGCTCAGCATCATTTTCTGTGGTTATGAGGAGTTATCACAACATCCTCCACAGCTGGGCTGTGTAATGCCTGAAACCAAGGGACTGCACAGAAACTAAAGCTAGAAAATCATGGAATGGTTTGGATTGGAAGGGGCCTTAAAAATGATCCAGTCCCACCCCTGCCATGGGCAGTGACACCTTCCACTGTCCCAGGTTGCTCCAAGCTGGCCTTGGACACTTCCAGGGATGGGGCCAGCCACAGCTTCCCTGTGCCAGGGCCTCACCATCCTCACAGCCAAGAATTTTCTTCATATATTAAGTAAGGAGTATGATACCAAATCTTTTCCAGCATGGCATCTTTCTGTGGCCTCTGTCACCACTGAGGACAAAAGTGTCATGAGCTACATCAGCAAAATGTATTTGAGAGCATAATTTTCTGTAAAAAAAGGCATTTTAGAAGTGAGGTATCACTCCTGGCATCTCTGTTCACCTGGTTCACTGAAATAACATCAGAATACCATGAACTATGAGTGGATTGGAGCTATTTATTCAGAGCCTGAGCTGTGTTGGAGCTGTAGGCCACTGAGGAAGGAATACCATGTCTAACTCACAGCAGACTCTGATTCTGACCCTTCTTCAGTGACAAATGAAACTGAGAACAACGTGTGTGATACTTAAAGGAGTCTTTCTTTTGATGTCCATAGAAGAGTCAAAAGATACTCCCACTCCTTGTTTTACCACATGTGCTCATTTTGTGTACACTCAAAAGTAACTAAATACAGCAATCTCTTCTTCCCCATGTTCTGCTGAACATGCAGCCCTTTGATTTCAAGGCTGTCAAGATAAAGCAGATAAAGGCAAGCTTTAGACCTGACAGCTACAAATCTCCTGTAGCCTTTCATTTCAAGGGGGATACATTGCCAAGGGCACAGAGTCTCACAGCCACATGAAAAAAACAGTGGAGGTTGTCTGAGTCTCATATTATGTTTCCTTCATGACAGATGATGTTTAGACGAATATCCAGGTAATCATAATTAGGCAGATTTGCTTTCTTAAAACAACAAAAAACCGAGAGAGTACACTCATCCAAGTCTTCTCTGCTGACATGCATCAGGAAAATTACTTGATTCCTCCTCTTTGAACCTTTTTTCAAAGTTCTGTTTTAACTTCTGCTTGCAAAAGCTCTCAAATTAAGCCTTCATGAACGTACCCCTTTTGATGAAGAGATGGGCAGACAAAGCTAAGCCTTCACAAGAGCTGAAGGTGGGGCAGAAAATTAAGCTGATGCCTCAAAAAGCAAACATCAGCTGTCTAAAAGGTTGCTGGTTAAAATTTAGAATAAAAATTCTTGGCTTGCCCAGAAATACTTTTATTAACTTGTAATATAAAATATATCATCGTTCCACCTGCAGCAGACGTGGTGCTTAAAGCAAACTGTAAAACTCTGTGTTTTGCCTAATATTTCACAGCAGTCCTTATCAAAAAATATGTTAAGGACATGGTTTAGTGGTGGCTTTGGCAGTGTCAGGTTTATGGTTGTACCCAATGGTCTTTTCCAACCTAAGTGATCTCTGATTTTATGATCCTAAAAGAAGCTCAGTGTTCAGCCTGTGCCTCCAGCCTTCCAGACTGCAGGGTAGAGTAGGGATTGCTTTCCTCCTTGGCAGGTAGACAATACTGATACAATAAGGTAACTTTTGTGGGGAAGGTGCTTCTGGTACAGAGTAGGAAGGCAGAATTGCCCAATAACAGGCAGCAGGCAATACAATTTTTACATTCCTGCAGTGTGTACTCCCACAGAGTTCATTCATTTACCATGAACTGCTGTGAATTACATTCTTTCCAAGTTCCTCTGAGTTGAACAGGTGTGAAATAGGTGTCACCCTCTCCCACTTCTTCATTAAAATGAACATTTCTCTTCTACATGCCCCATTAATTAGTGCAGCAGATGTAGTGGGGACCTCCAAGGCCACATCTTTTTAATGATTATTTAAGTCTGTGTGGACACAGCAGTCTGTGATTGCCTGGCCCACACTGGCTGGGCAGAATCTTGCCTGGGAATTGCCTGTCTGACAGGGGTGATGTGTCTGTGATCTCCCACAAGTCTGTTACAATGAGCCAGCTCAGCACAGGTTTGTTTTGTGTAAAGTCTGCAGCACTGGTGGGTGAATGTCTGATTGGGGCTTTTTTTTTTATGTCTGCTCCTGAGAAGAAGCTGCACTCCAGACTATTGTTTTGTTGAGTCTGAAGAACTCTTTTAAGCCAGAAATATTAAAAACTGCTTCTGGGCTGGAGATTGAAAAGAGAGAGTGATTTTTTTTAATCCTTTTTCTTTCGTAAGTGACTGATAGCAGTCAAAGAAAAGAAAACTGGAAGGAAAGCTCAATAATATAAAAAAGAGGAATGGCCAGTTTTATATTCTATGCAATCTTTTTGTAAGCTTGTGTAATTCAAATCACTTCTGTTTTATAAAAACACTAGCTTTATTAATTGTTATTGCTTAGGTCCATCATGACTTCAGGAGGATTCCTGAGTGATACCAGCATGAATTTCTTAAGAAGGAGTCACATACTCACAGGAGTTAGAAAAAGAGCCCATGCCAGAAGAAATGGTTTTATTTTGACAGTTCCCTCATGCAATCTTTGTTTAGCGAGGGGAGGGCAGGAGGCTAATGCAGAAGGTCTGGGCTGGTGATTAGCCTGAGGAATGTTGAGCCAGGAGCTTCCTGAGCCCTGATCCCTTGAGAGCCACCGACTCACAGGGTAACCTGGGGCAAACCTCTTGACCTTCTTTTGCAGCCCAGTTGTCCCAACTGGAAATTAGGTGAAAGGCATGACCTCACTGGCAAACACATGCTTCATCCGAGCTGAGCTTCTCTGAGAAAACAAATTACAGTGCCTGCAGCATTTTTCAGCCTGCTGTGTCACCTTGCATGTGTCCTGTGGTCAGATGGAGTGCAAGAGCTGCTCTTTGACGTGCTGTTCAAGTTCTTGGCCATAAGCAGGGATTGGTGGCTTTTTTCCAGGAGACCCACCTTGGTTTGTGCTTTAGCAAAAGCTGGGGTTGGCTTGCTCTATGTTGTGGATATTTTCTGTTTTCTTGTTTCTTATGCTTGAAATACCAGTGAAAAATGAATGAGAGTAATTTTGCCTGCTGTTCACTCAGAGAAACTCTGCAGATAGTCTAGAACTGTGTATTAAGGAAAACCAGAAACTTCAAGAAATGTTTGGACAACACTCTCAGGCACAGGGTGGGATTCATGGGGCTGTCCTGTGCAGGGCCAGGAGCTGGACTTGAATGATCCTTGTGAGTCCTTTCCAGCTCAGGACATCCTGTGGTTCTGGTTTGCTTCCCAGTGCTCCTGGGAATATGAGAGTTGCTTCACCACACATCCAGCCCAGCTCTGTTGCACTCCTGGTTTCCCTGTAGGGCTCTCGTGTCCTGTTCCTCAGAGAGGATGAAAGTTTTAACTTAATTGCTCTGGAGTATTCCCACCTTGTATAGGGAGATACACCCCATTCCTGCAAGGTACAGAGATCATTTTTGAACACATGGAAGATATTGTTTCCTGTTGGGCTGTAGCAGGTGTTGGCCTTCAGCAGGGAAAGCTGTGAGGGGAGGATGTTACTCCATGTAGGTCGTTGGTCTCTTTGGAGTTTGAGATGAATTTACAAGCAGGCCACCTCCTCCTTGGCTACAAGAGGGCAAACCCTGCCTCCTCCCCATCTGTTTCCTTCACCATTTCATGCATTCCTACAGCATAACTTAACTAAACACCATCCTGCTGGTAAAATTATATTATGTCATTTTCACTCGGTGGGAACTGTCAGCACCAGTAAGATGCTTCATTAAGTAGAAAACAGCAGATGATCTACGAACCCATTCTCAATCAGTCATCATTTCACACAGCTGCTGGGAGCCTTTTCTTTTTCTTCAACAGCCTGGTTTGACATTCAGAGTCATACAAAATGGGGTGGGACTAAAATTGGCATTGTTTTTAAAAGCCTTCTTCGTAAGATTTGTATTCCTCGAGTCTTTACTTCTGTCCAGAGCTTTCTCCAGAGCTCTGCTTCCATACAGGGTCACTTGAAGGATCAGCCTTTCCACTTTGGAAGGGAAGCACCCCACCAGAAAATGCCAGAAACCACCCTAATATCATGTAATAACACCAGCACGGTCATGCACGTGAGGCGTGGTGGGGAGAGACTTCTTGAAATAGGAAGGGAAGTGTCCCATCCTTAATTTTTGGGTGCAAAAGGATGAAGGGCACAGGTGTTGAAGGACTTTGCTGCTCTCACTTCTGTGCTAAAAAGAACAAAACTTAGCCAGGCAGTACTTAGAGATTACAGAGCCGTGTGATATTTTGAATTTTGATTTTTTTAATGAAATGCAAAGCCAGGTTTCAGCATCATTGGGAGTTTGTCATATGCTTTAATCACTTCTAAGTCTGGTCAGAGTGCCTTAAAAGGCAAAGTTAGGACAGGGAGAAATTTAGGTTGTGGTAAGAATTAGGAATTTTAGCTCCATAAAATCCTTTGAGAGTTGCATTCACGGTGTTTGTAAGCATGCATAAAAAGTTAACTGGCAAATCAGTATGGAGAGCTAAAATCCATATATTTAATGCTATTATCCTCACTAATATCACTGGTGGCTAATTTAGAAGCTCAAATACTGACAATCAGAATTATGTATTTTGGAAATTATATGCTACTTACTGCATCCTTGTCATGATGGCTTTTTAAAATTATTTCTGAAAATTTTAAACATAACAAGGGAGATTCACAAATCCTTTGGGAAGCTTCTCCTCCAAAAGGTTGAAGTCTGCCAAGTAAGTGACTTAGTTCTCGTCATGCACTGGAACAATGGCCTGATTTAATATGACAAAGTAGACGCTGCTAATGAGGTGTGTCCTCAGCTCACCCCATTTATCACTGTAAAGCATAGAAGTTGTGCTGCTCTCTCATTAAAGGTGAATTCAGTAGCCTGACACTTTCCAGGAGATGACCCTGTTTCAGGTTCCTCTGCTTTTGCCAAAGTATTTGGGATGAAATGTTCTGTGCTGAACAATGGCCTGAGAAGCATTTCATTTTATTTATTTACTCTCAACTTCTCCACAGAGGCTGGCCAGCCTTTTTCTGAGGAGGGAGACTAAATTGCAACAGTGTTATGAAGAAATCCTCAGTCTCTCTGCTCCAAGTGAAGAGCTTGAAATTTGCCTGCAAGCTTCCTCATATCCAAAGCATATTTTATTATTTGGCTCCTTGAGGAGAAAAAAGAAAGATGTCATAGGTAGGAGAGAAACTCAAGAGCTGCCCAAGTTGCAGAAGCATTAACAGGCCTGTGAATATGTGCACTGTGTTAAGTGTTTAATTGTGCACTTACATGGGATGTCCTTCACGTAAAATGGGCAGTTCTAAAGGGTGAAGGACAGTTACGCAAGAAGGGATTTGTGCAGAGAGCAAAAGTGCATCTTACATGGGTGAAGTGCTGCAGAGTGGTACCAGAGGCTGTGGCAAACTGGGATTCTGCCCTAAAAGACTGGAAGCTTCATGCCACAGAGTTCTGGGTAGTTCTGAATGGTGCTATAAAATGCTGAGCACTCCGAAAAATTACATCCTCGAGTTTCTGGTGTGCACCCAACTATCATTCATATCCCACTCTGAACCAGTGCTGAGTGCCATGGGATGTTACTCAGCCAAACTCTTTGGATCAATGCTCCAGCTTTTTTCATTCACCCAGAGCTGTTCAGTACCAAGGCAGTGACTCAGAAATGAAAATCCTTTTCCACTGAGAGACCCTCATTGCCTTATTTCACAAACATTCTGCAGTGAGGTAATTTCTACAACTGTGAGCAGTCTTGGATCAGTAAATACAATGTAAATACAATGTATTAAATCCTCAGCCCACTTCCAGAGAATTTGCTTTGTAGGTTATAAGTGATGCACTGATTATTTGGTTACTCTGTCAGAGGAATCCAGCCGTTTGAAATAATAATCTTAGCAGTGAATTGTTTTACTCAATACCAGCATTTGTCTGAAATGAAACAAAGCTGTTGTCATCTCTTCAGAACAAGTCTTTATGTAGTTCTGTGTCAGATTGAAGCTTGACATGTACCTCCTGACAGTCAGCCATGTCTGAGTGCAGCAGAACAGCATTATCTGGCCTTACGTAGAAAGTATTGCCAAAGAAAAATGGTTTTACCTGCCTGAAAAAAAGAAAAAGGCCAAATCTTGCAGAATGTGTTCCTTTCAGGGCATCAGGCTTTTTTTCTGTAGTGGCCTTGATGGGTGATCTTGTCCCTGTTGTTATAGCGCTCTTAGTTTAGCCCTGCATATTTTACTAATCAACTTCTGGCTTAGGTTGGACTTTTTTTTTTTTTTTTGAGTGTTAAGTTCAGGCTAGAGCTCTCTGCAGCTTTATTCCCATTCATTCTTTTACCATTTGTTTAGCTGCGTCATAAATGCTTTTATTTTTATCTCTTAAAAAAGACGCAGCACCTTTCTAGACAGTTGCAGAACGTCTTCACAAAGTTTTTCTTGCCGAAGATGATTTGGAAAAACAGTAAGAAGCCAATTGTTGATAAATATAAATGAGTACAGTTCCCTTCCCCCACATGACTGTAAGCTCCAGCTGGTCAACTCTGGATAGTCATATAATGTTATTTATTTGCTTCATTTCCACAGGGCACTTGCTTGGGCTTTCCCATGATGACTCCAAGTTCTGTGAGGAGAACTTTGGCTCCATGGAAGACAAGCGCCTGATGTCCTCCATTCTGACCAGCATTGATGCTTCAAAACCCTGGTCCAAGTGCACTTCAGCAACTATCACAGAATTCTTTGATGATGGCCATGGTATGTGTTATCACTCCTTGTGTCAGCTACATGGTACTTTTTACAGTGAATCTATATTTTTTTAATAAGAACATTTTATGGCAGCTTATTTGCTTAATATGACATTTACCCCTTGGGGAATAAGTACAAAAATTCCGTTTTCCGAAAGTAGAAATAAAAAAGCATAATCTTCACTCTTTAATGAATTTTAAAGTCTTCCCTGTGCTCCCAAAGCAACTGCAGTTATTAAGCAAACCACTCAAATTCCAAAATGCTGAGATAAAAATGACATAATTGAGTGAATGGATCAAGTTGTTGTGGTAACCAAAATGCTTATGGATAAAAAGTATGGTGTGTCTGCTGAATGTCAAGGTTTGCTTTCAAATATTTTGTCGGCTGATTTCAGTGCTCTCTGAAACATTTTTCTCTGAATGACTTAATTTCTTCTCTCAATTTTATTAGATCCATTAATCTATACTATCCTGTTTTATGGTCCATATTGCTCTGGCATTGATTTAATATTACCAAATTAGTTTCCACAAATGAACAGAACTTTCCCTTTTGAGTTCCTCTCCCACCATCCATGAATGACCTCTCAGAGAGTGTAAGGAACTCTGAACTGTTTTCTCCTCAGTTCATGAGTAGTTATCACTCAGGTGTGTAGTCTTCAGGAGTTATTGGTATGATTAAATTATTAATAGAAAATTTGAACCTCTCATCATAGAGGTCCATAGTCCTCTGGGAATTAATTTTATTACTGATGCTATTGGTGTGATTTCAAATACAAAATGTTTAGGGAGTCTCTTTTCTTGATGGATCACCCCTTCAGAGACCTTTTTTAAGTAACACTCTTCTTTTCTGTAGAAATTTACAATTTTCCTGCTATTTGTTTTAAATCACACATCTGTCCTAACAGAACACAAACGCCATCCATGAGGTAGAAATGGAAGTCCATGATTTGACTTCAAATGATTTGGAGACTTGATTTGACAGTCAATGGCCTCAGCAGCACTGGGTGCATGGGTGATACTGAATGACACCATAAACTCATTTTTCTCAGTAGGGAAACACCTGACAGCTGAGTGCACTGCAGACACCAGCATTACATGAAGTCAGCTGAAGAATCCCAACAGAAATGTCTCGTCCAAGGTCAGCCAGGGGGCTGGGGAGGATCAAGGTGCTGATTCTCTGTCTCCTGGGGCCTGCTCTGAGAACAATAAACAGCTCTGTCATGATATCACCATTTGTTTTACACTCATGAGATGACCCCAGACAACAGTTTGACATTTAGGAAGAAAAGGCTCGGTTCGTGTCCAGAGGAGAGTGACATTTATATCCATCTGCTTTTAGCAAAGCCTTTCCAAAGGTACTAATTGCCTTTATTGTCATGCCAACCACCAGGCTGTGGGATGGTTGCTTGGGACCGACTGTGTTCAGTCCCAGTGCTCTGTGCAACCTGGAACAAGGACTGTTTGTATTTTAATTAATTTATATCCTGCTTATCTGCTTCCTGCACAGATCTTGTTCCGCCTTTTTTTTTCTTCCCCCCCAAGATACATTACACATAGCATTGAGAGAGATAATGAGATGGCTTAATTAGCACTGTCATCAGCCAACAATGTTGCTCTATTCCAGGGCACAAAGATGTTCTTTGGTGCCCAGGACAAAAAAAATGGGAATAGCAGTACGTACATGCTCTGGATGTTGAAATGGAACGCAGTGAATGGAAGCCCTGCCTGCCCTCCCAGCCAGGGGCCCGCTCTGTCCTTTCTGACCATGACAAGCAGGAGGTTGGACCAGCTGGTGGTAAAAACACCTCACTTCATTGCAGCCTGTCCAAACACAGACACTGCTACAGTCTACCTATATAAATACGGGGTTTTTTTCCCATGGGAAATCCTTAGGGGCCTTCCCTGTCTTCAGTTCTGAATTTATCGTGTGAGATCAGCGGGAGCACCTGGCTTTGTAGAAATTAGACACCTTTCCTCAGTAAAGGAGAGGTTTGGATCTCCTTCCCCTGTGTTCTGGAGGGGCAAGAATGCTGTATTTGCTGTGCAAGCTTGTGAAACCTGTTTGTTATTCACATATGAATGGGTTTTAACTGAAATGATTGACAGATGAGTATATGCAAGGATGAGACTTTTCTTCCTTTTTTCTCTAAATTTTTATTTCCAGCCAAAATGAAGTGTTAATATGATGTTTTAGAATACTGAATATCAGCCCTACTTGGGAGTTTGATAAACTTCAGTGTAGGTACAAGAGCAGTATATAAACTAAACATTGACATTCTACAGCCTTCCCATCACTACCCTCACATTTCAGTGGCTTCCTTCATCCTCACAAGGAATATGAAGGAGGATTTCCACTGTTACGTACTTTTTACAAAGTGTATTTTTGCCAGAACTTCTGCAAATTATGTCCAGAAACTCCAGGAAAAAGATAGGTGCTTCCTCACTCCTCGTCATGTCTCTCATATTTTATACTACAGCAACTCAGGGTACCTTTAATTATCTTTATCTCATGACATCTAGCATTGGCACACCTTGTCTGCATTAAAAATTCAGCATAATCCAGATTAAATATAAGGCTAGGGTAAATCAGGGTCAGCAAATGGAACAGGTTTATTAACAAGACAGAGAGTTTTTGGTTGCAAGTCATCATGCAGAAAGAATTTTTGGCTAATTTGGCTAATTGGCATTAGTCTTTAGAAGGACAGAAGAACAGTTGCAGTAAGTGTGTGTTTTGGAAGGAGCACTCAAGCTATTGAGAAATGGGGTATTTGGTTTGCTTAAATCCCTGCCATAGCTTGAAATTCTATTCCATTTTGTGTAAATAGTGAGGGTTTTATAGATAGGCTTTTTTCAGCCATGATGCAAGTGAAGAACGCTGGTGTGGATTCCAAAGTAGGTAAATTGTGGTGAGTTATTTTGGCCGAGGATGAGTGAAGCTTGCCCAGACCACATATCCCCTTCATGAAGTGTGAAAGAGGTTACACTGAATAATAGTTCTGCATGTCAACAAGTGAGGTTTTCAATAGTAAAACAAACAGTTATCAGAAGATAGCTAGAACATAAATGGGAATTCTCATTTTTAGAGCATTCCAGACAAATCTTGAGCACTGCAGACCTTAAAACACATACAAATCTTTACATTCATGCAATTTTTTCTTCCTGTTATTTATGGTTTTCTGTATTAAATGGATAGCCCTTTTCAAACTTGTGGACAAGCAGCCAAGTATCATTCCTTAGAAGTAAAGTCCAATCCAGCTTTAATGCCAACATTAGTTTTGATACGCAGCTTTTATTTTTCCTTTGGCCTGGGAGAATTCTTTATTTTTTGTTCTGTTTTGTTTGGGTTTTTTGGCCTCATTGGCTACAAGTCTGTGGTTTTTGATATTTTTGGCATTCCTTTAGAAGCTGTACCATTTCTGACATCCTGATTTAAAACTCAAATGAGAACTCTGCTTACTTTGAGTCTTGCTTACGTGAGTCTTGCTCAGTCCTTAAATCACAAACCAATAAATAGCTCAGAATGAGTTCTGAGTCTTGCACAGAGGATTGAAATGCCAAAAGGACCTGGGTAAAACTCATTTACACCTCAGGGTGGGAATAGGCAGCTCAACAGCGGGGTGAGAACACGGTGGCAGCAGTCTGACCTCATGCAAATCTGGTGTCACCTCACAGCCTTCATGTCACCATCCTTCGAAGGAAGTTCTCTGTCACCCGAACGACTTTGCAGCACTGCGGAGAAAACTGGGAAATAGCAGTAAATAACTGAGTAAACAACAGCTTGGCCTTCTCTTCTAGGGAACTGCCTGCTGGACCAGCCCAGGAAGCACATCGTGGGCCCCGAGGAGCTGCCGGGGCAGACGTACGACGCCATCCGGCAGTGCAAGCTGGCGTTCGGCGCCGAGTACACCGTGTGCCCCGGCATGGACGTGTGCTCCCGCCTCTGGTGCGCCGTGGTGCGCCAGGGACAGATGGTGTGCCTCACCAAGAAGCTGCCCGCCGTCGAGGGCACCCCCTGCGGCAAGGGAAGGATCTGCCTCCAGGGGAAATGCGTGGACAAAACCAAGAAGAAATACTACTCAGTAAGTTAGCGGCCGTGACCCCAGGGGCAGTTCTGAAAGGTGATCCCTCAGAGGTGCTGATTTTTGTGGGAGTGAAATGGGCTGTGTGGAAGCCAGATTGAAAGCTGCCTTGTTTTTTTAGCACGTAATTGGGGTGTTGTTGGTGAGGGTGTAGGAAAAATGCTGCTGAGGTTCAGGAAATGTATTTTCTTCTTTAAGGAGAGCCTTCATTCCTGGAAAACTGGGAACATCCATTCAGAGGAGGTGATTTGCCCATTCAGTAAATCAGTTATCAGGGCTTCTTGGCCACGGAATGCAAGACAAATTACATCTTTAAATTAATTTACAGCCCTCATCTGAAAGGCCCCAGGGCCCTAATTCTAATGAAGAAAAAGGCAGATTAAATTAATCCAGAATATAATCTTTGGAGCAGAGAAGTTTATGCTTCCAGTGACAGAGAACCTATGTCTACTTTATACCTCTGCAGAGTCCCCAGGCTCGTGAGAGCTGTCAGCTGCACAGTTCAGATACTTCTAAATTCACTGGGTAGACTGTAGCCCCTTCTGTTTCACCCACAGAAGATCCACAGACTTGTAGAGCTTTGTGAAAATATTTGCAAACTATGGGAGCCTTTCAAATCAAGCTACAGCCTTTATAACACCCTTTTAAAATGGATTTCTATACCCTTTTTCATGGATTTATATACTTCTACATGATATTGCAATACTGTAGCCAATGCAGCAGAGTTGACAATTCCACCTCTTGCCAGTAATTCCAGGCAATGCCTACACATCACAATAGCTGGATTTAATTCATCTCAGATTAGCACTACGGATATGTTCTGGGAGCTGAACCCCTTGGAGCCAGTTTAAGGGGCCTTTTTGGTAGGAATAGCAAAAAATAAGAGAACAGCACATGAAAATGTGAGTGTGTTCTGTGAAGAGGCTGAAGGCGGCTGTGCAGAGCAAGGCCCAGTATTGCCTTTGCACCCACAGTGCAAATGAGATGTCATCAGTGTGCAAATAAAAGATAGAAATTAACTCTGCTGGGAGAAGGAAGGTTCCTAAGACCTGTTATCCCTGATAAAATGGCCAAGGAATTGCCTTCAGTTGAGGAAAGCATTAGCAGTGACTTTGAGATGTAAGAACTCCATTCGCACTTGGGTGACGCACTCACCTCCCACTGTTCGTGTGTTTTTCAGGCTTCAAGCCATGGCAACTGGGGGTCCTGGGGACCCTGGGGACAGTGCTCCCGTACCTGTGGGGGGGGAGTTCAGTTTGCCTATCGTCACTGCAACAACCCAGCCCCCAGGAACAACGGGAGGTACTGCACGGGCAAGAGGGCCATCTACCGCTCCTGCAACGTCACGCCCTGCCCCGCCAACGGTGAGTGCCCTCCTGCTCCAGCCCTCCCTTCGCAGACACTGAATACTGATTGTCTGCCTGAAACCACACAGCAAAGGCCCACTGTAGCCTCCCCAAAATGTATTTATCAAGGCAAGACATTCAGCATTAGTACAATATCCTAATTCTTCACCCACACCTCGCCCTGGACGTGGTAGAGAAAGGACGCTTGAGTGAAAAAAAGTCAGTCCTCTAAAATGAAACATAATGCAAACTTTAGACCTTTAATGCTTATTATGCCATGGGGAGATTTCCAAGCTAAAACAGTGGAGGGATTGGAAGGCCAGTTCTAAGTAAAGAAGTGGCGTGACATGACTTAAAAATGATGCAGGAAAGAAATCGGAATAATAGATGGACATAATGATATTTGCAGCGTGGTCTGAAATAGCCACTGATGATGTGAATAATTCCACAGCTAAATCCTTCCGACAAGAGCAGTGTGAAGCAAGGAATGGCTATCAGTCTGATGCAAAGGGTGTCAAGACTTTTGTGGAATGGGTCCCCAAGTATGCTGGAGTACTGCCTGGAGACGTCTGCAAGCTCACCTGCCGAGCCAAAGGAACCGGCTATTACGTGGTATTTTCTCAGAAGGTAATGGCAGCTCCAGTCAGGGTTTCATGCTCCTCTTTAGAAGTGTCCCATATTTTAGAAATCTTTCTCTACCACCAGGGAAAAGAAGTTAATCATATGATTCAAAGATTTAACTGTGTGATTAGATTTAATGGTTCAATCCAGTAGTTGTACATTAGGGCCAGAACTGGCTTCTA
This sequence comes from Corvus brachyrhynchos, assembly GCF_000691975.1. Classification (NCBI taxonomy): domain Eukaryota; kingdom Metazoa; phylum Chordata; class Aves; order Passeriformes; family Corvidae; genus Corvus; species Corvus brachyrhynchos. Next base: position 820,621 of record NW_008238314.1, read on the forward strand.
AGATGAGAGAAGTTTTTCCACATCTCAGTATGTGAATTCATGAAGAATATGGGCCTCTCTGCGCTAGTTTGTTTTCAGGAGTGGATAGAGGAGTTTCTGCCTGGAATTTTCTGTCATTCTGGGGTTTTCTGGAGGAGAAAGAGTATTAGGAGAAAAGAATAAGTCAAACCCTGAACTGTGTTTAAGGAATCCAGAGTAACTCTTACAGAAGCAATTAATATGGCATAATTAGCCAAGTAGTAGAGATGTGACTTGTGGTCACTTCTATCAGATGCAATCCAAACTGAAAGTTATCTGTCCTTGCTTTTGTCCTTTTGCTAAATTTCATCTGATTTGTGCCAAGAACATGGGAGAAGATCAGTCTTGTCTGTCAGGGGAGGTGACCTGCTCTGAGTTGGTGACTTAAATAAGGAACTGGGTTTTGCCAGGTGGATCCAAAAAGGCAAATTTCTGTGGCAGTTTGAACCAAGTTTTATTTGCTTGCTCAGGTCACTGATGGCACGGAGTGTCGACCCTACAGCAACTCAGTTTGTGTCCGAGGGAAGTGCATCCGAACGGGCTGTGACGGGATCATCGGATCCAAGCTCCAGTATGACAAGTGTGGGGTGTGTGGAGGAGACAACTCCAGCTGCACTAAAGTCATGGGAACCTTCACCAAAAAGAGGTACTGATCTCAGTAGTAAATGCATCTTGTTGTGCAAATAGTAACTCTGCCACGTGCTGCTTGCTTTCTGTCTCGGAACGCAGTTTGCTTTCACGTGGGGGAAAAAACCACATTGCCTGTAGATTATTGCAGTTTCCAGATGTGTGCAGCTGGCTCTTAGCATTACCCTGAAATTGGCAAAGCATCAACTGGCAAAACACTGCACCCAGCTCATTTCTGACACAAAGCGCCAGTGATGCAGGTGAGCATCAACAGGAATAAGGCACAGCAACTCGTGCCACTTGCAGATCTTGCTGTGCCAGATGGACTGTGGCTCCTAGAGGACAGAGAAAAAGGGACAGGAGTGAATCAGAGTTGTTTGGATCAGAATTACCTGCATCTCTGAAATTTTGCCTTTCCCACTTGTTGCTGCATTAGCGATGTTTTTTCATCTCATCTCTTTTGAGTGACACTGAGGACACCCCACCTGATTTTGTGACACACATTCCTTGTATAAGTGGTGGAGAGAAGCAGGCAGCAGTAAACAGCTTCCTTAATAGCTGAGAGAGGTTATACCCTAAAATTACCTTTTCCCACTGCTGAGTATGTGTGGAGATCAAGTAAACAGATGAGATACCAGAAATATCTTAGGCGTAAGCATGACTATATCCCTTCATATGCCTTCATATCCCTTCATGTCCATTGGCATAATATCAATCTCCAGATGGATATTTTAAAGTCAAAATATTTAGAGCAGTTATCCATGAGCCATTTTTCTGTCAGAGTTCACCTTTTCACTGTAATAAAACTTAATACTAGTAAAATAAAAGGAACTGCTGCCATGGTTTTCTCTCACCCCATTGTGGGGGCAGTACTAATAGAACAACCTCAAGTCCTTTCTGTCTGAACTAATTTTTTTCCTCCTCAATTCTTAAGATTCATAGAAAAATGGGGATTTTTCATCATCGTTTATACAGATGCCAAAGTCTCAAAGGACTGATCTATGCATAGAAACTTTTAGTTCACGATTTCTACTCAGAGTCAGTGACTGCATTAAACATCTTTTATATATAAACTTGATTTTGTTTTATACCTTCCAAATTCTTACATGGCATATTGAAAGCTACCAGAAGTTGAAATCTGATTCCTGAAATGATCTTTTATTTCTGTACATTTCAACAGACTGATTAATAGCAGTCAAAAAGGACTTGGAGAGTGAATTTATTCTAAAAATAAACATAACTAATCTCCATCCTGGTAAACCAATGACTGCTCACCTAACGACGCCAAAACACCTCTGCCAAAAAGAATGGCTTTCCATCCAAATTAGTAATTATATAAACCAAACCTTTTCCAATTTGTAAATACTGGAATGTCTGGGATGTCTAAATGAAGATGACAGTGGGAGATACATTTCATGTGATCCAGTAATAATCAAGCTCCAGGAAAAGTGTTAGAGGGGCCCATGAGTTTCAAGGAGGCCAGATTTGTATAATAGATACATTTGGAAACGGAGAGATTTATTATAATGATCCCTGTGAAGTTACCATCTTTCTCCTCAAATCATGCCTTTAAGTGTCATGAGACTGGCTAGAGGGTAAAATTGTGTTCTAATATGATTTTGATTGGATTTTGGACTGCTGATTTATTTTTACTGGAAAAGTTGTTTGAGGCGATTCTTCTCTGCGAGTAATTGACATTAAAATAAACCCCTGGTTAAAATAGTGAAATCTTAATTGTCTGTAAACTGTTGTTACAGTTTTGTATGAAAGGGCAGTGCTGGTAGGAAAATTTTCTTTCCTCCACTGAAAAATGGCAGCTCCCTTGTTGCTGTCCATTATAAACCAAATTTTAGCAATCTGTACATTAAGCGTAGAGGAAACTTAAATTTACAGGGCAAAACCAGTATTTCCCATTGCAGACAATTGCCGTAACAACATTTGTTTGTACTTCTTTTTTCTTTTAAAGCAGGCAAAACAGAATCTTCTGGGAAATTTGCTTCCTAAGATTTTTGTTTAAAAAGCTATAAAGCCAAGTTATCAGAAGTTGGGAAGGAGGAGAATTAATGCTGCAGATGCTTCTCTGTGCACATGGAGCATTACAGCTCTTCGTGCAGACAACTTGAATTCTCCAGGACTGCTTGTAGGTTTTGAACAAATGATTTTGTAACTTTAATGACATGTTTGCACTGAGTTATTCTGGCAACTGTTGTGTAAAAATATTTGTGCAGTGCTGTAGAGCAGTCCCCAGGCTGGGTTCGCACCATATTCCTCCAGCTTTATGGAGGTGCTAAATCAATGGAGTCTTAAGTCATTGTCCCATAACTGCTGGAAATAGCAGGGGAGCAGCACAAATGTTTCATCTGTAATATGTGCAGTCTCTACTTGTGCAGCCAAAAGTTCTCAAAATTAGCAGTCTGTTCTTTAAACAATCCCAAAGGAGATGCCATCACTTTCATGTATTTTTAATTTTTCTCATTAAACCTTTCAGATACGAGGTACTTGAAGGATGGCTTTGTCACAGGTTTAGGAATGAAAACACATCTCCAAAGTCCAGCTGGTAGCTTACAGCTGTGTAAAAGCCTTTAGATTTTCTTCTATATATCAGTAAAGTTAAAATAACATACTTGAGATAGTGATAAATTCCAGCACACTTGCAGGTTTTGAATGCTTGTCACTTTTGGTAAAAGAGTTTAATCTCCTTTTCTAAATCCCAGTTAAGATACTTCATAAGTAGTAGTGAACTCAGTGATGGTACAAATGAAGCCATTGGGTGCCCCTCTTATTAGACACTTGACGATTAATCTGCGGCTTTATGAATTTCAAAGTAAACAAATTTTTTCTCGGTGATCAAGATTATTTTTAAATGTTCCCAAGGTACCTCTACCCAGCTGTTCCTCTGCTCGTGCTTTCCTTAATCATCATTATAGCAAAGACAGCAAGAAACAGCTGTAACCAATGCATATCTCATTATCTTTTCCTTGGCAGGCAGCGCACGCATCGTATTTCATATCTCCCACCCTTTGCTGAAATCTATAAGCTATCTGTTATTTTTCATTCCTCTGGTATCTGACCCACGTCAGACTGTCCCTAAAGCTAAAGATGAAGCAATCTGCAAGAAGTGCAGTAGGAATTTCTTGGAGAACACGAAGAACAACACAGTAGGCCAAGAGCGGAACCTGGTTAAATTAATCTTAGGGAAAATCCAGGTGGCCTGAGCTGAAATGAAGCAAGATGTTGTTGTCCATAGGTCGGACTTAAAGGTCCCTTCCAGCCTAGTTGATTCAGTGATTCTGTGTCATGCCAGTGAGACTCTTCCTTCTTTCCCTTCCTTCAGCAAGGGCTACACGGACGTGGTGAAGATCCCGGAAGGGGCGACGCACATCAAAGTGCGGCAGTTCAAGAGCAAGGACCAGAGCAGGTTCACGGCCTACCTGGCCCTGAAGAAGAAGAGCGGGGAGTACCTGGTCAATGGGAAGTACATGATCTCCACCTCGGAAACCATCATCGACATCAACGGCACCGTCATGAACTACAGCGGCTGGAGCCACAAGGATGATTTCCTGCACGCCATGGGCCACTCGGCCACCAAGGAGATCCTGATCGTGCAGATCCTGGCCACCGACCCCACGCAGCCCGTGGACGTGCGCTACAGCTTCTTCGTGCCAAAGAAACAGGGGCAGCTGGCAAACTCTGTCCCCAGCAGCAGTGGCGGCAGCAAAGTGACTGCGCCGGCCGCGCAGCCCCGCTGGGTGACGGGGCCCTGGCTCTCCTGCTCGCGAACGTGCGACACGGGCTGGCACACCAGGACTGTCCAGTGCAAGGATGGGCACGGGAAACTGGCCAAGGGATGCCTGCTCTCCCAGAGACCCTCAGCATTCAAACAGTGCTTGCTGAAAAAGTGCTAACCTGTGGTGGTGACCTTCTTTCTAAGAGGTTTGAGTAAGCCATTGTTGACATACTGGTGTCAGGTCTGCCCAGACAGAGAGAAGCAAAGGCTTCAATGTACTTGCGTTCAGTCTCTAATTATGGGCAGAATCTGCCTATTTGGACCAAATGAAGATGTGCACTGCTTTAAATAATAGTAGGGTGGTCTTAATATGTCAAAGAAAGTAAGCATTAAAGTTGTTATAAGCCCTCTGTGTCTGCAAAAATGTAAAATAAAATAATGCAAAAGAAGAAAAACTAGTGAATGGAGGATCCTGGGATATTTGAAGGTTACAGAATCATCTCCCCTTTTTCACCTACCTCTACTACAGTATGTCCTTAGGAAACGTCACACATCCCCATGATCCCACAGTAGCTTATTTTATACTGTTTTGTAAATATCTTTCATTTGGTATATCACTTGATATCACTTCCTTCTATTATAGAAATCAAAAGACAAACTACATAAGCAAAATGATTGACCAAAGTATATCTGCAGCCCTTGTGGATTTGGTCCATCCTTCAGAAAGGGCCACAGATGTTTTACTGGAAAATGAAGAGCTTGCTGCTGGTTTTAAAAAGTGATACCTTTTGGTTTTGACAAAAGGAAATAGGTTTTTGTGGTAGGAATTTCCTGACAGCATATCAATTATCTCTGACAAATCCTATGTTTCCACACAGAAATTCTCAGGAGGAGCCTTGCAGCAGCTTGCAGAGCAGGGAACCCCACATTGCTCCAACAGCAGGAGCATCAGCAGCTCCTCCTCATGTGTGTGTCAGGCATGCACCAAAGGAGGAGTTGGCTGCCAGGAGGAGTTTGTGTACACTGTGCTTGTAAACCTCCCCCGTTCCAGCTGTGTCCCAGCCTGGGGTCCTTGTTGTCACTGAACAATAGCTGCTCGAGCTGCTCCTCTCCATGAAACAAAGGCATACTGTATTTTGTAGAAAACTAGTTAGAGAACCAAAAATTACAGGTGAGGTATTCAAGTGTCTTCTGACTCAGATGTTCTGAGGCTGTGTTCAGCTGCTTTCTCTGTTATTTTCTCTATGGCTTCCACCTTGAACTTAACAATGTGTAATGTACCTACATCTTTTCAAGAGGCTATAAAGGTCAAAAAAACACAGCAAACAGTTAATATTTTATCACTGTTTTGTCCATCATGTCTAACTCTGGTATTCATCTTACCAGCAAAAGTTTATAACTATTTGTCTTTTTTTTTTTTTTTTTTTTGTGTGTTTTGTGTGTGTTTTGGGGTTTTTTTAAAGCTATAGAAGGCATTCACGTTTTGTATATCTACCACATTGGGGAGGAAGAGGGGTCACTAGGAAGTCAAACCACATCAGGATGTGGAGGACTTGTCCAATATCAATAAAACTGTTTCCACAGCACAGGCAGTAGCTGGTAACAGTTTTCCTTGGCAGCAGTTCCTGAATCCCGTTATTGTCTTGTGGAAGTTCTGTGACTGAGGATGGGCATTTCACCTTGTGCAGGTGGAGGCCCAGGAGCAACCCTGTTAAAATCACTCTCTTCAATATCAGCAGGCTTTGAATTAGGCCCTAAGATAACAGGTACCAAAAGAAATGGTAAAAAACCACTGATCAAAGCAGAACCCCATTTTTTACTCCTTTGTTCATCCACACAGGAGAGTAGGAGACTGCAGGAGGATTTTCAGACAAGCCTCAGCTGTAAGTCAGTGGTACTTGAGCACTGAAACACCTCAGGCTCTTCTGAAAATCCCAGGCATGAAATCAGCAGGGAAAACTTGTTGGAGTGTGGAGCAAGAAGGGCAGGTCTGACTCCAGGCTGACACAAACATGTTTTTGCAACTGTTGCATGTTTGTGTGAACTCTCAAAAATCATGTGATGATTTCAAAACAGCATAGAGTTGCTACATCTACAACTGTGAAATCTGGAGAAGGATCTGTTTTTTACCCTGTTTTAAATAAACAGTACCAAGGGCAGGGCCTCCTCCTCTGTTAAATGGATTGCCAACAAATGTTATTAATCAGCTTTCAAAAATGGTGTGGCCTTCTGTTCAGGAGTAGTCCGTGTGCAAAACTGTGGATCTTGAGGAATACTCCCCATCTAATCTTGATCCCAACCTAAGAACTGAGATCAAGGCTCAGAATATTTGCATGGTGCTGGAAAGTAAACATTTATGCCTCCTCTGCCTATTAAAATAAGATCACTTTGAAATGCCTTATTTTTCCTTTCGAGTAATCTAATTTTGATGCTTATATATGTATTACACATGTCCTAGAACCTCTCCAAAAATCCATAACAAATAGAAACCATCATGAGAGGAAAAATCAGGAGATTTAATGTGTCTCAGCATAGACTTAACATTTGTCTCAGCATACAGCTGCTGCATTAAGTGGTATTTGTGTTCTGTCATAATAGAGACAGAATGTGCAAGTATTTGTGTGTGCATCATGGTAATAATTTATTATATATTCAGCAGGCTGAGTAAAGCTTCTGGATGCTATCTAGGCGTGCCATATGCGGGTATAAATTCAAAGCTTCCTTAGATTAGGAGTATCTTTTAAAAAGGAAAGAGTTTACTTAGAAATAAATACAAGAACAAACCACTGCAGTGACTTTTGTCACCAGTGTAGCAATGAAGCGAATTCACACAAGCAAAGATGTGAGGGGGCAAAGGGGACAGACCAAGGCAGGACCCTAAAAGTGTAAGATAAAGGGTAAGTTAACACTTGCTGTTTCAGGTGTTCCTAAATCACACTCCAGTTCCAAATCTTGCCTGTGCCAGTTGTAGCTGTCCCATGCACCTAATGAATGAAGAATTGGTGCAAGGTCTGTTCTCAGCTGAATTCTGTGTCACTCACACTGTGACATCATTGTTTACATTTCTACCCAGTGTTGTACAGCTGGATTCAGGAAATGCACCGAGGGATGGAAACCTGGAGTTCTGCTTTTGGCACGGCCAGGAACAATCTCAGTGTTAAATTCACGCTGACTTTGGGACACACTTCCATCCAGTGCCCTTAGGTGAGTTTGGACCCCTGAGCATCAGTGGGTTTAACAGCATCTGCTTTTCAAGTAGGATATTCTCGTTAGGAAAAAGCCTGGCATCTTTGGTTTGACTTTGTACAAGAAATTAAGTTTAGCTGCCCTCCTGTGGAAACAGTTTTATCACAAGGGGAAGAGGGAATAATCTTGTGGATTAATAACAACTGTTAAAAAAAAAAAAAAAAAAGCAACACAGCACTGAAAAAAATAAAATAATTTATTGTTTTTACAACTGGTATGTGAACGGATGTAATGAATTTATTTATTCTTATTTAACAAAATACCAATTGTGCAAATTCTATATTTAAAATGTTTTGCTATCGTCTCTGGCTCTCTTTCTGGCTCTCTTTTAATTTATGCTTCGGATTTGTGTTGGAAGTACACCTTGTGAGTTTACATAATATATGGCACTGGTCATTTTTTGTATGATTTTATTTAGAGGACTTTGCATGGAACAGGAGTATATGTGTACACACATGTATAGATGTATATTCTTTTTCTGCTGCCATCTTTTCCTTAGAGAAGTTGTAGATTTTTAATTCCATGACGCCTCGTGCTCCAAGCTCCTTGTTAACATTTCAAAAAGCTCTCAACAAGTAAGTCCCAAAGGTCTGTGGACCAAAACAAGCCCCGTAATGGCTCCTAAAGAAGTCAGAAGACAGACTTGTGTCTCAAAGGCACATGCAATTCATGCTAGAGGCCTCAGTGATTGACCCCCGAGGCTGACCCTACCCCCTTGCTTTAGTTGTAGCAGATTTTCAGTAGCTGGGAGTCCTCTCAATGGGAATGAAGTTACTCTGAGTTGCCAGGACTCTTCTCTCATGCAGCTTCTTACATTTAAGTGACAACACTAAAGAGAAAGCTCCTGGGTCTCTCTTTATAAAATAGCTTGAACAACATATGATTTGGTTTATGAGGACTGAACCATTAAAAAGCTGGTTTTTCCATGTTTTTGCTGTTTATATGCATATATAAATATGTATATATGGCTATAAAAAGTCAAAAGCCCAACTTGGAAGCCTTTGCAATGTTTTACTTCATTGTATTTCAGCTCTTTGTACCACATCAAGCAAAGTTAGATGAAAAAAGCCAGCAAAGCATGTTTCCATGAGAATAATACCTGTTTGTTTCCACTTTTCATCCAGTTCAACTCCTGCAGACCTCAAGGGAACTAGAATTGGGTGCAGTGTGAGGGGAGAAATGCGACGTGGCCAAACCTTCGGCTTTCCCGCAGTCAGTTCATTTACCTGTAGCCCCTGCTCTGCAAGGGCGGTGCTACGGACTGCACATGAACAATTCCAAACTGCTGGAAGTCACCTCGCTCCCCAGTGCCCACATTCACCTGAGTTTAATTCCAGCTCAGCCTCTCTTCTGCCACCCAGGCGCTGTCCAAGGCCAGAGTCAGCTACGAGGCTTGAGAGGAATTAGGGATGGCTAGTGGGGGATGCTTCCTCACTCAAGGCCCAATCCAAAACCCCAGGGAATACAAGCCTGGGCTTTGATGATCTTAAGGGCAGGCTTTGAACAGGGTTTAATGGATCATTAATTGTGGACTTTCAGCAGTATGTTCAGGTGAACGTTTCTCCTCATGCCATGCTGTTGTCACTGAGGAAGATGGAGCCTATGGCAAGAGGCAAAATTAGATTCTCTGGGCATAGACTGAAGTTGTCAGGACAAAAAATTGTTGCTTGGTTTGGAGGGGTTTGTTCCTTTTATTCATGAAGTGATTCATTTTTATAGAGCTGCCAGAGTGCATTCATACTTGCCATGTGCAGCATTTTCAAGGGGTTTTTTCCTATGGGTGCCCTGATACTAACTGGTATAGTAAAGCTAGTTCAATTCTTGTTTCAAGTAACATTGCAAATGCAGATATTTCTGGTTTATCACACCCACCAGCAATGACTCTTAATGTAAGAGAGATTATTAGATCCTCAGCTGCCACCCCAAAAGGTGCTTTGGGGCTTAGAAGGTTTAACCACAAGCACAAATTTTCAGTGATAAAATTTGAAAAGCCCCAAACACAGGTGAGTGGTGTAAGAGCTTCTCCCCACACCACACCAAACATCCCAACACCATCCCACTGCTGTGCACTCTGTGAGTCACAGGACAAAACTCACAGCATCTTTTGCCCTGGAAGTTGTCAGTGGAGGCTCAGAGTCAGTGTAAGGACAGTAAAATCCTCTCCACAAACATCAGCCTGGCATAGCCCGTGTTCAGACACCCGTGGCTAAGTGCAGGTGCGTATTTCATGTGTGTGCTTGGGTATGTGAGTACTTGGGTCTCCATTCCTCCCACTCACAGGGAAAAAAAAGTTACACTGGGTTTAGTTATGCCTATGTAAATTTAGAGTTACTTCGTGGCATCACTTGGCTTTGCAGGAGGAGCTTCAGACTTACACCACTGTAAGTGACAGCATAGTTCTTTATTTATAGTAACTGGTTTACACAATTTATCATGTGAACTGTGAAATCTGCAAATAGTTTATCTTATGAAACATTGTGACAGGCATACAGGCATTGTTCAAATCCCATCAGATACAGGAAATAATGTGCTGAATTAAGTAAGTTGGAGATAGGGTATAATTCTGCAGAGCAATAAATGTAACTTCTATTATTGCCAGGTCATCTGCTTAGCATCAGATAAGAGAAAACGAATGAGGTATTGCAGAGAAGACAAGGGGAAAGCACAAAGTTAGCGGTTGCTTAGTTTACTTTGTGTGCCTCTTTATGCACTGTTGGTGTCAGCATATTGTGGGAAGTCACTTTGTCACCTGGCTGAAATACCAGAACCTTTTGAGAAACCAAGATGCGTCACAAAAATTTATTTTTCATCCTAGTGTGTGTCTAATCAGAGGGAGTATTTTTAGAGCACTACTGTGTCAGCCAGTTTACATCATAAAAACATGTTAAGCAAAATATAAATTCATTTGAACTGAACTGTGCAAGGTCTACACTGTACTATGACACATGGAAGGCCAATAATTTGTTTTGTAAACTATTACATATGTATAATTTACCAGTTGTAATCCTAAAACACTTGACTCTGTGATTTCAGTAAAAGTAATAAATACAAACTGTATCATAGGTCCAAAATATTTGTTTATATGGTATATTTGGGGGCCTCTGTTTGCTGTTTGTGCCCCGCTGCAGGCAGATGAGCATAAAGAGCTTGAGCATAAATTTAAGGCGTAAATACTCTTTCTGTATGTGACCACTGCATTTTAGTTGTGGTGGGGTGGAGTTCTAAAGTGTTTTGGGGAGTCACAAAACAGCAGGAAAGTGCAGAAGGTGGTGTTTGTTATAAGATTCATAATTATCCATCTAAACCAATCTCAGATCAGTAAAGACCTGCCAGAAGTGCTGATGTTGGAGCACTCTGTATGCTGAGGTGGTGACACAGGAAGGGGAGAGGTTTTTTGGGGAGACAGAGCTGCAGACAAACTCCAGTTGAAGTGAGGCTCTTTGAAGGCACTATTAAAAATATCCTTTTCTAATAGAATCTTACAATTCATTTTCATGCTGATTTCTCGCTTATCCTTTCACATTCCACAACACTAAGTTGGAGTTTTTCTTGTTCCTGAAAACAATGTTTTGCAGAAAGATTTTCTTCCTAAAAGGAAAAGCAAACCTATCCTGTCTAAATCTTTCCTCATGTGTGTGTCTAATCCATTGATTGCTGGCGTCTTTATGAATTTGGGATTTTGTCTTTTATTAACTTAGAGGTTTTGCTTTCTTGTGTTTTACAAATCATGAATGAAATCAGTTCTTATTTACAGAAACAGTCTACATGTGCCTAGGAACAGCTTTTTTTCCTAGGCTGTTAAACAATGGCAGTGCAGCTTTACAGAGCTGTCAGTACCTATAGAGGGGCCCAAGCTCTTCCCAAAAAAGTGTTATCACCTGGTGGATACATGAGTGCCTCCTCCACAGCTTTGCATAACAAACTGCAATGTCCCTGTGATCATGGCAGGTCCTGTCTTCCCAAAATTCCATTTTTCTTTCCCACTTTAGAGTTTGCAGTAGCTCCGAGAAAGCCATTACTGGCAAGGGAAATCCATTGGTGTACAAATCAAATGGAGGCAGACACAGCATTACAGACTTTCCCAAATGTCCAGTGCTGCCATAATCCCATTAACTGTGCGGGACTGTTCTGTATCAGGAAGATGAACTCATTCTCTCTTAATGCATTTTCCATCTCATCATACTGTGACATTTCACCTCTTCAGAAACTATCCGTAATTACATGTGAGGAGGGACATGTCTATTCCCAAGATTCTCAACTTGTACACCCAAGTCTCATTTCTAGGTGGGGATGCAAGATGGATTTGATCCAATTTCAGTCTTCTAGCCAAACCAAATTTTTTTTTTTTTAAGAAAAAAAAAACCCATAAGTTTTCTACACCTCCAAGCACATCCAGTAATCAAACTAGAAAATGTACAAGTCTTTCCACATTGCTTATGCTGTTACCTCATTCTCCAGCACTCTGTGAAGTTTAAAGCAATAAATTCATCATGCTTAGACCACTCACCATTCTAAGCTGACCCAAGGACAGGATTGAAGAGTAATTGCGTGGGAAAATAATTTAACAAAAGCCAAGGAAAAAATACTATTTTCCACGCTTGGAGGGCCAGGGCGGCAATCTCTTTGCTTTCTCTTGATTATTCTGGGGAAAAAACCCACATCTAAGTGAAAACTCACAGACATTTTCTTAAGCAGCTGCTCAAGAAGGCTTTGTTGTAGCAATCTAAGGCTGAGCTTATTAAAACAACCATTTTGGCCATTGCCACCGTAGCCTGACTGCTCCAAGTGTTGCTAAAGAAATACAGCGAGACAAGGAAGTTGGATGAGATTCTGGAACACGTAGGTGTGGGAGAAAGAAGGGTGTAAGGCCCTTACTCCTTTTAAGCTTTAAGCTGCTGGGTAGCAGGTGCTGTGCCCTCTCCCAATGGGATGCGTCCCATGCCCATGGAACATTTTGCTTACGATCCAAGGCCAAATGCCCTGGTGAGGTTTGCAGATGTGAATTCTGCCCTAGTAACCCCCCATAAGAGCCATACACACGTGTTAGTGCACACAGACTGCATTTTGGGGACAAAAAAAGTGCAAATTGCACCTGACTGGCAATGCAGCGGAGAAGCCCATTGGAAAGCAGCCCCGCAAAGCCACGTTGGTACCGGAGAGGAATGTCACAATGAGCACCAGGACGGTCCTGCCGTGCCCCAGAGCACCGGGGAACTCACATCTTGAAAGAGTTGAGAGCTGGCAGCAGGCCACCCATGCAAGGGCTGAGATGGCAGCTGCCCAACAAACAGGCTTAGTTACCTAGTAAAGGTGGTCTGTAACTAAAGGGGAGCAAAAATTACACTGGAAACTTTCCGAGAGCACTTTAAAGTGGTCGATTTGAGGCAGGGCCCTGCCCACTGGAAGCGGGCCTTTGCCGAAGGCCTCGCTGCGCTGGGCCGGGTTTTGTCCAGAACAAACAGTGCTGGGCGCATTCTGTGTGGGCTGGGAGGAATGTTTTCTCACTGATATTTATGTGGCATGCTAAGATCTGACAGCCATCCAGAGGGGGGTTTGGGGCCAATATTTCATTTTAAATACACGCTGCACACAGAGGAAGAAAAGCAACATGTGATGGCATTGCTTGTGAGGGCTGACCTGAGCAGCAGAGCCGAGACAGGCTCTGTATGGCAAACCAGAGATAGAGGTTGTTTCGACAGGAATTTGAGCTATGAAAGGATTTAAGGGGAAATTACCAACCAGTCTGGCATTCAGATGCCAAAATACACAGGCAGACTTGGCTGCACAGGCACGCTGTAATGCTCCTCAGCTTGGTTTCAAAGGGAGAAGGGAAGTGGCAGGACCTGGCTGTGGAAACCTCAGCCTCTCCAGGCATGCAGGAAATAAAAAATCTCCATCACAACACCACCCCTTTGTCGGGATCAAATCAAATGCCAAAGAATTCTATATGGAGAACTTTTCCTTCAGAGGACAGAAGAAAGAACCGAAGGATGCTTTGCTTCCCTCTCCATCAGAGCATTTAGTATTTTGGGATGAGTTTGTTGTGCATTTTTTGCTATTTTTACCCCAAAATAGGCCAGGCAGAGATGAAGCCAGAACCTAAGGCAAGTTGTAATATTGCTGTGGAACAGCTTTGCCTCCAGAAGGTCTCTGCCTGCCTCAGCCTGCTCAAGGCTTCCCCAGTATGGCTCCAGTTTCGGGCTCTGCTTCCCCAGAGCCCACATCTTCTACCCCAGAGCCATTTCCTTTGGCTGCATTCATAATGCGTATTTAAATCATCACCTGGTTTGCTTTCAGAGCTGGTCAGGTTTCTAGAAATATGGAAAAGAGGATGTCTAATACCAGTTAGATCAAGAAGAAAAACACATCAGAAAAAAACATTAGGAGATGTAGTTTCTTCTCATTTACAACTACAAAAGAGAAAAAGAAGGGGAAAACTCCAAGAAGGAACATTATCTATGAACTGTATCTCTTCTCTCTTGAATCTGGATGTGAGCCATAACCAGGCAGCATCCAAAAGCTCTGGAAAACTCAGGGAGTTAATTTAGATCTCACAGAACTCAATATCTTGGGGTAAGCTTTAATAAAGCAAAACAGCTAAAATAAGAGAATGGAGAGGTGATAGAGGAAAAAATGCCTTAATTTTCAATTAGATACAGCAAGGAGGGAGAATTAACTAAGAAGGGAGCCCAGATGGTGTAGGATAATTTCATACAAGGTTAAACTTAACAGATAAATATAAGGAACAAAAATTTTTATTCCAATAGGATAAATATGGATTTCCATTAGAAGCATTAGCTGAAGAATTCATAGCCCATTTTTTTAAGAGAATGTGGATATTGTTACTAAAAAACTAAAGGCTGCAGCCCAGATGGGTTTATCATTTTAGGCCTTTTTAAAGCCCAGTTGATTTATTTAATTACATATTCCAGGAGGCTCCTACTACTGCGTGGAAGCAATGGTAGCCACTATGTGCATTACAACTCACAAAGGGGTGGGAGTGAGTCAGTCTCTCCTAAGGTACCTCTGAATGTAACACTTTTCAGAGCAAAGGGTTAGCAGGGAAAAGAGAATTTCTTTGGACACCTGCTCTTCCCAGGAAGCTGCACCTCAGAGACACAGGATTTAGGCATTAGCTTGGTTAACGAGATTAGCCCCAAGGGCCCTTGGTCAATGTACAAAGCCTGGGACCAGGGGGAGGGCCCCAGCTGAAGGTGCATTATGACCAGAGGTTGCAGAGGCTCTTTGAGGGACAACGTAGGTGCTGACCCCAGAAATTTGTGAGGAGGAAGGGATAAATCCTGCCTGGGAGCCAGCACTTGAGCCGGTGTGCGAGGCCAATTCACCTGACTTGGTCCTGTGAGTACATAATTTGGGACACAGCTCAAAGCACTGCGGGGAAGTAGCTGGAGGACCACCAAAACTACATTGGTGTCTATATGGCAACAGACAGAGGTTATTTTAGCAGTGTGAAATGTTTTTGGATTCCAACAGCATGCAAATAGTGCCAGAGTAATTTGCCAGGGACAATAATGTGTGGTGTAATGCTGAGGATGAAAAGCCTTCAGCTGGGTTTGACCCAGTATAAACCATCCCTGGGTTCTACTCCAGTTGTTTGCAGTGTTTATCAACTATATCTGGGCTTTTTATCTGGGTAGTATCTGTCACTTGAATAGAGATAAATATTAAATTATGTCTACAACTAGATTTACACTTAAAATGTAACTTCCATTTCTAACTCATTCCAGTGAATTTGTAAATCCCATCCTTAAAGCTTTTGAAAAACATACTCTTTTTTTATTCTGCTATTTAACACCGGAGTGTGGTTCCAGCCAAAACCTGAAATCCCACGCAAGGCAGATTATGTTCAGCTCTCTGGCTGGCTGTGTATTTTCCTCTTCTATGTACCTTACAAGCCAAAGCCTGAATTTAGCCCTAAAAGCATATCCTGAGCATACACTCAGGAGACCACATTCAGGATCCTGCCACCCATCATATTGAACTGATGGATTCTACCAGGATCGGTAACAAAACCATCATTTCAAAAATGGTTCTTTACTTAAAGCCTTTTTTTTTTTAATGGTATAGTAGTTATGGCAACTGCTTCCTGCCACCTCTGCTGCCAAAAGCCACAATCCATCCATGAAAAAGAGCTCCTCCATCCAAATGCATTTTTCAGTGGACAGTAGCATTCCCTGGCTGGAGCACACTCTTCCTTTCTCTTCTGCCAAACAAAATGTGTAACGAATGTGAGCTAAGAGTGAGGAATTAAGTGAACTCCTTACAAATGACTTTGTATTTTTACACATACATGCAAGAGACAAGAAATAAGAACACCTCTCAGGGAGAGTTGAGGGGGAGAAAAAGGTAGTGAACCCCCAGGGCTGTTCAGTGAAAGAAAATGTTTTCCTTTCTTAGAACACATGTTTGGAATTCAAACTCTTAAAAGTCTTGGCATAATACTAATTAAAAAATTGGTGAGTTATTTCCCCTTTTCCCTTAGTTTTACTCTACCTTCGAGGTCAGTGGCAGGATTTCTCAAGTCTGGGCTATTTCCTGCACGTTGATCAAAGTTTGCTGAATGAATTGGAAAATAAAATGTTCCTATTCTTTGCTAGTCCCATAACTCTGTTTCTATGGGCAGTTCTTCCTGGTCGTGACACAAAATAAGTCTTAAATTCCTTGTTTGACAACATGCTTTTAGAAAAGCTTTACAATTGCTTTTATGGTCTGTATTAATAACTATTATTTTCCCTCCCAAGGTGTAATTCCAGTGCAGAGCTATGTGGATCTTGCTTGTCTTTCCCTTGCTTTGTCGGCTGTGACCTTTCACCACTCAGAAAATAATTAGTACATTTTCCAGCAGATAGCTGGATGTTTTCATGCCCTCTGGGAAAACATTGTAACAGAGCATTGGAGCAAACAGCTCAATGTGCTGTTCTTTCAAGCCCCTGTGTGGCAAATGAACTTAAATTTACAAGAATGTCAAAAATGAAGGGAATCAAGAACGAACAGATGCTTATAAAGCAGGAATTCTCTAATATGGACTGAATTTGGAAGTTTTATCAAAATGCACCACAACCATCATGATTCAACTCCCTTGGAGATTTTTAGCTGCCTCTGAGAAGATAAGGCACGAGTTCCAGGTCTAATTAGGCATGGCACGCATTGGGGTCATTAATAATTTCCACCACAGTAGCTTCAGCCTATGAGATATTTTGCAAACAAATGGCAGAAGCACAGTGTGGGCACCCAAACACACATAAAAGCTGGAAATCATGGGAAATAGAAGGGAAGGTAACAGCAGAGACAAGGATCCAATCCTTTGAGGTCAGTATTTTCATGGTTTTACTTCCAGGTTCAGCAACACATTGCAATAACAGGAGAAGCAAAAGAAATGAGAAGGCGAAGCTCATGCATATGATGCCATGAAGTAAATTGAAGTTTGCATGTCCAAGGATTGACTGATTAATTCATTGGTTGGACTTTCTCCCAGGTAAGTTATGCTGGCTTGATCCTGGCCTAGCCTAGCTAAAAGATAGTGCTGCCATTCAAAGCCTAATCCTAATCAAATATCCCCAAGTTCCCCTTAACTGTGAAGTTGAGCTGCAAGATTTCAGAATTTGTCTAGGCTTGCACAGGTCAAATGAAGTGGTGACAAATAGGTACCAGCAGATACCCTTCCCCCTGTTTCCCTGCTGAAGCAACTGGAAGACATAAAAGTCATAATTATCCTGGTTTAAGTCACACAGTGAGCAGAACCACAGCCAGGAATGTACCGTGGGCTTCTAGGCTCCAAAATAGTGATATAAAACAACTGTTCCTCTGTTACCAGGATTTTTTACAGCTGCTTTCAGCATCAGGTTTACGTTTGCAGCTATGTTTTCATTCCAGCCACCCCTTGCAGCTGCATCCACAGAACCAGCTCCACACTGCAGACAGGAGCACTGGCCCTGCCTACAGCACCTTTAATTAGTCAACCCAGGCACCTTTGCTAATTGACAGAGAATCCCAGAATCGCTGAGCTTAGAAAAGACCTCCAAGATCACTGAGTCCAAGCTGTGCCCGATGCCACTTTGTCCTCAGCCCAGAGCACTGAGTGCCACCTCCAGGCCTTCCTTGGACACCTCCAGGGATGGGGACTCCAAACCTTCCTGGGCAGCCCCTGCCAAGGCCTGAGCGCCCTTTCCATGGAGAAATTCCTGCGCCTGCCCTGGCCCAGCCTGAGGCCGTTCCCTCTCCTCCTGTCTGCTCCCGGCGAGCAGAGCCTGCCCCCCCCCCGGCTGCCCCCTCCTGTCAGGGACTTGTGCAGAGCCACAAGGTCCCCCCTGAGCCTCCTTTGCTCCAGGCTGAGCCCCTTTCCCAGCTCCCTCAGCTGCTCCTGGGGCTTCAACCCCTTCCCAGCTCCGTTCCCTTCCCTGGACACACTCCAGAACCTCAACGTCCTCATGGTGAGGGGCCCAGAACTGTCCAGTTTGGTTTCTTCTGCAACTGATTGAGGCTGCACTCAATCCCCTTATCCAGATCGCCTGTAAAGGTACTAAACAGGACTGAAGAGATCAAACAGGACTGACAGGCAGGCACCTAAGAGGTACAATGCTTGTGGCTTTTGCCACTGGCCTTAGGATCAGGTGAACCGTGCCCCACAGGCTCTTGCTTGTCCTCAGTGGTCTAGGTCCTTATAGATGGAAAATGCTTCTCCCTTTGACCAGACAAATCCATCCCTGGGCTCAGACTGCTCTACAGGCTGCATTATGGAACAATGGCTGACTTCTCTGGGAGCAGATCTATGAAGACAAACACTGCTGTCATAATTTATTCCAGTGCCACATTGTCTGCCAAGGCTGCATTACACTGCTCCTCTTATTTATTTATTTTTTAAAGCCTAAATATATAAAGCTGTTGCAACTGTTTAATGGACTTTCAAGAATGTAAAAAAAATATTTTGACACTGGGGAAGGGATTTCTCCCAGGACTTTTGGATGTGCTTCTGAACAGTGTTTATAGGTACCTTTTGGATTCAGCAGGGAGAGAACGGGCACTTCACTTGTGCTCTTCTTTTCAGCCTACAGGGGATGTCCATAGTGGGTGAGCTGGATTGCACATTCCAAATATGTATTCCTTTCCAGGGACAAAGGGACTCGGGGTTCAGATGCAGACAGGCACAATGCAGATGTCTGAGGCTGAGTGAGATGAATCTCATTCCAGGTCTCAAAGGGCTCAAAGTGCTTGGGAGCAGTATCCTGTTTCCAAAGAGTTTTCAAGTAAGAACTCAGTTCCAAATGACCATAATTCTTTCCAAAAAATTGACTGGATGAAGGCAGGTTTGTTCTGCAGCATTTTTTTTCACTGAGCTACCATTGTGAGAATAATCCCTCCCTATCATCCCTCCCCTTGACGTCCTCCAGCTCTTACTTCATTGCAAAGTTATCTTCAAGCTCAAAGTAAGAAACTGTACCTCCTCTCTGCTATAGAAAATATCTGCAGTGCATTCAAATCCCCTCAGAATGTGAAGGTTGCAATGATTGTCAGAAAAATGCTTTGCTCACCTACCCCTGCCCAAGATATACTCCTGTGGAGTGACCTAATATTTATGCTGCAACTTATTTTCAGTTGTTTTGGTTTTGGGTTTTTTTTAATTAAAATGTGAAGTTGTTTAAAATCAAATTAGGAAGGCCTTGGAGAGATGGTAAATATTTGCTTCACTTGGCCTTGATACACAACATCAAAACTGTAACTACAGAGCTTTTAGAGTCTATTGAATTATATATTAGCAGTGGTTATTAGAACTCAGTATCCCTATTGCACATCCAATATTGGCAAGCCTTTAGCTTCAAGGAGCTGGGACTGTGAGATCCAAAATGTAACCATGAAATACACAGAGGCTTTGACTGTTCTGCATTGTGCAGAATCTCTCGGTGGGGAACTCTTGTTGCTGTGCTACCAGCACAAAGGGAGCCCAGCTCCTCACCCAGTTGCTGTGTGTGTATTTCCACTATCTCTCTTTTTTTGGCCTTCTTTACTCCGTGGTGAATAAGTGTAATTGAGCCAGCTGCTGCTTTCATGTCTGTGCAGTTTTTCTGCAGGTGGCACTCAATCCTCTTGAATGTGCTCCAGCTCATTCCCTGAAGAGAACCCCAACATCCAAGTTTCTTATTTTGATTATAACCAGATAGTTAGGCAGTAAGAAAGGCAGAAGTGAGTGAATTGCTCAACTCATGGAGGGGACAAGCTTTGGAGCAACTGGTGCAAGCTTTTCTGTCTAGTTCCTGGGAAGTTTCTTTTTATCCTCCTACTTTAGCTGTAGTTTTACAGGCAACCACATTCAAAAGAGGAGCCTCATAAAAAGGGGAGTCAAATATTTGTGGAAGGTGTTGGATCTCTCAACTTCTTTTGCTACCCAAATGATTTCTGCTCCAAGCAAAGGTGGTGCTCAGTGTTCTTTCATTCATAACGTTTATTATTAACATGTATTTGATTAGAATCATGAAACTGAAGTAATTGTAGAAAATTACTCCCACAGGATGTGAGGATTCCTCCTCTAGCATTTTCTCGGAACACTCTCATCTTTATGGTTTGGTGTAAATTAGAGGCCACTTCTGAGCTTTTAGAGGTTATAAATATGAAAGGATTTTCTTTTTCCTCCTTCAACTATTACATCATAAAATGAAAAGTGACTAGCAAAAACATGTCTTGTTCTTCCTATTGCAGAAAATAAGCTAATTTAAAAATCAAAACAATCAGCCCTACCTATTAAAAAAGGTAGTGACCATCAGCCCCTTGCTAACCCTCATCATTCCACAGAGCTCCGTGGGCTTTGGTGAGATGGCTCCACATTGCACCCACATAAATAAAAATACTTTGGGCCCAATAACCACAGATTTATAAAGGTCAATGTACAGCTTCTAAAGAAACAAATATTTTAAGTGCAGTGCCTAACTCCTGGGTAATCTTAAGCCCCTTTCACAGCTCACCAAATGTCACATTGTCATGTTTACAAGAGCATGAATGCTTTCATGTGGGCCATGGGAAGTCGTATTTGCAGTGCAAAGTTTACCTGCTTATATAAAAGTCTCCTCAATTTTCCTGTTGGGTCTAACATAGAATTATCTAAAATGATTCCTACTTTTGCCCACAAAATTACAGAATTAAGCTAGTGAGCTATTTCTGAGTATTATTTCGTGTGTGTGGGTGCATGTGAGCAGGACTAAAAGTTGTTTAGTGCCATCTTTTGGGTGGTCCTAATACTACAGAACAGCTTAATCAAAGCAACTATAGACTTGCCACCATTTCTGTGCCTGGGAAGCCACGTGTCACTTGTTTCTAGAGAGCGCGGGGATGCTGCATACACCACCGCCTGCTCCAGCCCCTTCTTAGCACACAAATCCCCAAATCCCCAGCAGCAAAATATTTTCCTCTTTAGAAGCACTGCTTTTTTCCAGCTCTGGCCAATGTTTGTGCTACTTTATAAGATAATTATCTATGTGTTCAGTCACACCCTATAGCACCAAATTTCTTCCTCCTGACTCTTAATGTACGATCAACAATATGCTCATTACTTTAATTGTTTATATTCGGTCTTAATTCAATATTCCTTGCTAGCTCTAAAAGTAGATCTATGTCAAAACCAGACAAAACCCAAGCATCCGGAAATCCAAAGTAACGCCTGCTCTGACAACACAGAATTAAAAGTGTACATAAAATACTGCTCCTATGCTACCTGGTACATGAAAATTACAAAATCTAGCCATAAACCAATGCTTCTAATAGGATTTTAAATAGGATTAGATTACAATGTCCCTTTGAAAAGGTTGGTGGTCAACTAATTTCACCTTAGTGAGAAGAAATTGAGTGTACTGGAGTAGGTAATGCTTTTTCTTTTGCCTTAATGGGGTGAGAGGCCTTTCTGCCCCAACTCCTGGACAAATGAGACACTTCCCGTAGCAAAGCCTAATTCCACCTGGTAGGGAGAGCAGAGGTCTTGGAGGTAGCTGGGCTTTGAGTACCCCTTAGGAGTACAAAGACCAGGTCAGCATTTTTCCTGTGTTCCCTGACCCAGAGGCAGCACACACAGAGCCAAAGGAATTACTCACGTGTGGAGCAGCATTTATTTACACCACTTGGCCCTGGAGTCTAGAACACCAGCTGATCCTTTTTGTGCTATCTCTGAGGGTTGAAATGACATACAGAGCAAAATTTTGGACAAGGCAGCCTCTCCAGCAAAATGCTGATGTCTGTAATTAAACTTATCTCTGTGTGGTAATGTTCCCCAGGCACTGATTCCTGCTCCAAGTGCTTGTTGGAGGCTTTCTAGAAGTGTCAGAAGGCTTGCATTCCCCTACTCTTGGATAATCAAAACTGCTTGCAAATTTGTTCGGATGTTGAAACAAGCCCAGGCAGGGCGTTTGTGCACGGATGGTTTGCAGTGTTTTAGGGACAGGGGTCTGGAAGCTGCTTCCTTCACCAGCGCGTCCTTTCCATTGCTGGGGTGCGAGGTAGATACACGTAATGCAGTCCTGAAATTCATCAAATTCAATTTTACAGCCCTCTGTCTCCATCCCTCCTGCTGGAAAGCACATCTACACACGTGCCCTCCCCGAAGCAAAAATCACGAGTTAATGTTGTCACTGCTTGCAGTTTGTGAGTGCCTGACGTCATAGCTGGAGTGTTCATAGCGTTTCAATTCGTTTCCGACACCATGTTTGAGTTTGGATCCTTTTGAGGAGGTAAAAAGAGAATATTTTTCTTGGAGAGCTTTGAAATCCAAATTGCAAAGCTGGCAGGGCCCTCTCAGTTAAATTTGGGTTCACTTTTCTGCCTTATTAGCAATTTCTTGCACAACCTGTTTTAGCTGGTGTATTTACCATATAAAGCAAAGCCAGCTCAGCTGGCATCACTAGGATTACATAAGTGTATGTTTTTATAAAGTGGAAAATTTTTACCTGTTTGCTAAAATACCTGATGGTGCCTTGGTTTTAAAAAGTGTGTTCTATGTGACAGCTGTGCATATTTGCACTGGAGCGGGGATTTTTATACCACACGCAGTTCATAAATGGTATTGAGCAAAAGCTTCTGAGATTTTTAAATAATCAAGAAAGGAAAAGTGGGTGAGGGAAGCTTGGAAATTGTGCTGTTCTACTCTGGGAGCTTGGAGGTCTCAGGGAAGGGGCTTCCCTAGACGGCTTTGAAGACACATAACATATAATCAGAATGGTTACTGGAATAATTGAAATAATTGGAATGTCAGCCTCAGAAGCCCAAGAAGTTTCCTCCAATCCACATCCCTCGTTAAATCCCACACTTAACGGGGACTAGCCCAACTCTGCCCTGCTCTTGCCAGTGCATCCCTGGGGATCAGCCCATCAGCAGGCACATGACCTCAACCAGCACCTCCACAGAGCCCAGACCAGCCCGGATCAGCCACAGAGAGGACTTTGCATCCTCTTGCCCACTTGCATTTCCCAAGGGACGTGCAGATGTCCCTCTGCCCAGCATGCAACAGAGGCAGGCAGAGCCAGCTGCAACCCAAAGAATTTGGGGTTGCCTCAGCTGTGTTCCCCATGGATCCAAACCAGGCACAAGAGCCAGGCCTCTTTCCCAACAGGAGAGGGCAATGCCAGAGGGAAAGGGGATATGATGTCCACCTTCCAGTCATGTCCATCTTATGGTCAGAAAGGATGGCTGAGCTTGTGCAGGCAATTAAATTAATTATTATGCTAAAAAATATTCCATGTGAAACAATGATGCATCTTTCTCCCTGCAATATTTTAACAGCATATCGAAATATATTTGGAATTAAAACTTCTAATCCTCCAATTAAACAGAAGGTGGGAAACAACTAGGAGAGAATGAGTCAAAATACTAACTGCTAGATATAATAATACTGGCAAAAGCTTTCCCCATGCCTATTTCACCTCTTCCCTCTTTTCTTAGGTCCCCAACAGCAAGGGCTTTGCATAAGGGTTTGCGTATCAAAGCAAGAGGAGAAATTGAGTCATGCTAAATGGAAGTTACACGTTTTGTCAACCAACTTTTTGATGTTTGGTCTTAAGCAGCAACAATGTTTCTTTCAGAAGACCTAAGAGCAGCAAGAGTGAAAATAGAAATTCTGTTTGCGTGGGTTTACTACTGTCTGTTGATTTCCTGCTGTGTCTGCGGGACAAGCTGACATGGGCGATGGATGGGTGTTTTGTTTGAAAGCTTCATTTCTTGTGGAAGACACTGCACATGCTTCCTCTGGATATCATTTGTAAACAGAGCATTTCGGCCAAGTTTTTATGAAGCTTTGGATCCTGTGAGGGGTTAGCACGATGCTGAGTTAAGCCTGACTATAAATATTCCCAGGAGCGGGGCCTACGTGTCTGCTGAGTCCCCTTTGTTCCTATTTTGTGCCCCAGCTCCGTGTCCCATTGCCGCGGGGGGGGAGCTCCTGGGGGGAAGGTATTGACAGTGGGAATTGCAGTTGTGCAAGAGAGGTTTTGTGCCAGAGGGGCTCCCTGAGCTCAGCCAGGGAGACACAACCAGGCCTCTGCAGGCAACTGGGACAGCCAGAGAGGTCAAACCTTCCAAAAACGGGAGGCAGCAGCAAAGGGAGGCTCTGGCTGCCACTGCTCAGCTCCTCTGCCCGCAACACCCGCCTGGGCAGCCAGAGGCTTCCTCACCTCACACACCTCCTTGGGGACGTGTCAGCGAGGGACAGCCAGGAAGGGGCAGCGTCGACTCAAACCTGATGGAACAGCTTGATCTATTTTGTCAGTTCCTGGTGGTACGTTCTGGCATGGCTTGGGAAAATCATACGGCGTGAAAGAGGAGCTCTCGCGGGCTTAGGACAGCCCTCCATTCCCCATCCTCCTGCACCATGTGGGAGCCGTGGGAGCGAGGCAGAGGAGGCAGGAACTAAGGGGGGAAAAACTAATGCAAGCAGGGGTTAGATCTTGTCTTTTCTTCTCACCATCCCACTCTAATTGGCAATAAATTAAATTAACTTGCCCCAAGATAACTCCGCTTTGCTTATGGCAGTAACTGGTAATTGATCTCCCTGCCTTTATGTCAATTCATGAGCTTTTCTATCTTGTTTTCATCCTCCTGTTCTGGAGGAGGAATGAGGGATCAGCTGACATCCAGCCAAGGTCAGCCCACCACAATATCCTGCAGTTCTTTGCCTAAGATCAGTGTTACAACCTTTTATTTCAGTCTTTTCGTTGATAAAATGGAAATACTAGGCATCCTGCTATGTCAGGCAAAATATGTGGTGATGTCTTGCCTCCAGCTCAGCTGACCTTGTGATTAAAAGAGCATATCAGTGTTGACATATAGAAATTATGTGGCTTTAGGGAGACCTAAATCCAGGATTTAGGGAGAGCTTTTTGGACTTTGTTCCATCCCAAGACACCTAAACAAGTCTTACTGACTTACATGCCCTTGTACCTGATGGCAAGCAAAGATTTCCCATGTACTTCATCCCCAACATTAAAAGAGAAGCAAAAAGCAATCTGAAATTGGAGCCTAACGTTAGGAAACAAGGGGGATTGGAAGCATGAGGAAAAAAAAGAGGTAGCAACCAATGTTCTGATCAAAATGTGGATAAAACTGCCAAAAAGCAAGAACGGATCAGCAACATCATGAGCCCCATCCTGAAAATTGTGGCAGAGCTACAGGTTCTGCAAATGTCTAAGAATTGCATTGATGTAACAAAGGTATTTTGTCTTATTGCTAAGAAATCGCTTAATCTCTTTGTACCTCAGGATTTTACCAGTTAAAGAAGGGTAACACTCACTAGGGGATTTTAGGAGATGCTCCTTAATGGCAGTGAGTTGCTCATTTGAGCCACATCCCTACAAACCAAGAGGAAAGCCCATCCAAGCTTTTAGCAAAGCATGGATTAGATGAGTCTAAACACGTGCATAAATTGTTTGGAGAGTGGAGAGTGGTTAATCACTTTCCTTAAAGGTTTGTGCCCTTCGTTAAATACACTCATGGCCAACTTTTGATTACCCAGCATAACAAGGAGGAAGGCTGGGGGAAGAGGGGATGAGCCAGGGTGAGGCAACCGCCCAGTTTGATATTTAACTCCACTGAAAATGCTTGCTGCTAATATTCAAACTTCTTGGCAGGTGTATCAGCATTATATGGGCTCTGGTCAGAAAGAATGACCAGCACATCCAGGCAGGACAGCATGGAAATCTTACTGGACAGTGGCTTTGGAAGGAGTGTGGCATCACTCACAGAAATCTCCAAGGTAAGAAATTAATACATGCAGTGATGAGTTTTCATTAGGAGGAATTCCACAGAAACTGTATCATGTCTTGCAGTGCTTGTGCAACCCCCTGTCCACAGCACAGGAGAAAGTGTGGGATCTGTTGAAATCCCAGTGTGATAAAAATATCAAAATGTCAGTGGAGCTCAGGGCACTACGAATGTGCTCCTTGCCATTTGCCAAGGGACTTTGGAGCCTTCGTCAAAGCTGTATTTAACTTGTGAAAGACTTTTAAAGCAGACATGCCATAATGAAGTGTTCTGTTTTGCCTGACTGCTTTTATTTGATCCCTGGCAGTTGTTTTGACCATGAAAATTTGTATTTAAGTCAGCTGTTCACAAGAAATTTAGATG
>NW_008238314.1:847072-849729 GCF_000691975.1 Corvus brachyrhynchos
ATAGGGAGCAGCTCATTTTGAGTGCAGAGAGGCCTCTGTGGGCTATTTAGCAATAAAATTTGGAGGCTGCCCAAATTTCTGCATCTATTTTTTTTAAGGCAACTTTGATAACCAGCAATGTACAAGCAGAAATTACAAAGAAACACATCACCATGTTAAATCCCATGATTCTCCTCCAAAATAAAAATGTGTACTTCTCATTAAGGTGACGATGCACATTGTTTTGCGTTTTAATATTTCTGCTGATTATCAAAACAGGCAAAATTAGAGGTTTTCTCTCTTAGCCCTGTTATCCTACTAACAAAACCCAACGGTTAATGGCCTCAAAATGAACAATAAATGGAAAAATATAAATTAATCACACGTAACACAAAGACATCATAGAGAAACAATCTCCAGAAATAATCTTGGAAGTGTTTCTCAGAGGACTTTTTCAACAGCATCAAGTCTTTTATCCCCTATTCAATGGGCCTAATGTGCCATCTGCTGTTTTAATTCTTAAATTATAACAGTTTCTGAAACAAGCAATCATTCTGCAGCATTTAAACAAATAAGGTTGGGGTAGTTGTTTGTGTTGCATTTTTAGATTTTTAGATTTTGGAAGCAGCCGTTTATGCAAACAGTGGTGAAGAAATTAAAGCTTCAGTATTGTTAATCCTGCTCAGAGACCGACAGCACTTGGGTCTGAGCCGTAAAAACTATTCTTGCAGAGCAAAATACGATGATCTGACCCCAAAACGATGATGTGGTGGCGCTATCTGGTGGCTTACTTGGAGTTACAGCATCTTGCATCCCTGACTGGATTTGGTTTTTTCTCCAAGCACTAGAAGTTTCTTTCAAAAGACAAATTTTATGCCTTTTCTGGGTCTTTCTCTAAGTGAAATCCTGAGAAAGGTCAGTGCATTTCTAAGTCTTAATTCACATAAACTGTGATTGGAGCTGGCACAGATTTGGTACAATGCAGCTTAAAAATATGTGTACAGAGGCTTCAGTGTCCTGAATAATCCAGCTAAACTCACTGGGGTTGGTCAGAGGAAGCACGTCAAGCACTTACAAGATGATCCAGGTGGTGATCCAGGTGTGACAGCCAGCAAACCTGTTGCAGAAGTTGCTTCCCAACACGATTTGTGTTCAGGTAGTGCAACAGAACAGTTGAGCTCTTTGCTGAAACACTTCCCTGGATATTACATAAAGGCCAGGAAAACTTCTGTGCTAATCAGGGAACTGTAAAGCTCGCTGCAAAAATGTAAGCCTTTGCACCAGGAAAGCTGGAGATCAACCACGAAACTCCCAGAACAAATTTTTATAGGCGAGTGCCACCTGGTGGGATATGGGGAAGACTTTTCAGCCTGAAAAAGCTGTTTTAAGGTGGTCAGGATCTTTTCAAATCGGAGAATTAACATCAAAAACCAGCAGCAAAACCAAAGGCGCAGCTGGCAGCTGCATGGACACACCTTTGGTGGCCTTGTTCTGGTCCTTGCTGATCCGAGTGACACTGACTATGCTGACAAACAAGGAGGTTTTCATATTTTTAATTCAGCTATTAGCAAGAGTTTCTATCTTGAACCAATGCTAGTTCAAAAAAAAATTACGAAGATGCTTTCCTTTCCACTCCACATTTCTATTTCGAGGCTTTTAAACTGGTAATTCCCTGTATTAGGTATCACGTGCAACACCAATTAATTAACAGCATGAATGAATAGTACCTTTGTTGTGTTCTATCCTAGGAAAAGCCCAGCAGAGCTGGGCACAGACAGATCTCAAAGATAAGGGTAGAGACTGACACACATTTCCAACTCAAGTGAAAAATTATTCATAACTGAATGGACTTTGCTGCTGCTGAAGTATTAAAGGGCAGCAGTCGCAGCCTCTGGAAGTCAATCCAGCATTTCCTGCTGTGTCCCAAAGAAAATCCCACATTTGAGGCCTAGTTCTGATTTTGCTCATCACTCTGTGGGACAAGAGCACTTTTGTTGAGCAAGTAGCTGGGAAACTGGGTTCATCTTCCCATATGTTGGTTTGTTTTTTTTTTTTTGCACAACTTCAAACAATGAGCAATTCTAAACTTGCAAGATTTACAGAACGCCATGGGAAATGGATGTATTGTCAGAACTTAGCAGGCAGTCAGACTGTGCTATTGACACACACATGTGGTTCCAAGTTTGTCTGACATGGTTTAAATTAGGAAGAAAAGCCTTAGGGTTATTAGATTTAGTGCCATAAATGGGACGCTCCATCCCAAGAAAACAGTGGATACATAAAATTTTAGAAACGTTTGCCCTATCCCAAGGTTTTGTGCCTTCTGTTTTCAGCCTCCGAGTTTCACACCTGTATTGAATGATGTGTTGACAGACACACAAGCGTCTTTGCTTAACTGGGAAGCCCAGGAGTTGTCACTAACAGGTACACACATTCTGGTTTTATTCACGCCACTTCTTTGCCCTCCTCCTCCAAAAAGGCCTTCAGAAGCAGAAAGCTGGGGCTGCACACATAGGAATTAAGGGGATTAGCAGCACCACCATGCTTGGGTTATGGCTTCAAAGCAAAACATTGGCTGCACCTACGTAAACGCCCCTGTTTAAGTGATTGGAAAGGAACCATTTCTCAGAAGTACAGGTGCATGACCGACTGCAGCTATTAGGGCCGAGAAAGGGCAG
>NW_008238314.1:851180-855813 GCF_000691975.1 Corvus brachyrhynchos
GCGCCGCCGCCTGCCCCCGCAGCCCCCCCCGAGGTGCCCGCCTCGAGGTGCCCGCCTGGTTGCGGGATCGCCGGGCTTCGGGGGCGGGAGCACAAACCTTGGGTGCACATCTTGAGTGGGTCTGGGCTTTTTTAAACCGTGGTCTCTTGCTGTGCTCACCTGCGCGTTCCCTTCCCTTATTTTTAACGCAGAAACGAGAAGCAGGAGGAAGAAGAGGTTCGTGTCCAGCCCCCGCTACGTGGAGACCCTGCTGGTGGCAGACCAGTCCATGGCCGAGTTCCACGGCAGCGGGCTGAAGCACTACCTGCTGACCCTGCTCTCCGTGGCCGCCAAGCTGTACAAGCACCCCAGCATCCGCAACTCCATCAGCCTCGTGGTGGTGAAGATCATGGTCATTTACGAGGAGCGCAAGGGCCCGGATATCTCCTCCAACGCCGCCCTGACTCTGAGGAACTTCTGCAGCTGGCAGAAGCAGCACAACCCGCCCAGCGACCGGCACGCCGAGCACTACGACACGGCCATCCTCTTCACCAGGCAGGTGAGGGACACCGAGGTCACATCCAGCCCCACTGCTCCCTGCCCCCTCTGCCAGGAGACCTCCAAAAAAAAGTGTCCAGAGGCAGTCGTGTGTCACCACGGCTGCAGTGAAGCAGGCTAAAAGCAGCTGAGCTGCTTTTTATTTTGTTGGGTTTTTTTTTTGCTGTTTGCACCATGTCGGGTGAAACTCACAGTTTGTGCACTGTCTTTCTGAACTCACAGTTTGTGCACTGTGTTCCTGCCCCATATATTTTTAGCAGATTTCAGATGGAAATTATGCATTTTATTTCTACGTGTAACCCTCGCCTATGTTCCAGAGACAGATTTTTGCCATCATACCCATTGAAGTGCTGAATATTTATGCTCTTTCCATAAGTAAAGGCAAACTGCCAGGGCTGGATGGCTCTTGCCAAGGTTAAGTCTCTGATCTGATTAATAATGAAACTGCCTCTTTTTACAGGACCTGTGCGGTGCCAAGACATGTGATACTCTTGGGATGGCTGATGTGGGAACAGTTTGTGATCTAAACCGCAGTTGCTCTATCATAGAAGACGATGGTTTGCAGGCTGCCTTCACAACAGCCCACGAATTAGGTACTTGAAAGCTATTCCCTGGGATTAATTGAAGCCAGCTTGATGCCGTAAAGCCCAGCCTGCACCTCCCCGGAGCAGTCGGGAGGAGGCAAAGCCCTGCCTTGGAGCAGGGTTGGACTCTGGAAAGCAAATCCGGCCTGCACAGCATTGTCTGCAAGAGCTGTGTGTGTGCCTGCAGGAAAAAAAAGGGGAGAGAAGATCCAGTGCCATCTGCTTGAAATCTGGGAGCGTTCAGATTCGGGTTATTAATTAGAGACCGGGCTATGAGCAGCTCTAGAGCAATATTTAAAATACTGTTGGTAATGCGTAGGACAGACTTCCTAAAGTCACAGACTTTCCCTTTCTCCCTTTCTCGAAGGCCACGTGTTTAACATGCCTCATGACGATGCAAAGCAGTGTGCTGGCATCAATGGAATGAGCCGGGATTTCCACATGATGGCATCCATGCTCTCCAACCTGGACCGCAGCCAGCCCTGGTCTCCATGCAGTGCCTACATGATTACAACATTTTTGGATAACGGTCATGGTAAGGTTATTAAGCTTTCCATTCATGTGGCGTTTGAGCTCTTGTGCTTTACTGCTTTGCTTTTTTTTCAACGAGAGTGCTTCAGCACAGACTTAACCTTTGGCGTGCTGTCAGTGAGTTTAGAAGAGCCTTAGTTTTACAAAAATGCTGGCACAAGTGGGCTCAAAGGCTTCTGTTAGAAAGCAAATGCAGATCCCTTTTAAAACTGAACCCACAGCATCATCTGACTTGGTTTTTTTTTCCTTTTTTTTCCGACTTTTTCAGGGGAGTGTTTGTTGGACAAGCCCCACAGGCCCATCCAGCTCCCTTCTGACTTGCCCGGCACGCTGTACGATGCCAACAGGCAGTGCCAGTTCACGTTTGGAGATGAGTCCAAGCACTGCCCCGACGCAGCCAGTACGTGCACGACGCTGTGGTGCACCGGCACCTCCGGAGGGCTGCTCGTGTGCCAAACCAAACACTTCCCCTGGGCAGACGGCACCAGCTGCGGGGAAGGGAAGTGGTGCATGAATGGCAAGTGTGTGAATAAGACTGAGAAGAAGCATTATGATGTAAGTAGTGAAAAAGAAATCGGCGCAGCTTGGGTTGCGGAGCCGCTGGGAGAATGCTGCAATGGAAGGGATCTGTTAGAAGGGGTTGATTCAATGCTAATAAACAAACTTAGGGCAGGCTTTTTAACGAGTTTGGGTGAAAAGGAGCATGATGGTGGTTTTTATGGTGTGGCTTTGTATGGATTTTCCTGTCTTAACTTGTGTCCTGCTTTTGTTGTCATTCCAGACTCCAGTGCATGGGAGCTGGGGGTCCTGGGGGGCGTGGGGCGAGTGCTCCCGCAGCTGTGGCGGGGGAGTGCAGTATTCCTTCAGGGAGTGTGACAACCCCATCCCGAGGAACGGGGGCAAATACTGCGAAGGGAAGCGGGTGCAGTACAGGTCCTGTAACATCGAGGACTGCCCAGACAACAACGGTAATTTTTCCCCATTTTTGACACCCGGGATTGGTGTGTTGTGGAGGAAGAGCACGGACAGAGATGGTCTCATGCCCACCTGTCTTTTCTCTGCCTGCAGGCAAAACGTTCAGGGAGGAACAGTGTGAAAAGCACAACGAGTTTTCCAAGTCTCCCTTTGGAAGTGGACCTGCAGTGGAGTGGACACCCAAGTTTGCCGGTGTGTCTCCAAAGGACAGATGCAAGCTGGTTTGCCGAGCCAAAGGAACGGGATACTTCTTTGTTCTACAGCCAAAGGTATTTTGAAACTGCACCCCTTCCCTCTGATCATGAGGAGGATTTTTATTTTCTCTCTTTATGTGAAGAGTCATGCAGTGTAGAAATCTGAAGTTATGTCTGTCTCATATTTAAACTGGATTATTCCTCCAAGTACAGCTGGATCATTGCAGGCATGTTTTAAGTGTTCTGGCACAATTCTTCCACCTCCTCTACTCCCACTCCACCCTGGTTTCCTTCCCTCTCCTTCTACCAATCTGATTGCATTGAGATAGGTTTGGAAAACTCTGAGGGATCTTTGCCAGAACATTGGTGCTTTCTCATACTGGTTACTAATATGCTGACAGCTTAAAATAAACACGAGGAAAAATGTTCATCTTGCATAGCTACTTGAATTTGCTGTCATCAGATGGTGAGAGCCAGGAACTACCAGGGCGATGACACAGAGGGTTTTTGTGGAACAGCACTCCTAGAAATAAAGGATGTGCTGAACAGCATTAAAAGCAACCCTGGCAGTGTGCTTTGAGGACATGGCTGCCTTCTGGTGACACTAGAAAGCAATGGGGCTTTTTTATATGAAATCAGTAAAACAGTTTTGTAGGTTTTTTTGGGAGGGGTGTATTAATGAAGACTGAGATCATTTTCTCCTCTCACCATGGCATCATTTTTGCAAGTGAGATGAAGTAGCACCACATACCTCCAGCTACCTGTGGGCTACTCTGGTTTTTAATTCCGAAAGCCTTGAAAATGACCAGTGCTGCAAGTTTTCCACCTGTCCATATTTTGTGTTAGGCAGTTTCAGAGCACTGTGCATGTTGTAACCAGACTCCCTGTGTCCCCAAGGTGGTGGATGGCACCCCGTGCAGCCCCGACTCCACGTCGGTGTGCGTGCAGGGGCAGTGTGTGAAGGCCGGCTGTGACCGCACCATCGGCTCCAACAAGAAGTTCGACAAGTGCGGCATCTGCGGGGGCAACGGCTCCACCTGCAAGAAAGTGTCTGGCACCCTCGTTAGAGCCAAGTGAGTGTAGGGCTGCTGCTTCACCATCTCCTTGTGGGTGCTTTGTGGGTGGAAGCTCTGGCTTTCCAGTGGATGTTGCCTGAGTTTGTCATTAGAACTGAGCGTTTATTTATCTGTCTGATTGGGGATAACTTGCAGGGAGATCCCAGCACAAAAGAAAGCCCCTCTGCCAATGTGGGATTCATCCACTAATGAGTTAAAGGCCTTGACTTCAGACAAAGTTTAGTCTTGTGCTCGGAGGCTTTTTCCCTTCCCAGGGAAGAGCAGAAGATTCAGTGTTTGTCTTTTCTCCCGGGCAGACCTGGCTACCACGACGTGGTCACCATCCCGGCGGGGGCCACCAACATCGAGGTGAAGCAGCGGAACCACCGGGGCGCAAGGCACGACGGCAGCTTCCTGGCCATCAAAGCCGCCGACGGCACCTACATCCTCAACGGTGACTACACCCTGTCCACGCTGGAGCAGGACATCACCTACAAGGGCAGCGTGCTGCGCTACAGCGGCTCCTCGGCCGCCCTGGAGCGCATCCGCAGCTTCAGCCCCCTGAAGGAGCCCCTGACCATCCAGGTGCTGACGGTGGGGGACCTGCCGCAGCCCAAGATCAAGTTCACCTATTTCGTGAAGAAGCCGGCGCAGCCCGGCACGGACAAGGCGCCCGGCAGGAAGAAGGAATCCTTCAACGCCATCAGGGAGATCATCTCCTCGGAGTGGGTGATCGAGGAGTGGGGCGAGTGCTCCA
>NW_008238314.1:855842-858110 GCF_000691975.1 Corvus brachyrhynchos
CTGGTCCCCCTGCTCCAAGACGTGTGGGAAGGGCTTCAAGAAGAGGTTGTTGAAATGTGTCTCTTCGGACGGCAGCGTGCTGCCCCAGGAAAGCTGTGAGCCCTCCAAGAAACCCAAGCACCTGATAGACTTCTGCAACGCCACGGACTGCAGCTAGATAGGACGACTTGGGAAAGCGAGAAAGTTTTTTTTTATTATTTTATTTTTTCCTTCAGACCAGTGCACTGAAAAACACAAAAGAGGGCTAGAGGCAGCGCGCGTGTTTTGCGTAAAAAATTCATGGTGAGGATCCATTGAGGTGGGACAGTGCAAACAGCTTGAGTTGGCTTTGCATCCCAAAAATCCCCTGCCAACTGAAAATTGGATGGGATAGCAGACCCATGTCACTCATTTGTCTTCAGCAGATAAGGCCCAAAGGCATCACAATTGCCTTTTTTTCAGCCTGTTACAAATTAAGCCAAACGTGAGCAGTGAGACACATTCAGGCAAACATTTTGGGGTTCCGTTATTTCTCCCTTCTTTTGGATTTATCTTGTGGTACTGATCAAATCCCCACGTGTAGGAAGGGGAGAGAAAAAGCTTAAAATAATTGGTCAGGGCTTACCTACCTCACAAAGGGCAAAAAAAAAAAGATTGGAAAAGGAGCTTTAACTATGTCATTCATGGCTGCTATTGTTTCAGAGAATAGTTTTATATAAAAATAAAGCCATATTCTCTACCTGTCAAGAGTAAGAAATACCAAGAACAAATATCAACTCCACAAATCACTAGAGTTTCATGTTTCTTTTAAAGTACCTTTATGTCACCCCAATGTGCCTGTCCATTTCTCTCAGCCACTCCAGTGCCGTTGTGGTGACATGTGTAATCCAGAGGCTTGGAAAAGCAGAAATCCGAGTCTGAGTAGTTGCTCTTTGTGCCTTCTGCCTACCTTTTGCTGGCTTTTCTGATTCCGGCTTGGTGCTGCCTTCCTGCCTAACAGATTCATGGAGTGTGTGAGCATTCCAGTCGTGCTTTCACACTCAGACCTTTGGCCTTACCCTAGCCAATGGATATTACGTGAGTTAAAAAGGAAAAAAGAAAGAATCCCATTACAAATGGGAACGTCCTCTGTGGCCTCTGCTGGGTTTGTAGAGCTCAGTCACTGATCAGGTGGGAAGGCAAAGCTGAGGGATAGCAGGTCCATCCACAGCAAAACGCCAGCATTCACATCGTTGAAGATTGTGCCAGTCCATAGACCATAAGAGAATATGGCTTTCCATATGTATATAGTAAAATATATTACTATAGATTTTATATACTTCATAAGTATTTCATATTTCTTTCCCTTCTGGGAAGGGTTATAATTTGTAATAAATGCATATAATGAGCGTATTTATTTTTATACTTCTTGTCTAATGTGATCTTCTAAGTTATCGCTTTTTTAAAAGGACATATAACAAGGATAGAGTATTTATACAGTATAATATGTTACTAGAGGTAATAAATGAACCCTATAAATTTTGGAAATGGAGTGTCTTTATTTCACTGGACTAAAACCAGTCCATGGAGCAGAAACAGCTTGGAATCTGAGGAAAATATTAAGCAAAAGGCAACTCATTACCTGTGTTAGTGAAGAGGTTTGGAGAACTCTCCCCATAATATCCCACACCACCTTAAAAGAGGTCATTCTGTATTTTATTACTTAACCACTAACTCATCTCTTTCAGAAAATGGAGTGCAACTCAACTGATGCCACTGGTTGTAGTAACAGCTTGCAGAGGGAGCAGTGCTGTCAGTCGTGTTTAGAACCAATAAAATACATACAAAAGCAGCAGTTTTGCCTTACTCTGGTGGGAAGGGAGCAGTGAAAATCCAGAGCCGTTCATGAGCAGTCAGAGGTTTCCCTTTTCCTCTCTGATTTTCTCCTGATGCTACTTTTCCAAGAAGCACTGTGTGAAGGAGCTGTTCGAATGCTGTTGGTAGCACGTTTCATTATGTTAAAATGGATACTAAGCATCAAAACCTGATTTTTGTTCCCTCATACCTGGTCTCATCACCACTGCAGTCAAGGGAAAATCTTCTGTTGGGCTCTGTCGGATTTTTGCTATGGAATTTGAGACATCAGTCATTTCTGGATCCTTTTGGCTTTGTGTCATGCAAAAATCTATTACAACTTCCTTTGCCGATGTTTGGACTCTGTCTCTGCAGAAATAGTTCCCGTTTTATTCCGTGGATAAAGTCCTGGCCCCTCTGAATCACAGAGTTGTCATCATGTCACACTTCGCTAGG
>NW_008238314.1:858122-876082 GCF_000691975.1 Corvus brachyrhynchos
GGAATGCTGGGGAATATTTTATTGCTACCATGGTTCAGGAGGCAGCCAGTCCCTTTTTGGTTTTATAAACAGTTAAGAGTATTTATAAGTACAAGAAATAACTATTTTTATATATGTATATGTACATATATATTTTATTCACCACGTAGGCTAGAAAATAACTGGGAGTTTGAAGAGAAGAACTATGCTGGAGCCTGCCAGGTTGATGAGATGTGAAATTATGGTACCTGCTGGGTGAGCACGGCAAATGGTCTAACTAGGAAATGTGGAGTAGCTCTTTTCCTCTGGTGCTGCTCAAATAATAATATGACTTACTGCTTGAAATTGTCCTAACAGTAAATGGGAAAAAACCTCAAAACTTATCCAAATCAACATCTCCAAACCCTGGAGATGTTTCTGTAACAAGTGAGACTTTTGCTTTTATCATTTTCACATCACAAGTGGGTCAGCAGAAGCAAAGTGATGATTTATTGAATTTTGTAGGCCAAATAGAGGTATTTTGGACAAAATATCTTAACCCACTAGGGAAATTAGGGAATGGAGAAGTAAATACTCCTGGAGAAATTCAGAAAGGCATCTTCAGAGGAATAACCCAGGCTGCTCAGCAGACAGTCCCAGAGTTCTGGCTGGGCTCTGTTTATCGGCTCCCTGTGAAATTGTTCGCCCAGCTCTGCTCCCACAGCCCGGTGTTATCCCAGCTCATCCACCTGGAAGGCTGCTCAGCCCCTGGAGTGGCAGACCTGCCTGCCAAGCACCATTTGGAGCAGAGATCAGTCCTGTGGGATGTGGAAGTTTCATCCCTAGCAAAGGTCACCCAAATATAGCAAAGGGATCTCCTGGCAGGCAGATCCCTTGGACATGTCCAGGCTACAACAGAAGTGTAAGAGAGCATTCAGCAGCAGCCTCATTTAGCTTAAATATTTGCATTTTGCCCTGTTCTGCACAAGCAGAGCTCTCTGTTACAACATGTGGAGGCAGAAGAACAGCCCAGGAGATTGCACCCGCTGGCTGTCCCTTCCACGGTGATCTATCCCATGCTTTCCTAGCAAAACAGCTCCAAACACTTACTCATGCCCAATGTTCCCCCTCGGAACGCAGAACAGGACAGAAGGGAAGCCAAAACACAGTTAACAGGTTCACAGGTGGTGCTGTGCACGGGGTGTTTTAGCACCTCTTTGTGCTCCCGATGCCTGGGGCAGAGGGACTGTAGGAAGCAGCGTTGCAGGTGAGTTTAAAGCCCACAACAGTGCAAGAGAGGCTTGTGCAAAACGGATTTAATGTTGGGCAAGAGAAGTGCAGTTTCCTACAGTCCCTCTGCCTGGACTCTGTGCTTGACAACCTCACTGGGATAAAGGATCCTCCTTGGTGCTATTGCAGCCCAGGACCAGCAGCTGGTGAGATTCCAGACCCCTGGACAACATCTGAATTTAAACACCCAGAGGCTAAGTTGCTGAATCTGTCATCTTTAATACATTGTATTTTTGTGTCATAATGCTGCAAATCTGAGTTTCTCCCATCTTATAATCCTTCACTCATATTCCAGTTGGAAATTAGTATTTTCTCCAATATTAGCTGCCCTCAGTTATAAGATATTTTCCTACAAACACACAAAAAGGAGCTGCATGTTCCAAGAGGGAAGTCATATGGTAAAGATTATAATCAGGCAAACTGAGAGCAGTGGCCATTTTAATTGTGCACCAAATATATATTTTTTTCAGTATAACTAAGACAATATGGTTGTCCCAAACAATTTGTCTGCTGCCACTTCGTATGATTTTTCATGTACAAAACTGGAGATGATGGAAGAAAGCAACTGAAATTCAGATATTCTGATTTAAAATTTCTCTGTCAAGCAGCACAAGTTAACAGAATATTTTCTAATTTGTCTTTCGAACGGAATACCTATACCCATCCTGGCTCAGGACAGCCCTGGTTAAACCTGAGACCAAAGAAAAATTTGCCTTCTTGTGTTTAATCTGAGTCTTAATTACCTGTTGAATTAACCCCAGAGGTGAAGCTTTGGTGAGAGGTTTTTCACAGAGATGAAACTGTGAGGAAAAGGGAAGAAAGAGGGAGAGGGCAAAAAGGGAGGTAAGAGGACTTTTGTGGAATTGTTAATTGTGGAAACTTGAAACTTATGTTGGAGATTAGATTTCAGAATCAGGCCTGGGCAGATTTAGAAGTGAATTAAATGCAGTGCAAAGTCCATCTCCTTTTTTTCTCCTGGTGAACCAATACACACATTTGGGGAGACACTAAAATAATGAACACTGGTGTTTTCCATTTCTCATTGTCCTTCTGCTGGAACAAATGCAAAGCACAACATGGAAGCATAGAGGGGGTCAGCTGCCTTTGATGACTAAAAAAAAAAATTTAAAAAGTCCTCTGCACATGTTTCCTCTTCACTCTTTTAATTTATAATTTTATTTATTTGCACTTTTAAAGGCATAATAGCTGACGTCAGAAAGGAGAGCCAACAGGAACAGCTGCCTGGCAGACAAGAGAGTCAGTCAGAGGCATTAAAGAATATAAATGTCAAAATCCTGCATAAAATAATTTTGAATCTGATCTAAGCTAGCAAAAGCCAGGCAATTCAGGGCTAATGCTGCCATTTGCATGGGGACAAAAATCTGTATAATCCTGTTCCCAAAGCTCAGGCTGAAGTGATGGATATTGCCCACATGAGGACACTGGCTTTAGGGAGGCTAAGCCATTTACTTACAAATTTATTCCAGGGTTTAAATCAGATTCCTGTTGGTCTGACTTGAAAAATCAGTAGGCTGATATTATTTAAGTCTGTGCCACAGATGTTCTCATCACTTGCATGACTGCAAGGAATGAATGAGAGAGTGGGGTGTAGCCCAGAGGAGGAGACAGGTGCTGACTCCATCCTGCTGGAGACACCCCCAGTCCTGGAAGGAGAGGAGCAGGGTTTGCAGCTGGGCTCTCCTGCTGCGAGATGAGCTCTGGAGAGCCTCTGGATGAAGGTTCATGGCTGACATGGACAGAATGTTTGACAGGTGTGTAACAGGCTCTGGGTTGCTCAGGGCAGTTTGGCAATTTCACTTTCAAATATTGAGGGGGCGTGTCAAGGCTTGAAGGAGGAGATGGAGATACTGGCAACATCGGGTGGTTTAAAGCAAAGTGGTGACATCACTTTGGGGCTTTGCAAAGCAGCCTGTCTAGCCAGGTTCCCCTTCCCAGCTCCAGGAATTTCCATGGGGAAGCAGGGCTGTCCCTGAGCCACAGAACAATCAAAACCCCCTCCAGCGTGGGGCCTGCAGTGAACCTGCTCTGAGCTCCGAGCTACTGCAGGGCTTGTGTGTTTGGCATCCCTGGTTATTTGTTAAAAAAAAAAAAAAAAAAAACAGAAAATGAAGCCAAGATTTGGATGCTACGTTCCCATGAGATCCTAGGAAAGAGCTTCCCACTGGAAAGGGTTGTTCTGATGACTGTGGAGCGACAAAGTTGCTAGTGTGGATGATTAGGGGTTAATTTCCAAGAACAGGGAGCAGCTCCCGGTCATGCATCCCAAACAAAAGCTTTGTAAAGGACCTTGCTAAATCAGGAGGGGACAAAATTTAGTTTAGACTTAGCAGAGATTTGTTTTAGTACCCTGGCCTGAAGAGGAACACTGTGTCAGAGAGCAGAAAATGCAACTTCATAAAGTAACTAAACTTATTGCCCAGGTGTTTCCATCTGTCTCTTCTGAGGGAGAATAATTTTTTTTTTTAATGTCAGTGATGATGGAGGGTTCTTTAGGAGAACCAAGTTGAGGAATGAGGTTTGACCTGGTGTTATCCAGACAGTCCCAGCTCTGCTCCCCTGAAGACCTGGCCTGTTGTGGGGCTGTGTGGTGGAAAACACAAAGATGGTGGATTTTTTTCAGCGCCAGGAAAAATGGATCCTACAATTCGCATTCAATTTCAGCTGAATGCCAGGAAAGTGCTTCAAAGAATGGAAAGAATTTGTTACTCAAGACCTGAGCTACTAAAAGATAAGTTTTTGGCACATATGTTTTTGAGACTCCAGAGGAGAGCCTTTAGCTTTGGGGCAAGCTGCTTTTTGACACAATTCACATGACCATGGGTTTTGCCTGAGTATCCTGAATCCAGTCCAGTGGCCTAAATCTCCTTCATGTTAGCCTTCAGTGGAGCCTGATGTAGGCTGTAGCCAGTTCCCTCCTTGTCTCACCAGTGAGAGCTTGTTTGCTTTTGCTGGGGGCTGTTTGACAGACTCACACAAGACCTGCCTGAGTCGGGCTTGCTCTTAAAAGCATTGCTGGCATAGTCATGTCACTGGAGAACACGGGAAAGGAAACCACAGCCCGGTTTGTTGTAGCTGCAACAGCACAAAATCCTCATGAAGACGCATTTATACTGGCCCAAGTCCTTTATTCTATTCTGAGAGCTGATCTAGGCTGCACCTACAAGGCAGTTTAATTTGCTGAACTGAATTAGATTTGCATTTTCGCATGGACTGAAATAGCTTCACTGGTTACAGCCATGCTGGCAAATGCATTTACCTACAGAAAATAATTAAATAGCCTTTTTTTTCGTGCGTGCTTCAAGAAATCGGAAATCCTCTTGGGCAGGAAAAATCCTGCTCTTCCCCCATCATGTCAAACTAAGGAGGGTGGGTGTTACACACATTCTCTAACATATCCACTGCCTTGAAATATTTGGGCTATCAGAAATTTCAAAACATTTCAGGAACAGAGTAGAATATGAGGTTTGCTGATGCCTCTGCCTTGATGAGCATAAATTTTCACAAATAAGCATCCAACACCCAGGAGAGTCAAAATTTCACCTCACTTGCCACTGGAGCTGGCTGGAGATGATAAACCCACCCCACACACTCCTCAGCAGGGTCTGGGATGGAAAAGCTGAGGAAGCCTAAGAAGAAAAAAGCACAGTTAGCAGCACTTTAAAATCTGAGAATGGCAGCATTGTTTGGGGAAACAATAAATGCTGGGTTTAAACAATTTAATGTCAACCAAATGTGAAGGCTGTGTCATGCAGGAGCAACAGTTACAGCAGTGTTGTTTAAGCTTGAATTTAACATCAAGCAGTAACTACAGGCGAGCTTTGTTCCCTAGCAATGAGATGTCTGCACATCACAGATGCACGGCTTCTTCAGAAAACTGCCAGATTAAGGGATTACTCCAAGGAAAATTTCGCAATGGCCTTTGATTCCTTCCTGATGAAGTGATTTTCCACAACACTTTGCTCACTGGCAGATGAGGAGAGACTGGGGAGTGAAATGAATGTGGTAGCATTACAGAGTAACAATAAATGCACTCATCGGTGTCTTGATTAAGGAATCCAGCCCTGTGGACACACTGATAACGGCAGAGCTTCCTGAGGTCAATGAGATTCAGTTTATATGTGGAATAAAATCAGCCCATTCCCCTTTGCAAAGTCACAGCAAGGAGGTTTCAGCCCAGAAATGCTGAAGTAAAAATTATGACTGGAACCACGTATCGAGTAGAGTTTGAAATATTCCACATTCCCCAATCTACTCCAGTTGTATCTGCAAGGATGGCCCAGCAGCAGGGGAAAAGCAGGGGAAAAATGCAGAGCATCCCAGGCCAGGAGGTTGCTGCACCTTCCCTGCCCAGCCCATGGTGATTAATTTAATGTCACCCAGGTGGCAGATACAGCAAATACGCCTCGGAAGAAAAGCCTCGCTGGCTGCAGCCCTTGGATTAGGAGCGGCTGGTTGGACTTGGAGTGGTGTCTTTCTCTCCCTGTCCCTGCAAAGTGCTTTGTGCTGCAGCCCTGCAATAATGGAGCTCATTGCAGGCCGGTGTTTGCTGTAAGTGACGGGGGTTAAGATGTTTTGTGACGCACTCTTTGGTTACTAAATTTCCTGCCTTTTGGGTACTTACCTTACAGCCTTTGTTCTTTTATGTGCGTACTAAGTGGTGAAATGATGCTGTTGAGTTTGAGATGGAGAGGTAGAGGATTATTTGAAGTGGCTTTATCAGAAACGACTGTTTTTGAGGCAGGAAGTTTTCCTGTTTTGTTTGAAATGTAAATATTGTGCAAGGCTGCAAACATTAGGTATTCTTAAAAGCTGTTATCAGGTGCTAAAAGAAATACTGGGTATTGTCATGGCTGGTAAAGATAATTTATCTTTTACGGTTTGTATTAATAATTAATATAAATAATTAATCTCAGTAGTGGGACAAATAAGGAGGCATTGTATTTTTATTGTGGTTTTTCGTTTAAAATTGGTGAAGGTGATTTTTTAAAATTTGCCCAAGGTTGAGTAGGCCTTTCAGATGTGATGGGCTCTACATTAACAAAATGTCCTTGTGTTATTCAAGCACAAGAGCAGAGCAATACAGTCTGCCTTGTACAATAAGCCGCCCTGGTATCTGAGCCACGTGATTTTCTCTTTCTCCTCCATTCTCTTTCTGCTTGCTTTTTTTAATATTTTTTTCTTTCTATCCGTGAAATTTGCACTTTGCTTGGGCAAAGAGTGCTAAATGAAAGGGGGAGAGAGAGAAAGGTAATTTATTGGGTGAGATAATGTGACATCTGTTTTGAAGCAAAAATTCGAACTCCCTGGTGAGATTAAGGATGAGTTTCATTTTAAAATCATCGAGATGCTTTTGTCCCTGCAGTAGAAGAATTAAGCTTTCATTTTTTAATTTGCATCTTGATATGACTTCTTATCACAGACTGGCTGAGGTTGGAAGGGAAGCAGAGATTGTTTTGTGCTTCTCTGCTGCTGAGGGTCCACGTGGAGCAGCATCCAAATCCAAATCTGCAGAGATCCAGGCATTGGGACAAAGGAAGAGCTAAAACAAGCATCCTTCATCTGTTCCTGGGTGGAGAGCAAGGCAAGCACTGCACTGCAGGAAGGGAGAAAAGCTGCACAGCAGGTATTTAATGATTCTCTTCCTAAACTGCACTTCCCAGTATCCTCAGGGGAGAAAGATGGGCATGTTGGAAGGGGATGGAGGTGTAGAAATTCAGACCATCGAGACTTCTGCCTCCCCTCACTCATGTCTCCTCTTCCTGGGGCCACACTGCTCGGCCTTTGTGGGACAAGGTGAGAAAAGCCAAGTCCAGACACGCAAATCCCTGTTCTCAAAGTGTCAGAACATCCTCTCCCCATGACACTGAACCCCTTCCCTTACCCCGATGACATTAAAGGTGTGGCTCAGAAGCAAGGGAGAAAGAAATATGGCACTGTAGAAAGTCTGAGAGCAGAATTAGGGTGTAATGATCCCTCTTCCCTAATTCTAATTCATTCAAAGACGTAAAAGATTGGCAAAATGGATCCTTTTGGAAATTACTCAAAATATGGCTAACATTGAAGGAATAGCCTTTCCTTTTGGCTGCACGACTGAGGTGCAGCTTTTGGGGCTTGTGAATTTTCAAGAGCTGGCTGATTTGCATAGGCACGTTATTTCTTCTAAGTGGAGCTGGCAGTGCTGCCAAGAGTTACACTTGGCCAACAGCTTCCCTTGTAAAATCCTGCCCCTGCTGGGGTAAATTATTTTTCAGTGCTCTGAAATTTCTTATGTCAGGCCTCTGTCTCAGCCAGTGAATACTTGCAGTTTCATCTTACAGCTATTGGTGTGGTTTTTTAACATTTCTGAAAAAAACCCCAAAAACCAAACGTAGAAAAGAAGTCATCTACTCTCAAGATAATTGTGTCATAATGTCTCAGAAAAAGGATGAAGCTGGTGGGACTGAGATTTCTGTAGCCCTACTTTTTCTGACTCAGACCAAAGCCTGGATGCTTTGAAATGCTCTACAGTTTAAAAAGATCTCTAGAATTTAGTAAAATGAGGATAAAAACATCAGTTTCTCAAAGCCATCTGCAAGGATTAGCTTTAAAGCCTGGGCTCTGAAAGCGCCCAGGTTTAGGATGGCTCAGTTACAGTCCCAGTACTTGAAATGTTCTGCTTAAACTCATGCCAGTCCCCCCTTCCTGCTCCAGAAAGATTTTTTTTATTCTTCTAATTGCAAGTGCTGGAAGGATGATTTTACACTGTTTTCAGTCTATCAGTCCAGTAAATCAGTAAATTTCCTTATATTTATTACAGTTGCAAGGCCTTAGAAGAGAAGTTGTCTTGTTCTTCCCGGTTGTAAAGGACCCATGTGGCTTTAGAGTGAAGGACAGAATCAAGAATACTGAAACAGGCCTAATGAAGAGAATTTGCCCAATCCCACAATTTACCATGGATTAATACCTGTGGTCCTTGTAGTCCCAGAAGAATCTCATGGTTTATATGTGACATATTTTTTCCATGCAAAACAAGTGCAATGGTACTTCCCCTAACAAAGGGCAAAGATGGGAGAGGAGAGACCCAATTGTTTCGGGAAAGGAACTTAGAAGAACAGGCATTATTTAATATCTGTTTATTTGGGGGGTGTTTAACAAGGAGAGCAAGGAGACCACCATTTTAGGAGGTTTTTTGGGAAGAAAAATGCTTGTGTTGAAGAGACTGCTGGAATGGTCAGCAGAGAAGGGGCTTGGGCTGTCAGAAACCCCTGGTGTTTGCCCAAGGTCCCTTCAGCTGCTCACCTTGGACAGTGCCACCACCTCCCCTGTGAATCTTCCCATTCTTCCAGGAATCCTGGTGAGAAATGGGTGTAAAGCAGTGTCCTC
The DNA here is from genome assembly GCF_000691975.1 of Corvus brachyrhynchos. Taxonomy (NCBI): domain Eukaryota; kingdom Metazoa; phylum Chordata; class Aves; order Passeriformes; family Corvidae; genus Corvus; species Corvus brachyrhynchos. The sequence continues at coordinate 866,754 of NW_008238314.1, forward strand.
TAAAAGAGAATAATGCCAGAAAACAGGCTCCAGGCACAGATTAGCTTTAATTTAGCTGTTGTAAGGCATTGTTTCAGGGAACAGGAGAGCCGCTGTGTCACACAGAGGCCTGCTCTGTGCTGATCACAGCCTGGCTCTGGAGCTCACTGATAAATAACTCCTTTTACGCTGCACATCTGGGGGAAGGGCTGCTTCCCATGCTGGCCTCATGCCTGCTAAATAAAGCCCAGAGGAAATTGGTTCTGCGTGCCGTTGTCAGAGAGGTGAAGGCTCAGCAGTGACCTCTGGTCCCCTGCCCCTTGAACTCGTGGGTGCTCCATGGGGCTGGCGATACCAAGTCTTTGCTTTGCTCCAGAAGAGCCTTGGCCAGCAGGTTATTCTTTAAAGGGATTAGCTAGCACAGCTTGGCAAATGAGTTATAGGGGACCAGAGTCCTGCTTTTCCTCCCCCTTCAAAGACAGAGGTTGTGAAAATGCAGAATAATAAAAAAAAATAATAATAAAAATAGAGATGTTAGAGTGCAGAAGCTAAACTGTAAGATTATAGTGCAATAGTATTTTTGAATAAAGCTATTCATCCCCATAAAGTAAACAATGATCAGCTGTGAGGCAAGTACTAACTGTGCTCCAAAGACAAATTTGGTGATGAATGATCCAATTAATCTGACTCTTTTAAACCCCTCTTTTCGCTGCTGGTGAAGTAGCTGGGTGCTTTCCCAACGTGCCCTGTGACAAACCTGTCAGGGGGGCTGCAAACAGCGAAGTCACATTGCCGTGTGATTTTGCAGGGCAGTGTTTGACCCTGCAGAACGTGCTCAGACACATTCAGTGTACCAGGGAGGACAGGAAGAATTCCAGAGGAAAGAAAGAAGGAAAAAGAAGCACTTGCGGCAACTCAGACCTCTGATTCTTTAAGTGCTTTGGGACGCATTTACATTTAGACACGAGTAAATACACTGAAGACAAATATAGCTGAAGCTAAGCCTTTGTATAAATTTTGAGATGATTGGGTGTGTGTCTCTACGGGGTTACTCATGAAGTTGGAACTGGTAAGAGAGGAATTCTGTTTCATTCAATTTGTAGCATGTAATTTGAATTTAGTAGTCTTCAATGAAAGGAGGTAGGAAATTGAGGAAGGGAGTGTCTTGTTTGAACAAATCAGAGATTTGATTGCCTCTTCCTGTGCAAATTTCCCTTAATACTTGATATTAGCAAATTGTTTTTCCTGCAGAGAAGTGCAAAGAAACAGAAAATTTTAAAGAGGTTATTTAGGCAAAGTAAATATTGGAAACCCTAGATTTCAATACAAACAAATCCCTACAAAAGCTTGCTGAGACACCTGATTTTAAATGTCCTTCAGGTCTTAAGAGAAGAAGCCTGTTTTATACGTGAGCCTAAATCCATACCGAAGACAGTTAGGGATACACTTATCATTAGTCATTGCAAGTAACCCAATAGGAACTGTTTGCTTTTGTATGATTGGTGATAAATTTTACCTATATATGTAAAGAGTGGTCCTATTCTAGGCAAAAAAAGAAGCCTAACTTGAGCAATTCCCATACAGAAATCAAAGCTCTCGTGTCCTTCTCAGCCTGTCCTTGTTTTTGTGGGTATTAGTCAGACCTTAAACAATGATGGTTTTGGTCAAAGATAAGCTCTCAGGCAAACAGGAAGAGGGTGTAGTGAACACAAACCATATACTGGAACTGCTGGAATCGAAAGATTTTATCAGCCTTTTCTTTTTTATTATGTCTATATATTGCAATATATCCATCTATTGTTTTTTCTTTCATTGCTGTCCCCTGGCACTGGGAAGTCATATATAACACAGGGTATCTTCGTGTCCAGGCTGAAAATTTTTATGCAGAAGTTCTTTACTTTGCATTATGAATTTATGAATTCTTTTGTGAATTAGCACAGTTTGTGGCAGATAGGGTTGACTTTAAAGTGATGGCCTGAGGAGAATGAATATCATGAGGAAAATCCCGTTTCCCCCCCACATTTATCCAGCCAAGCAGCAATGAAATTTTTCCTCTGTGTGTTTCATGTATGTTCTTACAGTAAAAAACTCTTCTGCAGTTACCATGTGTGATCTGAAAGCAAATCAACTGATTAAAAAAAAAGCAAATTCAAAAGAAACTCGTGGCTCTGCAGAAGCATTCATTGAACCCCTCAGTGAGGCAGCGTTTAACTGTGGCTTTCCTGTACAAAATATGGATACTGTAGTGCAGACCCAATCCCCCCAGAGGTTAGAAATAATTTGGCCCTCTGAAGAAATTGCTTGGGTAATAGAGACATTCAGCACTTTGCCATCTCTTAAATTTGCCTCTAATTTTGGCTCACCCTGTTTCTCTCTGAACAAAACTATGCAGTCTCCTGGAAGCTTTTTAATTTAGATTCAAGGCAGGCTCTGTCGCAGTCTCTTGCTCTGAAGACGAAGCATTAATGGTAATACTTTTTCTGCTTGTCTTGTTTGTACAGATTTATCATTTTTTCTAGGATTTGTCCCATAGTGTGTTCAGTGTGGTAGTTCCACAGAATTGTTGTGTAAATAGAGCCTTGCTCCTTCAGCTGTGCATTGCAACTACAAACAACCTGCTTTCAGCAGCACTGGAACATGGTTAAGTCACAAGCATCCAAAAAATCATATTAAAAACTTGTCCCAGAAATGTTGCCTGCCTTAGGTGGCTGAAAGCTGTCTCCCTGTCTTGTTCTACATTTGCCCTTTTTACCTCAGTGGGAATCTCATGCTCTCAGCAGCGTCTGGAGCAATTCACCTGGGTTCTGTTGTGCTGAGGATTATTTTGCTCCCAAGGATGTGAGAGATTTGCAGAACCAGGGCAAGTCCTGAGGTCAGACCTCACTTTACCCTTCATTTTCTAGCAGCTGCTTCGTTGTTTTCTTGAGGTTGCTGCTACCCCTTTAAAAACAAGCATCCCAGGAATTTTCTTTTGAAACAGGCTTCCCCTCTCCAAATCCAATTATACTCTTTCAGCTGGGTCATTTTCAGCCCCTGCCGCATTTTTTGGTTCTTTGGGTTTTTGACTGAATTTATTGAAAAACATGGCTCTGCTATGGGGAAAGCAAGGGGAGTTTTCACCCTGCTGACTCCCAGCTCAGCTCAAGAACCCCTCCTGGCTCAGGTGGGGTTTTTTTTCCTTTGGAAACCACGGGCAGGGCAGACTGGGGCAGCTCCCCCTGGCCAGACAGGGAGTGCAGGGCTCATCCCACACAGGACAGGACGGAGCTTGGGCCACCCTGGGATGGGCGGTGGGGGCATTGCAGCAGGAAAAAGGAAAAGGATGGGGGATGTGGAAGTGGGAAACCAAACTTTATCATTCATGTTGGCTGAGATAACGGGGTACCTTTCATTTTAGCAATGGCAGGAAAAATTCAGCGTGCCAGATGGCCTTGTAACACTGACTGTAAAATGACACACCAGTACCACCAGAATTGTCTTCAGAGTTTCAGAACAAATCATTTTCGTTTAGAAGGAATAAATATAGAACACTTTGTTAGCTAATAAAGAAATAAAGAAAATCTCTGAAGCAATTCCATACAATTTCCCCCCCAAGTGTCGATTAGCATTCGTGTTGTAGCCATGTATAAAGACCCTCTTGTTATGGGTCGTGAATGGGGCCAATAATGGACCACATTGCCTTCTTCAGAAAACTGGACATCTGTTTTTAGAAAAGACTAGGAAATTTTCAAACACAGTACAATTAAATGTATTCCCTAGCTTCAAAATAAAGAACAACAGTCCAGGGTAATTTCTATTTTTGCTATCTGCAGTGCTGTTATTTGGGTTTAAACAGGGATTATTTAACACTGATTTATTTCATTTTCATTAACCCCTCATGTTCGTCTTTCATATACTTCTTGGTCTTTCCTGCTTCAGTGCTGTGGGTGTGAAGCCCCTGCCTTTCTCCCTGTGACCTCCACAGGGTGAGCAGGCGGAGATGCCTGGAGGCACCAGGCAGTTCGGGCAGGAGGACGTGTCACTTGGGAGGATGCCACTTCTCTGCTCAGGTGTCTTTCTGTTGGAGCACTCAGCAAACACTTGTTGTGTAACATTTTGCAGTCAGTGCTGCGCTGCGCAGCAGAAGCAATGGAACAAATCAAGTGGAGAGGCTCTCAGGGCCGAAAAATGCATTCATTTTTGTTGTGAAATCCCATATAAATGTCCTTAACCACACACAGTGAGGGAGGGCAAAGACCTTTGCTTCTGACAGCTATCAGTGTTTCTTACTTTCAGCACAGCATTTTATCTCTGCAGCCAGAAAGAGGCTCAAAGTTCATAAAATGCCTGAATCTGGGTCAGGAAATATTTCTGCTTGTTGCAAGCTGATTTCTGTGTCTGGTGTATGCTGGAGGTGTTGGGAACAAGACAGTGCTGCTGTGTCATTGCTCTCCCTTCTGAAAATGAGCTGTTTGGAGTCCAAGAGGAAAATTCTGGGATAAAACTCCCCCCCCCTCTATTAGCTGATACCATCCTGTGCTCCTGTGTAGCTTAAGGGTTTAACCTGAGGGAAAGGGATGAGCATCACAAACTCAGTAATACTACTTCTTAGAGATGGATTTGACCTGACCCCGTACAAGTCCTGAAAACTGTAGTGTTAAATAGGCCCAGCTGGGGCTGGGGATGGTGGGAAGGGCTCAGGTGCAGCTCGTGTGTGTCTTAGAAACCTGTCAGGTCATAAGCCCTGTCCTGAGGGGGTTTGGCACTGTCCTCGCCAAGCAAGAGCCTCCCAGTTTCACCCTCTGAGCTGTGGAGAATATCCCTGGCACTTTCTCCTGCTGTTTTCCCAGGGAAAACCACGAGGCAGGTTTGCATCTGTGTTCCTGAGCATTTAGTCCCTTCTAGACCTCATCAGTGTTGGAGGTGGGATCGGCTTGGATGAGGAAGAGTTAGGAGTTCAAGAGTTCATTTTGTACAGCATTTATCTCCTGAGGTTAAAAATGCACCAGAAACCAAGATTTACAATGCTGCTGTTGTGATTATTTTCCTTTTTATAAATTTCCAACAGTAAATCAGTCTCATTTTATATATTATGTCATCTAAATATCTATTTTGCTTACGCTGTTTCTTGGTCCACCTTGGCTCTCTGCTGATTCCAATCATATGAAGGTGCTCCAACTCATGCCTTGAAAATGGACACTTTTAAAAAATAAATCTCTATTTAATTGTGCAAGATTCTACAAGAAATGCTGCTGCATGCAGGTATTTGGTTGCACATATATTAGAACATCATGTTGAAACAGGTATTTTGAACATGAGGGAGTTAAGAGTTGAAGTTTAAAAAGCACTTTACTTTTTATTATTTTTTTTAAAGCCAAATGATCTTTTTGAAAGCTGTGGCATGGAAATGCAATCAGTTTGGGTGGTTTACCTCTTTTCCCCCCCCCCCACTCTTGGATATGGTGACACAAAATCTGAGCTTGACTCGGTCCCTTCACTAATGAGGTTAAAATATAACACAGTTTAACAGTGCAAGCAGACAAGCTGCACCTCAGGACTGTCCAAAGACAGTCAGGATGCTGTCCATGGAAAAATCAGCTGTCACAAAATGAGGAGGACACTCAAACCTCGCAGCTGCCCTGCTTTAGCTCAGGGAGTGCTGCCTGCTGGTTTGTGAATGGAACGAGAGCTGTTTGCATGTGGCTGTGTCAGGGCTTTTGTTTATGACTTCGGTCACTGTTTCCATTTCAGAAGAAATAAGATAAATCCTTTTGACATTCTAGCTCTTTCTCTTCTTGGCTCTAACTCATGGTGAGTACTTCAGATTTGGCAAAGGTTTTTGTCTGCCCTAAAACTGCATTTCTCAACGTTTGCTGGTAAAATTTGCCAACTGTAGTCTGGACTGCAAAGGTTTTTACACATTTCAAACCTGAAGAAAAGCCTGTGTGGGGCTTTTTCTAGCTCTCTGTTGTTCTAGTAAAAGATAGGGTCTCTCTCAATAAGCCTTTCTACCATTATAGACCATTATGGTTCTCTGTCTACATGTTAGTCATATTATACATACTACTTTATTTTAGTTTATAACTCTTTACAGCTATTTACCTGCATGTGTGACAACATGTATTATTTTGGATGTGAGTGTCAAGAGACAAAACAGGACACTGAGACAGCACTGAATCTTTTGTGGAGTTTTGCTTATTTGGGTTTTTTTTTAGTGGGAAGATATAGAAGACAAGTGTTGGAGCAGATTCTCTGGGTTCTTAACTTTGGAGATATAGATTATTGTACATCAAAGAAAAGCAAAGTCAACCCTGTTCTCTTTTTTGGGAGAAAAAGGTGGGAAAAAGGACAAGTTAGCTGTTAATGTGTAGCACCTGATTGAGCAGCATTGTGGGTGCACTTAATAGTAACAAAGCTGCTGGGAGAGGTTTGCAGGTTCAGAAAGGATCCTCTGCTGTAGCCAAACCAGGGGTTTGTCAGAATAATCACTACCAGTGCTGGACCTGCTTTCTCTGAAGCTATTTTTAGCAAAACAATCCAAATACAGGATATTTGGTAACCATCAGCATCCGGTGTTTATCAAAAATAAAACCTCCTGCATGATTTGTAAAGCTATAAATAAAGCAAGAGGTTCCTGTGCGTTGAAATATGAATTATTTGCCTGAATGGCTGCACAAACAGCTGGACAGCCCCAGCTCCGTCAGCCTTTCCTCGGCAGGGAGGTGCTCCAGTCCCTTCAGCATCTCTGCATCCCTCGGCTGGACGTGCTCCAGGAGCTCCATGTCCTGAGAAGCCCAGAACTGGACAAAGTAAAATTAATAAACTATGATAAATAAATACAGCACTACCATGCACAGAAGGCACATTTGAACTAAGCTTCAGCCGAAGAATCCAGCTGTTTTCTGACCAGTGGCGACAGAGCACATATACAGCGCCACTGCAGGAGGAAGCGCAGGGTCGCTGCGCGGGTGTCACCGGCGGCCTCACGGTTCTTTCCCACAGCCAGCGGTTAATTAAATTGTAATTACGTTCTAATCAGCTCAGGAGCGCTGGCGCGGAGGGTGCGGCCCGCGGCCGCTAGGGGGCAGCCAGGGCACGGCGCTGCCCCTCAGGCCCGCGGCCCAGCGCGGCCCCGCATTTCTGCTTTAAATTCCCCGCAAATCGTCAATAGCGAGCCAAAAGCCGCCTGCCCTTCGGAAACTGGCGCAAAAAAGGCCGGGTTGGTTGGTTGGTTGGTTTTTTTAAGCTCAGCTGATGTAAAAATAGCGATTGATTGATGTTATTAATCAGCGCTACTGTACATTCGGATTTGGATATTGACTGCATTAAATGGTAGCATTTAACATTCCTTTGATCATCTGGGAATATGCAGCTATTTGTTACAGCTATTTCTTTACAAGTGTGTGTTTCTTAGTAGTCACGCTGTACACAATTGAAAGAAAGACTGTTTTTTCCTCCTTTCTCTAGTTCTGAGACATATATATATTTATATACGTATATTTGTACACCAAACAAATAGATTTTTTTTATTATTATTTCTTTGCTTGAAATTCTCCACAATATTTGAGGTTTAGGTACTCAGGGATGCGTGGTAACAAAAATATCGTTTGATATTCGGTAGCAGAATAATTGGTTCCTGGCTTTTGTTCAAGTCACTGTCAATTTGGCACCTTGCTTTTAGTTTGGTTTTTGTTGGTGTTTTTTTTTTTTTTTTTTTTTAAGGCCACTGAAATGACCTTCATGCAAGGGGCAACTCATCCTGGTGCTATGAAAGCAAACAGGAAAATAAATAAAAGCTACATAAGTCATGTTGCCTATGCTGTCAGTCTTCTCTGACTTAAATACTTCACTAGAAAGAGAAAAATACTGCCTATAAAAAATAAATTACCTGAACAGGAACTATGACCTGATTTTTCAAGGGCTGGGATTTTTTTACTTCAGCTTTTTTATTCTGCCTTTTTTTATTATTACTATTTTTTTTCTTGCTATTTTCTTTTAAGCAGACAAATATGAAATTCCCTGATCTTCACAGCATTAGAAGGTATTTGCACATCTCTTTTGTAATAGGCTTTGTTTAGGCTATCTGAGACCCAGCTCCTAAATTCAAAAACACCCATCACAGGCTGGTTGTTAGAGAGCTGATGAGTTAAATTAATCACCTGCTGAAGACACCTCATTCTCCTCATTGCCTGAAGCTGGGTCCTGGATAAAATGTGTATTCTAAATACCCGGTGGGTTTCAGTTGCTTAAATATCCAGTCCTCGGGTTATTTTGCCTTTTGGCTCCTTGGAAGGGCAGCTTGGAGCTGGCACTGGTGGAGCCACACATCTCTGAAACTGCAGGTAGGAAGCCCAATGATATGGGTAGGGAAAATGGTTTGGAGTAAATTTGGCGTTTTAAAAGGTTGCCAAAATAATGCAGGAGCTTCTTTCCTCTGTGAAATCTGAAAAGGCACAAATTTTAATTAGCTTCCTGCTGGGATTCTTCTTGGCTGACCTGAAAGGAAAGCCTTAAGGATTAAGTGGGCATTTCATTTTCTATACTATCTGGATTTCTCCACCCCACCTTTCCTTGTCTTTTTTCTTATGTTTTTTATTCTTGCTGTGATTATTTTTTACTTCTTACTCCTGCCTCTCTCATGTACCTTTCCTAGAGCTGCGTTTCAGCCTCCAGCTCTATTTCTCAACTTCCTTCAGATTTCAACTCACTTCTAATTATTTTCTCTCTTACTTGGGTACTAAGGATCTAAATTATATGCAAAGCAAAAGCAAACATATCATATTGTAGAACTACCTTGTCCTTGATGCCTGCTGGAAAAAAACCCCCACAAATACTTCATAGAATCATCACAGAATCATAGAATTGCATTAAAAGGGCCCTTAAATATCATTGAATTCTGATGTCGGTCGTGGCGGCTTTTGTGTGGGAGCGATCCTTGGATGTGTTGAATTTTGGAGGTGGAATCGAGCTGAGGAGGAAGGTGCCCAGCCCCAGTGTGGTGCCAGGAGGAGGAACTACCCTCCTGTTGCTTCCGTCCTGCAACAAATTTGGTGTCTGCATGACTAAAATTGGGTGATGGGACATTTAGCGGAGCACCAGAGCGTGACTGCAGTTCACGACCTGCCAGGAGAGAGTGACTGTCACTTGACTGCGATGCAAATTAGAGTTTCCCAACGTAATGGGAAAGGTCCGAGCGAGCTCTCTGTCCTGGCAATTGATCTGTGCCAGCTGTAGCTCAGCGATTTTCGGTTTAGACTGACAGCAGAAGTGTGTGAGTAGCTGAGGAGGAAAGTGCACAGCAGCGCTGTGTTTGCCGTAGTTTATAGGCAGCAGGGGAACGCCACTGCTGGCCTTCTGTTCTAGCACCGGGG
>NW_008238315.1:0-347 GCF_000691975.1 Corvus brachyrhynchos
GCGGCGGCGGCAGGGAGGAGCTGCCCTGCCCCGTCCCTCCGCGCTGCCGGGCACTGCGGCACCGGGCAGTGGCCCGGACCTGCTCCGCTGAGAGACGCACGCACGGCACGGAGCCCAAAGCGGGGCCGGTGGGTGCGGGCACCCGAAGCGGAGGGCGGTGTGCGGCTGGGTGGCTGCTGCCCCGGGCAGAGGGGACAGGAGCTCTCCGGGCCCACGGATACCTCTGGGGACCCTCGGTCGGCTCCGAGGATCTTTCCCGAGACTTCCCGTTGGGCTGCTGCATTCCCGCCTCACCAGCCCCTGCTGCTGCGAGGACCTCAGCCACTGCTGCGCCCCTCCCCCCTGGG
>NW_008238315.1:1941-3438 GCF_000691975.1 Corvus brachyrhynchos
GGGCAGACGGCTCGGTGTCCCCCTTGAAAGGCCCCACCTGGGGTCTGGCTGCAGCACCCATGGATCTGCAGCCGGATCCCTGCCCACCCCCACAGCCAAAGCCTGCCATGCAGTGCCTCTGCAGAGGGGACAGGGCAGCTGTGAGCCCTCTTACCTGTGGGGAGGACACAGATCCACCTCCTCTGTGCCACGCCCTCGGAGATGTCCCCAGTGCTGGGAGCAGGGGGCTCCTGTGGCACACCCAGGGCATCGTCGTAGCCATCCGGGGTTCCGTGCTCGGGCCGGGCAGGGGGCGCTGGGACAGGCACAGGGGTCCATGGCAGTGACCCAGCGGCCCTGGCAGGGGTCTGGCCGTGCCATGCTCAACGGCCTTGCCAGCACACGGGATGTGCTGGTGGCGCTCGGGTCCCACAGGGAAAGGCCATGCTTGCTACACACTAACAAGAGGGGGACTTGTCCCCTCAGCTCCCCTGCCCGAGTGTGTGCCATGTCCCCAGCACTCCCCACTGGCTTCCTGCCCTGTGGCCCTACCTGGGCTTGCCTCGGTGTCACTCCCCTCCACGCTGTCGCCGGTGTAATAGGGCAGCTTCTTCACCGACCCCTCTGACAGGGAACCTGCAGGGGAGAAACAGGGCCTTGGGCGTGGCCTCAAGCGGCACCGAGGGTGACGCAACCTCACACCACACAGCGGGGCTGCCGTGGGACCGAGGAACACCCCCAGCCCCTGGCGAGGAGCCACTGCTGGGCCACCGGGACCCTGAGCTGCCATGGGGCTGTGGGGCAGAGCCCCCTCTCCGGGCAGAGCTGGGGCACAGGGGCTGCACCCACCCGGGCGACTGGGCACCTCCTGGTACTCCGGCATCGCGGTGTAGTCCAGCTCCTCGTAGACAGCGTTGGAGACGGCATCTGCAGCTCTGCCAGGGCCTGGAACGAGACACAGCGTTTACCTGGGGCCCTGGCCAGGTGGGTGGGTGGCAGCGGGAGCAGCCCTGCCCACCTTCTGAGCCGTTCCGCAGCGCGGGAGCCCCGGAACCCCCAAACCGGGTCTGTGCCAGCCCCCACCCGCCAGGACCCACCTCGGCGCCAGGCGCGGGCACGGCACAGCAGCACGGCCAGGGCGCCCAGGGCCACGCACAGCAGCGTCCCCAGCACCACGCACAGGACAGTTGGCACAGGCACAGTCCCCGCGGTCACCGCTGCGGCTGTGCTGCCACGGACACCTGTGTGGGGACACGGGCAAGAAGTGAGCGGAGCGCGATCCCAGCCATCCCGGTCTTGGGGGTGCTGGCACGGGCACAGCTACCTGTGCTCGTGGCACCGTCGGGATGGGGGGTAGTGTCCGTCTCAGCGATGCCATCACTGTCCCCATCACAAGCCACGTGGGCGTCCCCGCCTGGGCCGCAGCTCTGCAGATTCCAGGGTGCCGAGGGGCACCCCCAGAGCGAGCGGGCCCCGTCCTCACAGCCCACCCAGGCCAGCCAGGCGGGGGCCGGCTGC
>NW_008238315.1:13706-14541 GCF_000691975.1 Corvus brachyrhynchos
CGCGCCGGCGGGGCCCCGCCCCCGCTGCCAAAGGAGCCTCCCGGGGGCACGGTGAAGGCGCGGCCGCAGCCCAGGTGGCGGCACAGGACGTGCGCATCGGCCAGCTCCCACTCGCTGGCGCACACGGAGCCCCACGTCCCCCTCACTGCCACCTCCACCCGCCCGGTGCATCCCGAGCTGCTGTTGCCCAGCCGGAAGCCCGTGTAGGCTGTGGCAGAAAGGGCGTTGAGGGGGGCGATGGCGCAGGGAGCCCAACAGCCCCCGGTGTCCCCGGCACTTACGGGAGCAGATGACGCTGGCAGGGCCGGTGCTGCAGCCCTGGCTGTGGGGCCGATGCCGGGCACAGGCGCTGAGGAGGGGCTCGGTGCCATTGCACTGGAAGCCCCCGTCCCAGAGCGGCCCCGCCCGATCCTGCCCCAAATCGCTCGCTGCCGGGGATGGAGAGCGCGCCGCTCCACCCCAGCTCCCGGCAAACCACCTGCGCCACCTTCATGTCCACCTGATCCTCGCAGACACCCACCCAGGCCCGGCCCTGCCGTACCTCCAGCCGCCCGGCACACGCTCCATCACCTCCGACCAGCCGGGAAAATCCTGCGCGAGCAGTGCAGGATCAGTGTCCGGGGACGTGCATGAAGTGCCACATCCTCCCCAGTCCGGTTCCTACCTTGGCAAGTAACAGCAGTGTCCCAATCATGGTCGAAATAATAGGGACCCCAGCCATGGATCTCGCAGTCCCAGAGAGTGGACTCATTTCCTTTGCATTCCACCCGGGCCAGATTGATGGGCCCATCCCCTGCACCAAAGCGCTCCAGGGCAGAGTAGGCACCGGCCGCCG
>NW_008238315.1:15947-16497 GCF_000691975.1 Corvus brachyrhynchos
CGTAGTTATGGATGAAGTTAAAAGGCCCCCAGCCACGGATCTCACAGTCCCAGAGAGTGGACTCATTTCCTTTGCAGTCCACTCTGGCCAGACTGACGGACCCATTCCCTGCGCCAAAGATCTCGGGGGCAAAGTAGGCACTGGCAGCCGAGCCACAGCCCAGATGCTGCCACCCCCCCGCGGCGTCCTCCATGTCCCAGGGGTCATCTGCCACCGAGCCCCAGCGTCCCCGAAGCTTCACTTCCACCCTCCCGGCGCAGGGACTGCCGCCGCCCGCCAGCCTCAGCTCCACGGCATCTGCACCGGGACACCGGCACGGCTCAGCCCTGCCGGGGATGCTCAAGCACAACGTGGCAGCCCCGGCACGGCCAGCGCGTCCCCTCACCTCTGCAGGTCACCCCCACATCCGACTCGTGGCCGCAGAAGTGCTGTCCCCATCCCAAGTGCGGACCCTCCTCCAGCGCCTCCTCGGTGCCGCGGCAGTAGGGCTGGAGCCAGATGCGCCCGGTGCCCTGCCCGAACGGGGCGTACGGGGACGCCTTGGCCACCC
>NW_008238315.1:16858-17114 GCF_000691975.1 Corvus brachyrhynchos
CTTCTGGCGTCACACAGCCCGCCACAGTGGGCTGCCACCCGGATGTCCCCGGGGGGAGACAGCCCCCCCACAGCACCTGGCCTGCGGGGGCCCTTCCTCTACCCCCCCGTGCCTCCAACTCCGCTGCTGGAGCCTGCCCACAGCCATCCTGACTGATGGGGACACGCTGCACCCCAAATCCCACCAAAAGCCGCACTGCGACCACCCTCAGCCCCGGCACCTGCAAAGCCCAAAGCCCCCATCCTTGGCGTGCTCC
>NW_008238315.1:17377-17752 GCF_000691975.1 Corvus brachyrhynchos
GGGGGGGCACAGAGCCCACTTGATTCGTGGAGGACCCAGCTGGGTAAGCGGGGACCAAGCAACAGCGAAATATAAGCGGTGCAGGAGGGGGGAAGCAGGAGGTGCCTCAAGGTCTCTGATGTGTATGAGGGTGAGGACGCGGCTGAGCCACCTTTCCAGCATTGCAGAGCAATGACGGTAGCGGCAGAACAGCGTGCTCCCTACGGGGTTACTCCTGCAGCAGCGGAGTCACCTCCAGGAGCCACCAGCCTCTCTGAGGGACCAGGGACCTGCCACTTCCCAGTGTCCTACTGTCACCCCGGGATGGCTTGTGGGCTGGGCTGAACCCTGGTGAGCCCTGAGGTGTCCCCCCCCAGCGGTTTCGCAAGGCCCTGC
>NW_008238315.1:18486-24663 GCF_000691975.1 Corvus brachyrhynchos
TCTGGGGGCGGCTGGGTGGCTGCTGCCCCGGGCAGAGGGGACAGGAGCTCTCCGGGCCCACGGATACCTCTGGGGACCCTCGGTCGGCTCCGAGGATCTTTCCCGAGACTTCCCGTTGGGCTGCTGCATTCCCGCCTCACCAGCCCCTGCTGCTGCGAGGACCTCAGCCACTGCTGCGCCCTTCCCACCTGGGGCAGCTCACCGAGCCGAGGCCAAAGCGCTCCTTCCCTGTTTCCCTCGGCCTGCCCCCTTCCCTCCCCCAAATCCCGGCTCCCTTTCCTCCCGCAGCACGTGGTGCTTTACCCGCTGGTGTCCAAGAGCCTGCGGAACATCGCAGCAGGGAAGGATCCGCTGGAGGGGCAGCGGCACTGCTGCAGCATCGCCCAGATGCACGAGCACTACTCCCTGGGGTACCCCGACCTCGACGAACTCCAGAAGAACCCCCAGCCCCTCATCTTTGATATCGAGGTGCTGAAGGTGAGGTGCCGGCATGGGGAGCTCGGGGATGTGTCCAAAAAAACACATAGATGTGGCATGTGGGACATGGTTTAGTAGTGGCCGTGGCTGTGCAGGACTCGATGATCCTAGAGGTCGTCTCCACCCTAAACAATTCCATGATCCTGTTCTCTGATTCCATGATGGGGTGCTGTCAGGTGGAGCCACCCGGCTCCTACCAGCAGGACCCATGGGCCATGACAGATGAGGAGAAGCTCCAGGCTGTGCCCCAGATCCACAAGGAAGGCAACGAGCTGTACCGGCAGGGCAAGGTGCCTGAGGCAGCTGCCAAATACTATGATGCCATCGCCTGTCTCAAGAACCTGCAGATGAAGGTGGGTCTTTCCAGATGCACACAGGCATCCCCCGGAATGCGGGGCTTGAGAGCTCCCCCTCACTCTCCCTGCTCTGTGTGCCACAGGAGCAGCCGGGCTCTCCAGACTGGATCGAGCTTGACCAGAAGATCACACCCCTGCTCTTAAACTACTGCCAGTGCAAGCTGCAGTGTGAGGAGTACTATGAGGTGCTGGACCACTGCTCCTCCATCCTCAACAAGTACGAGGGTAAGGAGCCACAGGCCATCGCAGGTGGCTGTGGTGGGCACCAGGAGACCCCCACACTCCATTGACCCCAGCTCTCTCCCCACAGACAATGTCAAGGCCTACTTCAAGCGGGGCAAGGCCCATGCAGCTGTGTGGAACGTGGCTGAGGCACAGGCTGACTTCGCCAAAGTCCTGGCCCTCGACCCCTCACTGCGCCCCGTGGTCTCCAAGGAGCTGCGGAGCCTGGAAGCACGGCTGCGGGAGAAGGACGCCGAAGACAAGATCCGCTTCAAGGGCATCTTCTCCCAATAGAGTGCGCAGCCACAAGGGAGAGCCCAGCGCTCTCGGGACAGGTTCTTTTAGATATTCCACATGTGGAATGGTCATGGATGTTTATTAATGTTTAATACAGATTTTACTTATTTGAAGTCAGTGGAAATGGCCCCGGAGCTCGCCACGGCCTGGGGACATGGCCAGGCACTTAAGTGGCAGCATAAAGCATTGCAGCACATGGGTGAAGCTCTTTGCTGGGCTCTAGACTCTGCTCATCATCACGCCAGGGATGCGTGGGTGACTCGAGCCTGCTGCTCCCTGACAACTTGTATCACTTATTTGATGTTTTTATACTTTATGGTGGCCATGGAGGGGCGGCGCCAAGCCTCAGCCTGGGCTTCAATCCCTTCATGCCTGTTCTCCTCCGTGCCACACCATTGTCACTTCTCCAGGCTGCTGCTATCATCCCAAACCAGTGTCTCCTTTTGTCATGTTAGTGTCGGGAATATTTTATATAGAATAACAGCTGCTTCCTGCTATCTCTATAAACCTCTGGTCATGCTATGCCAAGATAAACTCAAGTAAAACCAGTCACAGCCCCTGGTCACTACAAAAATTTGCTGCTGGAAGTAAATGAGGGGAAACAAGTCGGAGAGGGGGAGGGTATCAGCATTGGCACAGCCCATATACCCCAGGCTCTTTTCCTTGTCCTGAATCGCTTGTGACCCAACTGATGTGCCCCACGGCCATGTCCCTGTGGGACATGGTGTCCCTAGAAGCTCCCCAGGGCTTTCCCAGTGGGTGGGAACCCTGGTGCCACAGGCACAGAACAGACTCGTGGGTGCTGGCACCTTGTCGTAACATCTCTTTATTCAACACGGAAACAAAAGGGGGGGAACAGAGGAACCACTCTGGAAACCCAACCCAGCCCTGCCCTGTGACACTGGACAGAAATAAATAGGTGGGAAGGTGCCATTTGCCCTGGGGCACAGCCACAGCCCCCCAGTTCTGCACATGGACAATGACCTTGGAGCACAGACCCCACTGGTCACTGCCCAACAGCCCCAAAGGACCAGAGGGGACAGGGCTGGGGGCAGCAGGGAGGACCCAGGGTGGCTCAGTCCTGAGGGGATCACTCTGGCCCTCAGGGGGGCTCAGAGCCATCTCCCAGCACCCCCCAGTCTCAGGGGACCCAGTGCCCTCATCTCCTTCCTATGGGCTTGTGGCCCAGCACCGGCTCCATCCCCAGATGCTCCTTGCTGGGAAATCAGGGATGCAGTGGAGGGGGGACATGGCCATGCCACCCTCACTCCTCACCCTCCAGCTTGAGGCTGACACTGCGGGGTTTGGCCCGGGACAAGCCTGAGGGTACTGAGGGGGACCCCCCATCCCGCTCTGCCTGGCTGGAGCCCCGGGAGCGCAGGAGCTGGCTCTGCTTCCGCAGGAAGTCGACAGGCGCTGGGCAGCCATAGGTGCCTTTGCCCAGCACAGGTCGTGGGGGGCCCTTGGGGGAGTGGGCCAGGGCTGCGGCTTCCAGCTGGGCCAGGTGGGCAACATAGCCCTCGGAGAGGAACTGCAGGACACACAGACAGCCAGAGCTGGTGGCCGCAGCCAGCTGGTGGGGTCAGCCATCGTCCCCTGCATCCCCAGGCTCTCCCCAGCCCTGCCACCACCATACCTGGCACTGGTTGTGGAACTTCTTGACGGCCCGTCCCACAATGTAGATGTGTGCTGGCGCGAGTCCCAGCGAGCTGTAGACGGAGACATCCTTGGTGGAGCCATAGCCAGCAACTATGGAGATCTCTGCCTGCCCAGGGACAAGAGCATTAGGGCAGGGAACATCCCTTCCCACAGGGGCAGCCACCCCCAGGGGCTGGGACACTCTCATGTTAAGAGGGATGGCTGGGAGCTGCCCTGAGAAGCTTCCAGCTCTGCCCTGGCAGTGCAGTCCAGCTCCCAGCATCTCCACCAGGATGCAGAGGTGCACAGGCTTCGGCACAGCCCATGCCACCCCATCACCAGCCCTGTGTCCTCCCGGCAGCGTCCCCATCCCCACCTCGGTGCGCAGGCTCTGCAGGAAGGCGGCTTTCTGGCGCAGTGGGTCGTGGGTGAGCCCGTCGCAGAAGGAGACAGCACCGTGGGGGAAGTTGTGCTGGGAGAGCCAGGCCACCACGCGATGCTTCTGCATGTCGGGGCGCCCCGTCACGTAGATGATCATGTACCCTGAGTCCTGCCAGTGCCTGGGAGGGGACATGGGTGGCTGCCAGGAGCCTATGTGGAGGCAGTCGTGCTGTGGGAAGCTGGAATCTCCCAACACAGCATGTGTGGGTGCTGCCTCCAAAACCTCCCTGCTCCCAGGGATTTTATCAAGGGGAAGGCACAGCAAAACTGTGGGGACCACATCCAAACTTGGAGAGGATTATTTTCCACAATAGGGCACCAGCATAGAGATGATGTGCTGGAGGCAAGGGAGTGGTGGAATACCTTCCACTTTGTCCCTGCTCTGACACGCCCCAACTGAGTTGTCACCACACCATGAAAGACAGGGAGACTGACTCCCTTATTGAAGGGCACCCACCTTACAACGTCTACAGCCCCCGCCCGCACTTTGGGGTCACTGCCCATGATGGAGACACTGGCGGTGAAGGAACCGTCGATGCTGAACACAACGGACTCAGTGCCACGGGCCACAACAGTCAGGTATGCCTCGGCGTAGCTGTGGTCCCCCCTGCAAAGGCAGAGGTGGTGGCTCGGCACCGTCTCTGCTGCCAGGGCAGCAGGTGTAGCTCTGCCAAAAGGGCTGGAGGAGGAACTGAGGTGATACCTCACCTGACCACCATGCGAACAGGGTAGATCCCGATGGCCAGAGCTTTGTCTGGAGGGATGGTGAAGGTCAGGCGCCCGCTGCCACTTGTCACCTCGGTGCCGTAGTACAGCCACTTCCCTGACAGCGGCTGTGTCATGATGTAGATGTCCACCTGGGAAAAGGAAGCGGGCCGAGCATGGGCTGGACTACCACATCCTGCTGTGTCCCCACCTGCAAGTCCTTACAACCTTCTCTCGCCATCCCACACAGGGTCCTGTTAACCACATCCTTCCCCTACTGTGGGACACCAGCCCCATGCCTGGTCCTGGACACTCCCACCCTGTTTGAGGGGTCCTGGTGGCCTCCTGAGCCCAGCTGTACCTTCTCCCCAGTCAGTGTCACCACGTCCAGGGGTCCATACATGAAGCGCCCGCTGAGGACCTGCGCTTTGCCCTCACACACGATCACATCACAGGCCCGGTGGTTGGCTGTCACATTCTGCAGGCACATGGGGTGCTCAGCAGCTCCTGGGGGAGCTCCTGAGGCGCCACAGGGACATCACTGCGCTGCGGGATTGTCCCAGAACCCGCACACCCCAGGATGCCCCAGGTGGGCTCCCACTGGCCACATACCCGGATCTTCACTTGGGTGCGCTTGCGCTGCCACTTCTCCCGAGGGATGGCGGGGCTGTAGATGGAGCTCTCCTCGCTCTCCGCTGGCTGCGGCCCCTCTTTCTCCATCACCTGCCAACAGCATGGCACTGGCTCAGCCTCTGCCAGCCCCAGCTTGCCGCCTACCCCACCATGCCCATACCTGGCGCAGGATGAAGGCCACCACATCAGAGGATTCCCAGTAGCTGGCATGGAAGAGGTGGGGCAGGGTGATGGTGGGGAAGGCAGTCAGGGCATCAGGGCAGTACAGAGAATAGTCGATGCGCTTTGGGCCCCACCAATGCTCCAGGACTGTGGGGAGAGCTGGAATGAAGCCTTTTCTGGACCTCATCCCATGTCGTGCAGCCCAAGGTGCCCGCATGCGATGCAAAGGGGTGGGTAGGGATGACACTTACTCTTGACAACCTCGCTGGTGCTGGCAGGAGTGGGGGGCTCGGCTGTTTCATTGCCCTTCCAGAAGCCCCCAAAGCTGCCAGTGGGGGTAGGGGGGGCAGCCACATCCACTTTGGGCAGGAACAGGGCAGAGTGTGTCTGCAGGGCCTCCGCTGCAGAAAGAGCTGGGTGAGCACACCCAGAGTCCCCAGGGACACCCACCACCCCAGGATGCCCTCCAATAGAGCCCCAAAGCAGTAGAAAGGGCTTGCACATCCCTCTCCCCCCACCCAGCCAGGCTGTGAGTGCTCTGGGTACCCTGACGTGGCCCCAGGGTGCCTGGCACCAGCCTGGAGGGGACCTGCTCACCCAACAGGGACGAGGTGCCATCACCCAAGGGGTACTTCTGGTATCGGGGCACGCTGAGGGGGGGCACAGCGTGGAAGGCCTTGGCCAGGAGGGGCTCCAGGCGGGAGGCACAGGGATCGGCGGCATGGAAGAGGTTGTAGATCTGCTCACAGGCAGGACGCAGCTGGGCCACTGCAGCACAGAGTGGGGTCAGGGGCGCACACGAGGGTTGGGGGGCACCAGGAGCAAAACACCCAGGAGGGGTAAAGCAGGACACAGCAAGGGGAAGGGCTGGAGAGGGAAATTTGGGGCACTGGGGACAGGCTGAGGCTGGCACAGAGCAGGGACACTCAGGCACCCACCAACACCCACACAGGAAGGGCTGGGCATGCGAGGGGCTCAAACCCAATCAAGGCTCTCTGGGGTGGTCCTGGGGAGCTCAGGCTTGTGGGGTGAATACGACTCAGGGACTTGAGCCCTGCAAGGAGGGTCAGGGGCTGGCACCGCAGCAGGCAGGGATCCTCACCATCCAGAGCAGGCATGACGGTCTTGCGCAGCGCGAGCACCAGCCCCAGTGGGGAACCAAAGAGGAAGAAGCCGGATACCTTAAATTCGAGGCGGGTGCTGGCACCCTCCGCCCCATACAGCGCCCCGGCGCGGCTCCCGGGCG
>NW_008238315.1:24802-31643 GCF_000691975.1 Corvus brachyrhynchos
CACCGCAGCAGGCGGGGATCCTCACCATCCAGAGCAGGCATGACGGTCTTGCGCAGCGCGAGCACCAGCCCCAGTGGGGAACCAAAGAGGAAGAAGCCGGATACCTTAAATTCGAGGCGGGTGCTGGCACCCTCCGCCCCATCCAGCGCCATGGCGCTGCTCCGGGGAGCCTCTGCCTCCAGCGGGGCCTCGCTGGCCTGCAGGCTGGGACAGCAGAGACAGTGGGCATGGGGAGGGATGGCAACATCGCGCTCCCACCATCCTGAAGGCAAAGCTGTGCCTGGCGTGGCCCTGTTATCCCAGAGGAGCTCCAGCAAGATCACCCCAGGGCAGGCAGCCTCCATGAAATGCTCCTTCCCAGCCTGAAGCAGATGGGAATTACACCCTTTCCATAAAGCACAAGATAGCAAACCATCCCCCTTGGGCTCACCTGCACATGGAGCTGTGCTGCTGGCTGTCCCCCTGTGTCCCTGGGGGCTCAGGGCTGGCCTGGCCCAATACCGGTGCTCCCTCTGTCCCATCAGCCAGTGGGTCCAGGCCGCCACACTGCTCCGGGGAGATGGGCTCCGTGCTCTGCAGGGAGAGGCAGCAAACACCCAGACCCCATATAGCCCCCAGTGCACCCCCAAACCCCTCCCAGGGGGTGTTGGGGTGTAGGCACTCACCAGGCTGCCCCGGCGGCTGCTGCTCCGGCTGCCCCCAGAGCCCACCCGGCTCTGGCACAGGGCATCGAATCCCAGAATGCCACCCACACAGTCCCCGAGCAACACCACCTGCAGAGACCACAGACCCATGAGGAGGGTGACCCCCAAACACTCCGTGCAGGGTCACAGCTGGACCCCAGAGCCAAGCTTCCCCCCACATTCCACCTCACCCTGCCACAGAAGCCGGTGCCCTCTCCGGAGTGCAGGAAGGCTGCGTAGGCCTGGTTGGCGCGGGCAATGACGGTGCCCACGGCGTGCTGGTAGATGCCTGAGGAGGTGGCCAGCAGCGGGAGCGCTGCCAGTGGGATGTGGTCCTGGCTGCTGGACAGGCTGTCCCTGTCGTGGCTGTAGGGGCTGAGCCTGAGGGGGACATGGCGAGGGATGAACGGGACTGTTCTGACGTCCTCATTCCATTGCATGGTACTGGTTCACCCTGAGATGCCACACCAGGAGTAATCCCCATCCCATCCCACCACAAGACACTTGCTCACTCAGGATGCTGTATCCAGAGTTATCCCCATCCCATCCAATTCCATGCCATTCCATCCTGCCCTGATGTCCCCATCTCTTTGCACAATGCTTGTTCACCCCAGGATGCTGCACAAGGAGTTATCCCCATCCCATCCCATCCCATCCCATCCCATCCCATCCCCTCCCATCCCATCCCATCCCATCCCGCCCCATCCCACCCCACTGTCCTCATCCCACAACAAAACACCTGTGTGCCCTGGGACACCCAGCAGTTAACCCCCATCCCATCCCATCCCATCCCATCCCATCCCAAGTCCTTAATGTCCCACCAGAAGTAAAGCCCCCTCTCCAAGGACACCAGCTCCCTGGTCCCCTGCTTTCCCAGCGGGAATCCGTACTTGGAAACAAGGGCGTAGGCTGCAGCACAGATGGGCGGGCAGGGCACCAGGCGCAGGGCCACATGTCCCAGTGCCTCGGGAAAGTGGACGCGGGTGACAGCATCAAAGGTGGCCGCCAGTGTCTGCACATCTGCCTGCTTGGAGCCCGGCTCACCCGCTCCCTGATCGAGGATGTTCCCACTGTGGAGGATGAGGAAGAGTGCGTGGATCCGGCACATCTGCTCCGTGCTCTCTGCCATGCCGCCCTGCAGGAAGGAGAGCAGTCAAGTCGGGGGGCACAGCAGTAGGGCACAGCAGTAGGACATGGCCCGAGGGAGGGGATATTCACCTCAGGGAAGCTGGATGTTCCCAACTCTTCACCATCCCCCTTGGTGGCGCTGGCTCCGTCCCCTGCGAGCACACAGCCCTGGTGAGCCAGTTGGGGTCTCCAGGTGGGAGTCAGGCCCCTCCTAGGACATCCACCCAAGGATTTGGGCTGCTCACCCCAGCACTCACCCAGTGCCTCATCCAGCTCTGCTGGCCGCTCAAGCGTGTCCAAGAAGTCGTTGGAGCTCCACTTGGTCATCTCCTTGGCAAAGACCTCATCGCTGTCAGACAGATCCTCTGCAGAGGCAGGAGGGAAGCATGGGTGGGGAGACACCCCTGTGCCTGCACACCCATCCTCAGCCGGCCTCACCCCCATCCAGCCTGTCCCAAGATGGTGCCAGTACCGTGGGCATCGAAAAATTCCTCTTCAGAGCTGTTCTCCGAGTCCCGGGCAATGTTCTGCATCCGCCACTCCGACAGGCTCTGAGGAGACACGCCCCCTGCCACCCACAGGAGATCAGCACCCACAGCCCCCTGAAGAGAGACCCCCGCTCCTGCCCCACAGCTCCTCCTTGGTCCTGGACCCAGACCCCCCCAGGGAGATCTGGGGCCATCCCTATGTCACCCAGAGTCCCTCCAGGAGATCCAGGAGCATCCCTGGGTCACCCAGGGCCCCTTCTAGAAACCTTGCACCAGACCTGGGACACCCAGAGCCCCAGCCCAGGATGCCCAAGCCAGGCAAAACAGTGCCCTGACACATCACCTATGGAGAACTGCAGCATCCAGTGCATAACCACACCAGACCTGGTCTCTCACCTCCATGCTGGGAAGAGTAGGAAGACCGGGAAGAGGTGGACCACTGCTTGGCAAAGGTATCATCGGAGGGGGTATCAGTCCCCGCCTGCAGCTCGGCCTCCTCCTGCCCACCAGGCCCGTCTGGCTCCGGACGCCCCTCAGGGCTGATCCCAGCCGCAGGTGGCTCCTCGCCCTCGCCACACTTGGCCATCTTCTGTGCCAGCATTTGTGCTGTCTCCTCCTCCAGCTGCCGGATATCCTCCATTGTCAAGTCTGTCCACTCATCCTGCCAGCACCAGGCTTGGCGGTGGGCGCGCAGCATCACCTTCCTCAAACCTGGGGGAAGAAGTGGGGAAGTGAGTCCAGTGCGGTCCCATGGCTGCCCAAATGACCCTCCAGCAACCCACGGCTCTGAACTCACCCACATCATGGATGAACTGCTCGATCTTGGACTGCATCCCCCAGTATCGGAACTCCACCTTGCAGAGCTTGTACGCGCACATGAGGGGCCCGCTGGCCACCGCCGCCTCCAGCCAGTCATCCCCCAGCGGCCCCCGGCCCGTCTTGGATGAGTGGTAGAGTTTGGGATCCTCCTCAGGCTTGTATTCCCCGGGGGAGATGGGATCACGCACGATGTCAATGGTGTCTGTGGGGAGAATGGCGCTTGTCACCTCCCAGCACTTGGCAAGGGGGCATAGGTAGGAAAAGAAAGAAAAAGGGACAAAAATCAGGTCAAATACTCCCACAAGCCATGCACCCAATGCAGCTGGCAGCAAACACTCTCTGTCCTAGAATCCCAGAATCTTGGAGTTCTGGAATCACAAAATCCTGGAATGGTTTCGGTTGGAAGGGACCTTATGGATCATCTCATTCCACTCCCTGCCATGGGCAGGGACACCTTCCACTATCCCAGGTTGCTCCAAGCCCCATCCAACCTGGCCTTGGACACTTCCAGGGATGGAGCATCTGCAGTTTCTCTGGGCAACCTGTGTTCCCTCACAGGGAAGAATTTCCTGATAAAACATACAAAATGCCAAGGCTGGAACATCACAGACACCCTTGATGCAGCCAAAGACATCCCTGTCCCCACGTGGGATCCCAATCCAGCACCCCAGGGAGCAGCACAGGGAGGGAGGGGCTGGGAGCATGCGGAGAGCCAGGACTGACACACACACATGCATTAGCCAGCAGATCTGGCAGCTGCAGAGTGATCGTGGCCACCTGGGGGATGTGGGGGCTGAGGACAGGGACAGCACATGAGGCAGCTCGGCACAGCTCCCAGCTCCCCCTGCCAAGAAGCCCGAGGGTCCCCCAAAAACAGGGCACAGCAAAACCACCACGTGACACAGGAGCCTCCAGAGAGCCGGGGGGGGAGGGCAATGAACCCTATCCCCAAACAGAGGTGACCTCTCCCGAAATGAGGGTGAGCTCCCTCCAAATGAGGATGACCTCCCTCCAAATGAGGATGACCTCCCAAGACCGGAGAGAGGCTCATGAATGACACCCAGGAAAACATGATCCAACACCCATGTGGGCTCAATCCAGCACAAAATCTCCTAGAATTTGGCTTTTCCAGCCCTGTCTCCAGGTCGGGTTCCTCCAGCGTGGTTTGGGGGATCCCAGGGCACCCCACTGGCTCCCAGTACCGTCCCGCAGCACTGTCCCCATTCCCAAACTGTGCCAAACCCTGCAGTTATTTGCCTTGATGTCCCCAAGGACCTGTCAGCCTCTCTTCCTCCAGCTTGGGCTGAAAAAAGGGGGAAAAAGAAAACTAGAAATGCCCTGAATCCACAAAAATGATGCAATGCACAGCATGATGCCAAGCATCTTGGATAACCGCAGCAAAGAGCTGGGATAGAACCTGCTGTCCCCAAGCAGCTCCTGGCAGAGTCATTCCTATCACAATCCAACTCCCTTTGCTTTTGCCACTGGGAGCAGGCTGCCAAGGAAGCAGTTATCCCTGCAGATCACCCAGACCATGTTTTTCCATCGTCCTTTGAAACGTGAGAGGGGTTTAAATCTGTCAGTGCTACAGGACACCACGGCAGAGAAGATCCCAGTGGGATCCACACTGGGGCTGGTCCCACTAAAACCCTGCTCCCTGTGGAAGGCAGCAGCCACTGGAGATGCTAAGTGCCCTGTGGAATGCCCACAGGATGGGCACTAGAGTGAAAAACCAGGCAGCAGGCACAGGGCCATGCCCTGATGCCGTCTGCTTGGCCCTGGTTGCTTCCCAGGGCAGTAGGGGGAGAATTCCTGCCCCCAGGTCCGAGCCATCAGTATCCCGGCCGGACATCCCCAGTGCCGCAAGGGCCGGGGAGAGAAATAGGTCAGATGAATCATTTCCTCCACGTGCCTATTTTAGGCCTCCATTTTAAGAGGCAGCGCATAACACTCCACACTCTGGCACCTGAACTGACCACATCCACACCACCGGGAACGGGAACCTGCCAGAGAGGGAAGAATCCCACCTGGAGCTCCCAGTTCTGCCCACCAGTCTCCCCAGAAAGAAGCCAGAAAGTGATCTGGAGCAAAGCCCTGGGGAGAAGGGAAGCAGGGCAAGGGGGTAGGAAAATAGGGACATGCTTTTCCAGCTCTCCCTGCTCCAGCTGATCCAAAACACCCAGATTTGGGGTCCCATGTACACCAGGAGAGACTGAGAAGGCAAATCCATGCCAGAACAGATCTGGGACACAGAAGGAGAGGGGAGCAGACTGGCACTAGGAAGGAGAAGCTGCAAACAGAAATAGAGGCAAGGGAAGAGGCAGAGGACAAAACTATCCCTGAAAATATTTTTAATGTGAAACTTAATTCAGCACCCCTGAGAGGGAACAGGCAGGGAGCTTGGAGCAGGGAGCCTGGGTCACATGGAGCTTGGGGCAAGGAGCTCAGGATCCAGGGAGCTCTTCCCTTCCGGCATCCCCAAACCATCAGGACCAGCAAAGAGAGTGAAATCGAGCCCCTAAGGCCCCATCACATCCACACACCCATCCCAGGAGCACTGTGTGGGAATCCCAGCAGCCACCGGGTCCTGCCCAGCTCCCCAAGCCAGCCATACCCACCCAAAATCCTCTGCCTCTTCTCCGCCACACTCAGGTTGAAGATGTTGGTCTGCTGCCCCGCATCCGGGCGGTAGTACGTCTCGATCTCAATGGAAAACTTCTCCACAAAGGGACATGTGTACCTGGAGGGGCACAGGACTGAGCCCTGGAGTACAGCCAGCCCCACAGCCCACCCTGCTGCCTCCCAGCTCCCACCTGGTACGTGTGTAGGGATAAGCATTCCAGGACTCCTCCTCCACCTGGAGTGCAGCTTTGGGGAGCAGCGCCCGGAACCAGCTGGGGATGTGGGAGCCGACATGGTAGATCTTGTGGGTGTACTGGCCACTGCCCCCAGGGCCGTCACTGTAGGGCCGGTTAGCCAGGATCTCCACACCGCTGCCCTCACCACTCGACTCCTCCCGGCTCTTCTTCTGCACAGAGGTGATGGCTCAGCACAGCCCCCCCAAGCCTCGAGATCCCCGTGGGCACCCCGGGTCCCCATACACTCCCATCCCCATGTGCTGCCATCCACCAGCCCCACACCTGTTCACAGGACCCCCTACTTGGCTCAGTGGCCCCAAACCCACCCAAAGCCTCACTGACACCCCTGCAATCTGCCAATTGCTTGGGATCAGCCTCAGGCCAGCCCGTGCCACTCCAGGCTCCATGCTCAGCCCTACAGCTCCCCAGTTCCTCACACTCAGCCCCACAGCCCCACTACACCCTCCAACATCCCATGCTCAGCCTCAAAGTCCCCTGTGCACCCCCAGGCTCAGCCCTGCACCCCTCATGCTCCCCCACAGCCCCCGCGCCACCCTCCCCCCCCCAGCCTCTCTCAGCCCCCTGCACCCCCTCAGTCTCAGTCCCCAGATCCCTGCACCCCTCCAGCTCCCCATGCCCAGCCCCACAGCCCTGTGCACCTCCTCAGTCTTGACCCTTGGACCCCACACCCCTCAGGCTCAGCCCCACAAACCCCAGACCCATGCAGCCCCTGGGCTCAGCCCCCCCCTGCCCAGCCCCGCATCCCCACCTGGATCATGTAGAGCTGGGCCACCTGGTACTCCTCCAGGCTCATGGGCAGCAGGATGTGGTACTCCTTGATCAGCATGGCGGCGGCGGGGGGCAG
>NW_008238315.1:33733-35764 GCF_000691975.1 Corvus brachyrhynchos
GCGCCCGCGCGCCCCCCCCCCCCCCGGAGCCGGCGCAGGTCAGGGCGTCCCGACTCTCTGCAGGGGTGAACCCCTGCTCGGACTTTGGGGGGCATCTGCCGCCGCCGGTCCCGGGAACCGGCCCCACCCGCCGGCTGTGCATTCGGCCCTGTGCCCGAACAGGTGGGGGGTGCCCGGGGTCCCGGTTCCCTGCGGGGCTCCCGTGATACACAGTGGGGGTCCGGGGTTTTGGGGCAGACCAGTGGATGGCACGATCACCAATAAACCCTTTGGAAACAACATAAAACACAAAACAAAAGTCTGTAGAGAGAGTTTTATCATTTCAAAAGGGCAAAATTGGCCCCAAAACTGCAGCCAGGGCAGGGAGGGGTTCCTGCAGCAGCCCTGCCTGCAGCTGGCTGAGGCCCTCCCACGTGGTAATGCTTTATTTCTCTCCTCGAGGGTCTCCTGGCCGGGGTGCTAGGAGTCTCCCCTGTGCTGGGGGCTGTCAGAACATCCATGAGAGTCTGTGCTGGCCCCAAAAGGGGAGGGATGCCTCACCCTAGGCGGGTCTGGGGTAGGTCTGAGCTCAAACCACAGTGACAGGGCAGGTTATGCTGTGCAGTCCGCATTAAACACGGTGTGTGGGGAGCCTGAGGGGCTCAGCGTGGCATACAGAGTGGGAATGGAGGCTGGAGAGATGAGCAGAAGGGATGGGGCACAGCTGAAGGAGAGGGGACCACAATGGTGCGCCTTTTAGGGTGAGGTCAGGGTGGGAAGGGGGATGGTGCAGGGAGAGAGCAGAGATGAGGGTGAGAGCAGTCGAAGCTTGGCCGAGCCTGTGCCGAAAAGGGTCCCGACATTTGCCCCAGTGCCTCCCGCCATGGTCAGACCTCGGCATCGGAGCAGCTCCAGCACTCGGCCTCACCCCAGGCACGAGCGCTGCTGCGCCAGCACCGCCCCAGCCCCTGGAGCTGGGGGTCCCTCTGTGGCCCCCTCCTCTTCGTAAGGCACGGGGGGCTTGGGTCCCGCGTTGGCACACACCACCCTCAGCGCGACATCATCCGCACAAACTCTGCCGGGGAAAAACACACGCGGAACATCCCAGATGTCCCTGGGGGCGCTCCTGGCCCCTTCCCTGCTCCTACCTTCGAAGTCCACCAGGCCATCACCATTGAGATCCACATCCTTGAGAATCTCATCCACCTCCCGGTAGTTGAGCTGCTGCCCCAGGAGCTTGCGCATGGCCTCCCGCAGCTCCGGCATGCTGATCTGCCCGTCCCCATTGGTGTCAAACTACAGACAAGGTCCTGTTGCCACCAGCCACCATTGGCACGCTGGCAGCCTACCCGTCTGTCCCCCCGTCCCCGTACCTCACGGAAGGCATCACGCAGCTCCTTGATCCCAATCATATCCGCTGTCTCTGCCAGCATCTTGGGGCCCATCAGCTCCACAAAATCATCAAAATCCACCTTGCCCCCAGCTGCAGCAGGAGGGGGGTGTCAGCGGGGCATGGGGCAGGGATCGCTCAGGACCCACTGGCCCCACCACGTACTGATCTGCTGGGACAGCTCAATGAGCTCCATTTCCGTGGGCATGTAGCCCATGGTCCGCATGCACTCGCCCAGGTCCTTGTAGCTGATGTAGCCATCATGGTCCTTGTCAAACTCCCGGAACGCCTGCTTCAGCTCTGGGGACACCACAGCGTCACCACCAGCAACCCGGCACCGCCACCCACCTGGGAGGGACCCTCTCGCCAAAACCTCACCTTCAATCTCCTCAGGCCGCAGCTCCCGGTCCTGGGGAAGAGAAAATGGGAAGAGATGAAGGAGGGGGTCCTACTCCCAGGGATCCTGCAGGGATCCTGCCCTAAGCCCCCCGGGAGCGCAGGCAGCATGCAGGGAGGGGACAGTAGTCGCGTACCCGCTGGGTGATGGCAATGCTCTGCCGAAGGAAGATGCAGGCCGGCCCCACCAGCCCCTGCAGCACCGAGTATCCCTGCAGCGGGGGGGTCTGTGCCACGTCCAGCAGGTCCTCGGGGTCCCCTGTGCC
>NW_008238315.1:37221-40906 GCF_000691975.1 Corvus brachyrhynchos
GCCGCGGCGACTGGTACAAGACGAAGGAGATCCTGCTCAAGGGCGTGGACTGGATCCTCGGCGAGATCAAGACCTCGGGGCTGCGGGGCCGCGGCGGCGCCGGGTTCCCCACCGGGCTCAAGTGGAGCTTCATGAACAAACCCCCGGACGGGAGGTGAGATCAGGACCGGCCGCAGCTCCGGTACCGCGGCCTCGCCCTGCGGGGAGCCCCCCTGACGTGAGCTGCCCGCAGACCCAAGTACCTGGTGGTGAACGCGGACGAGGGCGAGCCGGGCACCTGCAAGGACCGGGAGATCATGCGGCACGACCCGCACAAGCTGCTGGAGGGCTGCCTGGTGGCGGGGCGGGCTATGGGCGCCCGCGCCGCGTACATCTACATCCGCGGGGAGTTCTACAACGAGGCCTCCAACCTGCAGGTGAGGGCGAAGCGCCCCACAGCCACCCCACATCTCCTGGCGTGGCTCGGGGCGCTCCCGGGCTCACCATCCGCCCTGCTGCAGGTGGCCATCCGTGAGGCATACGAGGCCGGGCTGCTGGGCGGCGATGCCTGCGGGTCGGGATACGCCTTCGATGTGTTCGTGGTGCGTGGTGCCGGTGCCTACATCTGCGGGGAGGAGACGGCGCTCATCGAGTCCATCGAGGGCAAGCAGGGGAAGCCCCGCCTCAAGCCCCCCTTCCCCGCCGACGTGGGTACGGCCCCACAGCTCCATCCGGAATTCCCAGCTGCCACCCCAAAACAATTGTCCCCGGGACACTGTCCTGCCACAAGGACAATACCACAGCCAACACCACATCCACTGAGAGCTCCCACTGTTTCATAGAATGGTGTGGGTTGGAAGGGACCTGAAAAGACTGTCTCATTCCACCCCACTTCCATGGGCCATATACCACTATCCCAGGTTGCTCCAAGCCCTGTTGAACCTGGCCTTGGACACTTCCAGGGATGCGGCAGCTACAGCTTCTCTGGGCCAATTGTGCCAGGGCATCACCACCCTCACAGGGAGGAATTTTTTCCTAATGTTTTTCAGGTGTGTTCGGCTGCCCCACCACGGTGGCTAATGTGGAGACAGTGTCGGTGGCCCCCACGATCTGCCGGCGTGGTGGCGCCTGGTTCGCCAGCTTCGGCCGGGAGCGGAATTCCGGCACCAAGCTCTTCAACATCTCGGGGCACGTCAACACACCCTGCACGGTGGAGGAGGAGATGTCGGTGCCGCTCAAGGAGCTCATTGAGAAACACGCCGGTGAGTGCCGCGGCCAAGCCAGGCTGGAGTGGGGCGCAGGGCTGGAGCCGCCTGTCCTGACCCCCCTCTTTGCAGGGGGTGTCCGCGGGGGCTGGGACAACCTGCTGGCCGTCATCCCGGGTGGCTCCTCCACGCCGCTGCTGCCCAAGTCCGTGTGTGAGACAGTGCTGATGGACTTCGATTCCCTGGTGCAGGTGCAGAGCGGGCTGGACACAGCCGCCGTCATTGTCATGGACAAATCGGTAAGGGATGGGCCCCCCCCGAATCCCCCAGCCACGGTGGGACCCTCACCTTCCCTTCCCTGTCTCTCTTCTCAGACCGACATCATCAAAGCCATCGCGCGCCTGATCGAGTTCTACAAGCACGAGAGCTGCGGACAGTGCACCCCATGCCGGGAAGGTGAGCAGGGGGCCTCGGGTGAGGGACTGTGGGACAGGGGCACTGCACGGACCCCCATCCCCATCCCAATTCCTGCAGGTGTGGACTGGATGAACAAGGTGATGGCGCGGTTCGTGCGGGGCGATGCGCAGGCCGCCGAGATCGACGCACTCTGGGAGATCAGCAAGCAGATCGAGGGACACACCATCTGCGCCCTGGGCGACGGCGCGGCCTGGCCCGTGCAGGTGAGGGGCCCGGGGGACCTGGGGGGGTCAGCAGCCTTCCCCCACCCCATTAACCAGCTCCTCTGCTCCATGCAGGGCCTCATCCGCCACTTCCGCCCCGAGCTCGAGGAGAGGATGCGGCGCTACAACGAGGCCAAAGCCCGAGCAGCGTCGGCATAAGGATTCACCACCACACCTCCCTTTTCCTGCTTGTGAGGGGTTTCTGGGGTGCTGGCAGCACTCAGAGGGCTCTCCAGAGAGTCTTCAATAAACACTGCTGTGCTCCCAGGCTCTGCTGTGGACATAAAATGGTGGGAAGGGACTGACAGGGCAGAGGGCCTCTGGGTCCTGCTTGCCCTGGAGCAGGAGATCCCCAGGGATCATGGGGTCACACAGCCGGGACCTAGATACCTCAGGGGGTGATCCTGGATTTCCATGAGGCTCCACAGCTCCTCTGTGGGACTGGGGGTGTGGCAGAGGTGATGGCTGTGGGGTATTAGACACAGTTCCCTCTGTGGGGACCCCACACTCCCTGTCCCTGCCACAGTGGCACCAGGATTCCTCCTCCTGTGCCTGTGCCAGGGGACAACTGTCCTGGCCCTGTTCCACAACTCAGAGCCCGGGGCAGTTCCAAACATGGCTTTTACTGAATCACAGTGTGCGACATCACCGCTGGGCTCGGAGCCGTTTTCCCCGTGCACGGGTGGAGAACCAAGGCACGGGGACCCCACAGCCGCCCCCTGCCCCCTCCCCACTCAGGCTGGGGCTTTCCGGGGCGGCACATGGGTTTTCCTGCGGTAGTGGCCGGGCACCAGCAGCTCCAGGGTCAGCTCAGTGACGATGGCTGTGAGCCCCCACACTTTGTGGGGGCCGTTGAGGAACACGGGCAAGGTATATCCGTAGCCGCTGGCCATGCGGAAGTGGGTGTAGCCCTGGTTCTCCTCGCGGAGCAGGTGAGCCAGGGGCAGGGTAAACACCTCCTCCACCTGTCGGCACAAACCACAGTGACTGGGACTGGCTGCCACAGTAAGGGGAGCAGGCCTGGGGAGGAGTCGCTCACCTCGTCAGGGTTGGGGGTCAGCGTCAAGGCCTCCAGCGGCCCCAGGTTGGCCACAACGGGCGCCACGGTCATTCCCTGCTGGAAGGTGTGTCAGCAAGGGACAGGGTGACACCCCCGCCCCAAAGTGCCACCCCTCTGCCTTGACCCCCCTGCACCCAGTGCAGGCACTCGTCATATGTGTCACCCTCTCACCAGTGCCACTGCCTTGTGTCCTGTCACCTTGAATCCCCAGAACTCTTGTCACCCATGTTCCTGCAGACCTGTCCCTGTCACCTGTAAGCCATCAGCTGTGTCCCTGTTGCACCCTTGTCCCTACTGCCCTGTCCCCATCACCCAGAATCCCCATCACCTCTACTACCTATCACCTGTGTCCCTGTCCCCCTGAACCCATCACCCATGACCCTGTTGCCCTGTCTGTCACCCAGAACCTCACCCATGACCCTGTTGCCCTGTCACCCAGAACCCTTGTTCTGTCACCTGTGTCCCTACTGCTTTTCCCTGTCAACTGAACCCCTTTGTGTTCCTGCAGCCTTGTTCCTGTCACCCCTTGTTCTTTGTTCCTGTCACCAAAACCCCTGTCACCTGTGCCCGTCACCTCAAACCCATCACACCAGAACCCTTGTACCCGTCACCCATGACCCTGCCGCCTTCCCTGTCACCTTGATCCCATCCCTGTGTCCCTGCCGCCTGCCCTTTTGTCCTTGTCCCCGCACGCCCTTGTCCCCCCGCCCCCCCAAGCCCTGCCGTTGCCCGGTACCCGGTCGGGCAGCGTTCGCAGCTGT
>NW_008238315.1:41414-47459 GCF_000691975.1 Corvus brachyrhynchos
CTGGGTGTGCGACAGCCCTTGCCAGGGGTGTGACCCACGTCCCGCCTCTGCCATGTCCCTGCCGGGTGTGCAAGTCCCGCTCCAGCCGTGCAACAGCCCGCACCAGGTGTGCAACAACTCTTGCCAGGTGTGCCACCTACCTTCCAGCTTTGCAACAACCTTCCGGCTCTGCAGGTCCTGCTCCAGCCGTGCTATAACCCTCACCAAGCGTGCAGCAGCCCCTGCCAGGTGTGCAATAACCCCCCCGGAGTGCGTCCCTCTTGCTGGTGTGCGACAGCCCCTGCCAGCTGTGTGACCCCACCTCCCAGCTCTACACACTCCCTTGGGTGTGCAACCTCTGGCCAGGTGTGCAATGCTCACCTCTGCCCCCTCCACAGGCCTTGCAAGGACCCTGCCAAGTGTCCAACAACCCCTTCCAGGTGTGCACAACCCTGGCCAGGTGTCCAACAACCCCCTTCCAGGCACACATTCCCCCCACTTCTGACAGCCCCCACGTGCCACTGGCCCTCTGTGTCACCA
Source organism: Corvus brachyrhynchos (assembly GCF_000691975.1). Taxonomy (NCBI): domain Eukaryota; kingdom Metazoa; phylum Chordata; class Aves; order Passeriformes; family Corvidae; genus Corvus; species Corvus brachyrhynchos. Next base: position 41,934 of record NW_008238315.1, read on the forward strand.
GCCTCGTTGTTCCCTCGTGCCTGTGGTTGTCAGGGAATTTTCCCTGTGGAAGCAGCCTCAACAGTGTCCAAGGTTGCGAAAAGGCTCCTGGATAAATCAGGGAAAGCTGGTGACCAGCCAGCCTCACTTCCCAGGAAACCCCCACGAACAGAGACTCTCACAACTGCACCTTCAGCTCTCAGCAGGCAATGATTTTTAAAAAACTGTATAGAAATCATCATTCTCCATGATTCTTTGCTTCCAGAGCCCAGCATTGGCTCCACAACCCCGCTCCCATCTCCGGAATCAGCGGAACCGCCGCTCCTCCCACACATATCGCTTCCCTGCTGGAACCTTGCGGAAGAACAGGCTGTTCCCTCGGCTCATGTTGCCCTGGAAAGGGAAAACGACTATGGAGGGGCCACACGAGGTCCAGGGTGGCGCCTCCAAACCACATGGGTCTCCCACCCGGCTCCTCTCCTGTCCCCAATGTGTCCCGGGGTATCCCAGCTTCAGCACTTACCTCCCTGTGCAGCTGGCTCCAGCAATCCAGCCAGGAAGAGTAGGTGGGTGCGTAGGGAAGGAGACCCCCGGCCAACCTGGGGAAGGGAGGAAAGACCCACCGGGAATGATTCCCTGTGGGAATCATTCCCACCCGTGGAGGTGGGACCCATTCCATCCGTGGGCTCCACACTGGGTTGAACCCCAAAATGACCCTTTCCCACTTCAGCCAAAGAGGGATCAACCCTGTGGAGTGCTGGAAGCACCTTTTCCATCTGGGAATTTTGGAAAAGTGGTTCTAGGAGCTGATCCGGGGCTGGGGGATGTAGGTGTCAGTGGGATTATGGACTCACCCGCAGTTGTTCACGGCCATCAGGTTGGAGACCAGGACGAAGGGGTATGTCAGCATGCTGGCAAAGAACTGCAGGAAAAGCGGGGATCGGTGGGATGTTCCCTCTTCCCTACCCCCTAGGGAGGGAGTCCACTCCTGCCACCTCCACAGGGTCACGCATGTCCTCCATGGATCACCCCTTGGCCTGTGGGCTGATCCAGCTGATCCCAGCCTGGCTCCATTCCCACCCCGGCAGCAGCAGAATTCCAGAAACACACCACTCCCTAGGGAAAGCATCCACTTCCTGCCCGTGGCTGTACTCACCCCAGTGACCGCCTGGGAGTAGCTCTTCATCTCGGTCATGGTGGAGACCTGCGAAAGGAGCGACAGCATTTGAATCCCCCAAATGGGGTCGTGGCTCCCAGAACACCCCTGGAACTGCCCCCCATCAGGTCCCGGCACCCTGGATCCCGGAGCAGAGCCTACCCCGTTCTCCAGCGCGTATGTGTTGATGAGGTAGGCCAGCATGTTACACAGCCACAGGGAGAGGATGTCCCCGAGGAGCCGCGGGATGAGGCCGCTGCAAGAGAAGAAACAGTGGGAATGTCGGCTAAGGGTTCGGATCCGGCTGTGCAGACAGCTGGGAACAGCTGGTTTGGGAAAGGGGGCGGCTGTTCCCACAGCAGCCAGGTGACGGGGGAACAGCCAACCCTGGGAGCGAGGATGCTCAGGTGAATGATCTGGAGCTGCTGGAGGGATCCAAGATACTCCCAAGAAGGGTTCGGGACTTTTGCACTGATGTCACCCCCGCCGTGCCCCTCGCTGCCTTCCCGGCACTCACGCAAAGAATCCCAGGATTCCCTCTTCCCGGTAGATTGTGGTGAAGGCGCTTAGTGTCCCGCTGGGATGGAGAGGAAGAGGAGGGATAACGTCAGGGGGATCCCAGGATCCCAAGCTCCCCAGAGCACCCAGAGCCCCCAGGCCATACCTGTACTTGGTCTCGCGGCCGATGAACTGCACCATGCAGCGTAGGGTGATCACTGCGGGGAATGACACGGGAGTGACACGGGAGCAAGAGGAGGCACCTGGCACTGCCCCCCTGGTCCCCTGGGATGGGGGAGCACCTACCATGGAAGGGGTGGGTGATGAGGGTGGCAGCGGAGCGTGCAACCATCTCTCGGGAGGTCTGGGAACAAACGGAGCGTCACCGGGAGGGGACAGGGATGTGACATCCCAGCGCCTTCCTCCTCCTCCTGCTCCTCACCTCCTTGAGCACCTGCTCCAGTGAGGACACCGGCTCCTTCTTGCTGGCTCCAGGCTGCAGGGGGAAGCAGGAGTCAGGCGGGAACAGCCCCCCAGAGAGGGGACATTGTCCCCAGCATGGGGTTGGAAGCTCCTGGCCAAGCGGAGCACTCCAGATGCAGGGCTGTCCAAGGCTGGGGGGCGTGGGGAGGAGGGAGGGAGGGAGGGAAGAGAGAAGGGAGAGAAAGAGGGGAGGAGGAAAGGATGAAGGGGTAAAAAGGAAAAAGAAGGAGGGAAGGAATGGAGAAGGGAGGATGGAGAGAAGAACAGAATGAAGGAAAAAGGAAAGGAGAGAGAGAAGAGGAGGAGGGAAAGAAGAAGAGAAGGAGAGAAAGGAGAAGGGATGAATAGAAGAACAGAGAAATGGAAAGAGAGAGGAAGGAGAAGACAGGGATGTAGGAACAGAGAGGGAAGGGAAGGGAAGGGAAGGGAAGGGAAGGGAAGGGAAGATTCCCTGTGAGAAGCACCTCTGCACCCACCTCAGCCTGCTCGGCCTCCTGGTACCGCTGTGGAGCAAACGGCAGGGTCAGCCCAGGGTCAGCACTGCGCAGGGAGCCAGGGGGTCCCGGTGCCCCCCGTCCCGGCGGCAGAGCCCCCGGTTCCCGCTGCGCCCCGGGCCCGGCGCCCCGCCCGTGCCGGTACCTGCAGCACTTTGCTGTGCACCACGGTGCCGATGGCGCTGGAGCAGTGGCGGGGGGCGAGGCCTTTGAAGAGTCCCGCTCTCCCGTCCTCCTTCATGATGTGTTTGGCTGGGGACAGCGGGGACCGTCAGCCCTGGGGGGACCCCACGGCGGCACCGGGACGGCACCGGGGCGGCCCCACCGGGGCGAACTCACCGTAAGAGAAGAGGCCGGGCAGCTGATATACCTGGCGGCCGAAGATGTTCCTCCCCAGGGTGGGCGGCCGCGGCTCGTAGCCCACCTGCAGCGGGGACGGAAAGGCTGTACCCCCCACGCGGCCGATACCGAGCCCGGCACCCCCCTCCCAACCCCGCCATCCCCGCCCTTACCTGCACCAGCACCTTCACGTACATGAGCGGCTGCGAGAGCACAGTGAGCCCCGAGCCCAGCAGCACCTGCGAAGCCGCGTCCGCCATGGTGCCGCCCCGGCGTCACGGCACAGAAGGACACGGCTGCCCTGGAAACGCCCGGCGGCGCCGCGGAGTGTTGCCACGGCAACGGGGCCTGCGGGACTGGGGGTACCCACGGGGCCTGAGGGGACACCGTAGGTACAGGGGGGACAGCGTGGGGACAGGGTTGAGGAGACACCAGGGTGGCATAGTTGAAGTGACACCACATCCCTAGAGCCCACGGTAACACCATGGTGGCCCGGGGCTGGGTGCCAGCACACTCTGGCCAGGCTGGGGGACAAGGGGACTCTGAGGGGACATCACAATAAGAACAGGCAGCACCAGGCAGGGACACGGAGTTAGCAGCATCTTTATTGCCGAGCGCAGGCGCAGCAGCGTGAGGCCACTGCAGGGACAGTGAGGGGACGCCCCTTGTCCCTGGGCCTGCGCCCACCCCGCTGCCAGGATGGCCCCGGGATCGCTCCCATGGCTGGATCCCGGGAGTAGTCACTGGTGGCACCACGGTGGCAGGGGCGCACTGGTGGCTGGCGGTGTGTCCCAGCACTTGTGCCACTGTCCAGCTGATGCCTTCCCATGGTGGCACAGTGGCCATTCCCTGCTTCAGGTGCCCTGGGAAGAGCCACTACAGAGTCAGCTCCAGGCACCTCTCCCACACTGGCACGGTGGCCATTCCCTGCTCCAGCTGCCTTGGGAAAGGTGACACTGGAGCTGGCTCTGGGCTTCTCTCCCGCTATGCCACCTCCACTCTGGACACCAGGAAGATGCCTGCGGGTCCCAGCCTGGGGGGCACAGGAGATGGGTCAGACCCACTTGAGGGGTGGGACAGCACTGGGGACAAGTGTCCCTGCAGGACGGTCCCCTCAGGGGCCAGATGGACTGTGGTGGCTCCAGGCTCACCGGGATGCTGGTGCGGCTCCGGTTTGTCCGGCGCAGGGCATTCCTTGCTCTCCGTCTCTGCAGCCGCTTCCTCCTGCATGGCTCCACCCGTGCCAGGGGGGAAAGTGGCAAGGGTGTGGGGCATCCTGTGCTCGCCGTCTCTGCAGCCACTTCCTCCTGCATGGCTCCACCTGTGCCAGGTGGTAAAGTGGCACTGGGACATCTGCACCCTTTGTCACCTTGTTCCACCCTGGCTCTGCATCCCTCCCACTTCAAAACTGGTGGCACATGGGGACTCACGGGCCGGTCAGGGCTGTGGAAGTCTTCTGGGATCCCGTCGGACACAGAGCTGTCAGAGCCGCTGGTGCTGCAGGGGGTAAGAACCACCTGCAGCCCCCAGTGGCACCACGGGCTGACACGGGGTGACAGGGGGTGACATACCTGGACTCAAGCTCTGAGGGGGACACATCGCTCCAGCTGCCTCCAGATCCTGGCTCACGGCCCATCTGCCACCGCAACAGTGCATCTGCCTCCGCCAGGCACTGCTGGAGCTGCAGGACAGCGCCAGTGTCACCACGGCCCTGCGGCACCAGGGCACCCTGGGCCAGGTCCGAGCCAAACCTTGGCAGGCGCGGGGTCACAGAAGTCGAGCAGGGTGTCACAGAGGAGTCGGCCCAGTGACTCAAGGTCCTCCACACTGAAGTGGGAGCTCCTCCCACCTGGAGGGGACAGGGAAAAGGAAACAAGGACAGCTCCCCAACCTGGGACCACCCCCCTGGCACTGTCCTCATGGCCGTGGCAGCCCCTCACCCAGCGTGGAGCCACTGAAAGCCACTTCCAGGGTGTAACTGTGGGAGACGCCCAGGCGCCACATGGAGACCCGGCCTGTCCCCTCTTTGTTCTTCTGCACCTGGAACTTGCAGCTGGCAAAGGAGAACTGGGGGGCCCCAGGGTCAGTGGGGTCCCAACCCCACAGGGACAGCTTGGGAAGTGGCACGGTGGGTGCGTTCTCACTGTCACCGCAACACATGGCTCTGAGGCATCTGTGTCCCACCTTGTCGGGGGCATTTTTGCTCAGCATCAGGGGGAACACACGCTGGCGCAGCCGTGTCCTGGAGCCATCCCCGCCGGCATCGCAGCCATACATGAAGACGTTGTTCTTCCGGCTGTGCCCATGGAAGTCACAGTACAGCACCACCTCCCGCTCCACCAGCACCCTGCACACATCAGGATATGGCAACCAGGACCACCACAGGAGCGGCCCCGTCCCACCAGCTCCCCGCACCTGCCTCACCTCTGGACCATGGCCCGCAGGTGCCACACACCAGGGAAGGAACCAGGAAGCGCCGTGCCATAGGCTCTGTTGGGATCCCGTCCCACCAGGGAGCAGCGGGAGTTGCCCACCACCACCCCGTCGGGGTTGAGCATCGGCACCACCTTGAAGACA
>NW_008238315.1:47566-51811 GCF_000691975.1 Corvus brachyrhynchos
CGCTTGCCGGCCAGGCTGCCAGGGCCGGTGATGGTCAGCAGGTACACGGTGTTGCCGGCCAGGCTGCGGCACAGCGCCTGCACCGCACAGTACCGTGAGCGCGCCGGGTCGGCCGCCAGCGCGCGCAGGTAGCGCTGCAGGTCTGAGTAGGTGTAGGGGTAGCAGGCGGCGAAGAAGCACGTGTCGCCATCGTGCGGGAAGCGCACCGTCCAGCTGAGCCGGAACACCGGTGGCTCCCCCGCACTGCCACGGTAGTAGCGGACATCGGTCCCAACCCGGCGCCAGCCAATGCCGTGGCTCTGGGCATCCTGCTGGGAGTAGAGCAGTGGCCGCAGGCCCTGGCCGTAGAGGCTCTTGGGCTTGGCCATGTTGGCGATGGTGAAGCGGTAGAGTGGCTCCCGCCGGGTGTTTTGGACACGGAAGTAGAACCACTGGGTGTGCTTGGCCGTGTAGAGATCCGGCCGCAGCGTCAGCACGTACTCGTAGGGACCCCTGTGTGGAGGGAAGGGCCGTGCTCTGGATCTGGGCCTCACACGAGAGGCCCTGTGTCCCTTGGCCTCTCTCTTACACCTTGATGACCTTCTGGAGGTTCCCGCTCTCAAAGCGGGACTCAAAGAGCAGCGTGGTGTCCTGGGGACCCTTCAAGGGGGCTGCTGGCGAGGAGAGGGGCCCTGGGGCCCCCCCAGCCCGAGCACAGGTAAAGCAGGAGCCTTGGAGCACTGCAAGGGAAGCAGGGACAGTGGTGGGGGTCTGGGGAGAGCGGAGGCACCCAGGGGTGCTGCTCATGCTCCAGTACCTGGGCTGGTATGGTAGACAACGGTGCCCTGCTCCTCGCCGAGGGTGTCTGGGGCCTGCTCCAGGCCCATGGGTGGGCAGAAGGGCTCTGGTTCAGGGGGGACCCACTCTGGGAGAGGGAGGGACACAGAGACAAATGCCATGGGCACAGCAGGGGTCTGGCACAGGGGTGAGGCCGGGGGACAGCTGAAGCATCTGCTCACCGATGTGCTCAATTGTCTCCTGGATGACTTCACACTCCACAGGCCAGCGGGGAGCAGGGAGGGAGAACAGAGCCTGTGATTTTCGTGGAGACCTCTGGGGCTGTGTTGAGGGGGCCGGCCTGCCCTGGTGGGGGGTCTGCTCCACCACCCTGGGGGCTGTAAGAGCACCGGGAAGGGCTGGGGGTCTCCCGTGTGGTTGGGGTAGGGGCATCCCCCAAAACCAAGGCAGGGACAGAGAAAGGCCCTCCCACCACACTCGCTGTGCTGGGAGGACAGTGCTGGGGGGCTGAAAGGGGCTACAGGGTCTCACTCACGGTTTGGCTTGTGCCCAGGACCTTGCTGCCAGCCAGGGCCGGTGTTGCCCACGGTGGATGCCTTGGGATGCTGCCCGGAGGGGTCCCCCGGGGACATGGCAGTCTCTTCCCTGCCCATCTTCTGGTCTTAGGAAGAACAGCGCTGCAGCCACTGGGCCGGAGGGAACACGGCCCAGGAGGGGACACCCCACCGTCCAGGCCAGGGCTCACCTCGGAAGTAGCCATAGAAACGCAGGTGGGTGCGGATGAATCTGTCATAGGGCTTCAGGACCTGTCCCCCACCAAACGCCCCCGGAGCCCCCTCCCCTCCCTGGGCAGTGTGGCACGCTGTGGGCTCCATGGTTGCGAGAGCTCCAGGAGACCCGGAACAGCAGTGGCAGTGCCAGGGCTGGGCTGGGACGTGGTTGCTGAGCTACAGGAATAGGGCGGTCCTGGAGCAGAGCTGGGACAGGAGCCAGATGGATTTCACAGAATCATTAAGGTTGGAAAAGACCTCCAGGATCATCGAGCCCAACCTGTGACCAATCCCCACCTTGTCACCCAGGCCAGAGCACTGAATGCCATGTCCAGTCGTTCCTTGGACACCTCCAGGGCTTGGAGGTGCCCCTGAGCAGCCCCTTCTGATGCCTGACAAACCTTTATATGAAGAAATTCCTCCTCATGTCCAACCTCAACTTCCCCTGGCAGAACCTGAGGCTGTTTCCTCTTGTCCCCTGGGAGCAGAGTATGACACCCCCCCAGCTGCACGCTCCTGTCAGGGAGTTGTGGAGAGCCAAAAGGTCCCCTGCCAGCTCCTCCTGGTGCTCCAGACTCTTCCCCCGCTGTTCCCTTGTTTGGACAGCCCCTCAGTGTCTCTCTTGCCATGAGGGGTCCAGATCGGTCCCCAGGTCTGGAGGTGGCCCAGCAGTGCCAGAACAGTGGACAGCCACTGCCCTGGGCCTGTGGCCACACCAATGCTGGGACAGCCCAGGTGCCATCGGTCTTTTGCGACCCCTGGGGACACCAGGGCTCATGTTCAGCTGCTCTCACCAGCACCCCTACGGCCTTTTCCAGCTTTCCAGCCTCTCTTCCCGCAGCCTGGAGCATTCCACAGGGTTTGTGTGATCCAAGTGTAGGACCTGGCACTTGGCCTTTCCCTCACACCTTTAGCCTCAGCCCTTCAATCCAGCCTGTCCAGCTTCCTCTGCAGAGCCTTCCTGCCCTCCACAATCCACACAAGCACCCAACTTGCACTGTGGATTACAGGGGTCTGCTGTGCTCCCCATCCCCACCTACCACCTGCCCTCAGCAAAATCAATGAGACAGCACTTCCCAAACTGCTACAATTTATTGGACAATGGTCAAAGGAACTGTACATCTGTAAAAAAACCAAAAAAACAAAAAAAACCCCCAAGAGCTGGGTGCAGCACTGTGTGCCTCACGTGTTGGAGGCCGTTTTCCTCCGCTTCAGCCGTGAGCGCCAGTCCTCTGGCAGTGCCTCGAAGTTGGCGTTCCTCTCGGCCATGCCACTGCAGGGATAAAGTGGGATGTCAGCACCCAGCTGGCCCTCCCATGGATCCCCCGCCTTTACAAGGGACAAAGAAATGTCCAGGTGCCAGCCCCCACAGTCTGTACCTCATCAGCTGCTGCTGCTTCCACTCCTCAATGCGCCGCTGCGCTGTGGTCTCCCGGTCCTCCTCGCTGGAGCTAGAATTCTCCTCCTCATCCAGCTCCCGCTGGATGCTCTGCCACTTCTTCACCAAAGATGGCATCTTCGTCTTGCCCTTCTTGCCCTGTGCCACAAAAGAACAGTGGTGAGTGCGGCTGGAAAGGGAGGAGGGGAGGAACAAGTGCCGGTGAGGGACCACCCGTCTGGCCTACCTTGTCCTTGCGCCCCTTCCTTGGCTTCTCCTTCTCTGGTGGCGGCGGCGCCTTGGGGGTGGGTGGTGGGGGTGTCTGTGGGGGTGGCGGCGGTGGCGGCTGCTCATCACAGGTGCAGCAGGTCCCGTCACACCCAGGTAGCCGGACTGCAGCCCCAGCGCTGTGGGCTGAGGGCCAGCATGGCCCGGAGCCATGCGGAGGTTGGGGCGTCCCTGGATCTCACTCTGGAGGCGCTGGCGTGGCCTCAGGGAGGCCAAGGGCATGGCTGATGGCTGGTACTTGCCCGTGGCCATCAGGGGCTGGCTGTAGATGACGGGGCAGCTGCCAATGGTGGCCGTGCGCTGCATCAGCCCTGGGCTCATCTCCACAGCTTTCCTCTTCTGCGGCTTGGCCGAGAGCAGCGGAACTGGGCCCGGATCGACAGTGGCCTGGAAGGGAGTGCCAAGGTGAGTACTGAGCCAGGAGCACCATTACACACCTGTTTCCCAGATTCTCACACTCTGGAATCAGCAGAGACCTGGCTTCCCTGCTCACCTGGCTGCTGCTGGCAGTGGGGCGCACCAGGGACTTCAGGGGAGCATCTTCCTCTGTTCCTGGGGCAGGTGGCTCCTCTCCCACCTCAAAGGGAGGTTGGAGGACCGGGACGGAGGACTGAAGCAGAGTCCAAAATGGAGTGAGCGGCATGAGAGACGTAGCAGGAACTTGGCCTGAGAAGGATTCTTTACAAAGGGAGCCTGAAGAATACACATTGACATGGGCTTGAACACCCCAGTCCATGCTGCCTGCTCCTGCCTGTGGTCCTGCTTAGAGGCACTGCCACCATGGACTGCCCTGCTCCCCGCCCCCCGCTTTGGGGCCAGGACCCCCCAGTGCCAGCTGGGCGTACCTGTAGGGCGCTCGGCGGGCTCCTCGGTGCGCTCTCCTTTGTCTTTGGGAGGTGGCTTTGGAGGACCGTCGGGTTTTCTGTCGGCGCTTCGCTGTCCCTCCTCCTCATCCTCCCCGTCGGGAAACTCCCATTGCGACTCTCCTGAGCGCTCGTTAACATAGAAATAGCGTATATGCTCCCTAGATCA
>NW_008238315.1:51978-52924 GCF_000691975.1 Corvus brachyrhynchos
CACGCTCAAAGCTATTTGCTATCGCTGGCTGCGGGAATGTCGCCCTGAGCCCCCCACTCCGAGGGAGGGGAGGGCCGGGAACGCCGGCGACGTCTTGCTAACATCGGGACTTTCAGCATGGCCTTGGCCGAAAGTCGCCCTCCGAGAAGAGGCACCAGGGAACAGCCCAATGGAGGGAAGCGGCTGCCCCCCTACCCCGTGGTGCGCAGAGTTTTTTATGATACTCTTGGTGTCAAACACACAGTGAATGCTAGAGAGAGGGAGCGGATCTGGGAGCTGAAAAACAAAAGAGCAAAGATTTCAAACAAAGGAAAATTAATCAAGAAAGCCAAATAGACAAAGAAATGTTTGGGTCTGACCTGCTGGCAGGAGACAGAAATCTTGTTCTTCATTCCGTCGGTGAGTTGAAGTTTGTCCTTTGGAAGAGCTGTTGGTCAGAAGAGTTGATCCAGAGATCCTGCAAAGTTCACAGAGCTCTCGCATGCGCGACCCCCCAGGCCCGCCCTCCACAGCGCTGGACACTCGCGAGAGGGACAACCAGCTCTGTCCGTCAAGGAATCGGCTCCGTCGCAAAGCACTGGGCACTCCGTTTGGATCCTCCAGTTTGGTGGCCGGCCCAAACTCTGCGAGTGCCGGACGTTTCTCTGCCTGCCCAGCACTAACAGAAGCCGCTCTCAGTCTGCCAGAGGGACGGCGCCAGCGTCGTCGGGTGGTTGATGGTCACAAATCATGTCTGAGATGTCAGAGATGAAAGGTGAGAAAGGAGGAGAGCGCGTACCTGTCCCAGTGGCAGGACCAGCCTTTAGGGGTGGCGTTTATTTCGTATTGTTTAAGCTGTTCGGCTGCGTCTTGGAGTTTGCGTTTGAGGTAGTTTCCATTGAGAGCACCTTCTCGCCAGTCTGCAATGCGGGTCTAGAGGGCAAGAACCGGGGGAAGACGGTGAGGC
>NW_008238315.1:53608-54912 GCF_000691975.1 Corvus brachyrhynchos
GGGGGAGGCGGGTGAGGTGGGCTGCCAGCGGCCCGGGGGGGGATGGGACTCGAGGATCGGGAGGCTCCCTTCCGGCACGGGACGCGGGGGGGCCAGGAGGAGGACACCCCACCTCCGCGCCAAGCCACGCTCTCCCCCCGCCGAGGAAGGGAGGGCCCTGCGCAGCGAGGCGCCACAAGGCTCACGCAGCACCGGCGCTCGGACGGCGGATTGCATCCGATCCGCTCCGGAACACAAGGCTGGAGCAAGGGGCGAAGGCTCGGTTACCTCTGTCTGCAACAGCAACATGTGGAAGTTGGAGATAGATTGTCTGTTGATGCCCAGGAACTCCAATTTACTAGTCAGAGTATTTGCCAGCTCTCCAATCTGAAACTGCCAGGAGAAAGGGCAGAGTCAAGAGCCACCCTCTGGGAGCAGCATCGGGCGGCTGCGGCCCCACGGCTCTTGGGAAACACCGCTCAGGACCACCCAAGGCCCCTCAGCCTGGCGGGACTGGGAGGTGCCGCCCTGGCCCTGTGTGCCTGTCACCCCCTCTGTTAAGCCCTGCTACATCCTGCACCCCAGGGACAGGGCAGTGTGGGTGGCTGGATGACAGCTCCTCCACAGACTGCGCTCAACTCTGTGTGGAAGGACAGCACGGGCTTGGATTGCTCCAGTACTTTGGAGTTACAGCTCCACCGCCACGGCAGGTATCTAATGTTTCCAAAATAAATGGGCCAGGATGTAATTCCAGGTTCTGTAAATAATCACTTCCCAGAGGAACTAGCTGGAAAGCACCAGAAAGAGATAACAGCTCTGGATTTACTCCAGAGCAGAGGCAGCAGCTACATCAAAACTCAGGTCAGCCCATGGTGACCACAGCTACTCAACGCCAGCATCCCATGGGAGTGAAACCTCCAGTCTGGGGACACAGGGATCCCTGTGTCCATCCCCCTGAAGGGGGGCACTGCATGGAAGCAGCCACAAGCCAGAAATGAATCAGGAGCAGGAACAGGGATGCCTGCAAGTGGCATCACCACTGCTTTAAGGAGGGCTCTAAAAATGTCTATTTTTAGCTTCACTCCTCAGAAGAGGCTTTGGAATGTCCACCAAAGCCACCAAGGCAGCATCTGTCTCCAGAGAGGGGAAGGGCCAGACAAACAAGCCCTAGAGAAGCTCAAGGCAGGCATATGAATTCCCATGTTAACATGGCTCTGGAGAAGCCAGGGAACATCCCGAAACAGAGGGTGACTTGGCAGTGGTGGCCTCGGCGCAGCTCCTGTAACCAGAGAGATCCCAACCCGATGAGCAAATGGTACCGGTTA
>NW_008238315.1:55220-59036 GCF_000691975.1 Corvus brachyrhynchos
CCCACGAAGCCGGCATCACTCCAACAGCTCTAAGGGAATCCTGCATGGAAAAGCACCACACGGTCCGTCACAGCGCCCACTAGGACCGGAAGGAGGGGGGACAGCACAGGGGACCAGCGAGTCCAGTCCTGCCACAGGCTTCTCTTCTTTTAATTTAAATTAATTCATTTAAAAATCAGGTCTCAAATGGATGCTGCACTGAGGGAGGCTCAGTTTTGGTCTGAGAATGTCACATCTCAAAATCCTTTAAGGAGTTGTTTTATGGGAGAGATGTGGGATTTTTCACAAGGACAGCACCAAAGCCCTTCCCTTTCACAGCAGAAAAATTATTTAAGTGGTGGGAAATGAGGACAGGGATGGGCAACTCTCACTGCAGGTTCCACCGGGCTCCACCACGAGCTGGCAATTCCCCATCTGCCACAGGGAGGTGATGACATTTCCCAACGTCACAGAAATACTCCAGAGCCAAATTTTATGCTGCAGGAGATCTCAGGGTAACAAGTGACATGAGGACTGAAGAACAAATGGGAAAGATCTCCCCTACTGCTCTGTCACACTGCCCTAGAGCCTGGAGCTCTGCTATAGATCAGGGAATTGATCCAGTGCAGCCAAAGGAGTAAACCAAGGCTCAGAGAAGAGCTATCAGCAGGATGCTGCAGAAATCCCCAGGGCTTCCCCAGCTTGCATCTAAAAGTAATGCCGGGCAAAGGGCAGAGCGGTACCGTCAGCCTCAAGAAACGGAGAGAATACGGACGAGGTGTCTTCAGCCTGGAAACGGGACGACTGACCGGGTCAGAGACTGGAATATCGTTATTGGTGAAAACAAAGTCAAGATCAAACTGGTTGTTCTCTGTCACACCACCACCCAGGGCTCAGTCTTTGCCCCCCCGCACCCTCCTTTCATCCAAGCTTTTGCTGCTGAATCCTACTGGAGACAGGATATTGTCCCAGTCCTGCATGGCCCTTCCTTCTCAAGCTGTTCCCATAGCCACACCGGGATCTGAGCTTTAAAAGCATCAGGTGGGCCAAATCCAGAGCCCAAAGCTCCGGTGTTCCCAGGGAAGACATGGCTGGGGGAGCCAGCGTGTCCCTTGTCCCTGCTGGCAGCTGGAGCACCCATCACATCCCTCATCTCATGGACATGTACCTCTGCCTCTCCATACCTTTAGATCTTGATCCTCCTCTTCCATTTTTGGAGCCCCTTGTGATTTTGCTTTTTCCTGGGGCTCCTCAGATTCTGCCTCTTTGTCTGAGCTTGGATCGGTTGCTTCTGTGCTTGGGGCTGCAGAAGAAGGAAGGACAGGTCAGCCCTTGTCCCACCACCACCCTGGCAGTGCCAGCAGCTGGCTGGACACTGTGCCTGGAGCCAAAGCCAACGTGGTAAACAGTGGGAAAAGAGCTAGGACCCACCAGAGCCAGTAACAAGAGCCTGAAATTAAAAAGGAGAGCTGGTCACTGCTCTTTGTTTTGGATCCTTCCAGAAGGATAACATGGGATGGGGAGGATTGGAGCTGCTACAGTGCAAAGCAGCAATGAGGCAAGACCTGTAATATCAGGCATAAGGGAAGCAGGAAGAGACTAACCCCCAAAATCTGTCAATAACAGGTACTAGGTATTAAGTAAGTTAATTATCAAAGACTGAAGAGGTCCCCGAAAGCTGCCAAGATCAGAAGGTTTTGCCTCCAGATGATTAATTCACTATCAAAGCAACCAATTCCAAGGAGGGAAGTTTGTGACAGAATCCCACAGCCTTCTGGGGGAAGAAACCCCAATTCCCAGCATGTCCTGGCACTGGAAGCAGTGGGATGCTCAATTTAAACTGGTTACTTTGGAGTGACAGCTCGCTGTTCCCCAGGTTAAGGTGGAAACTGGTGCTGCTGGGAAGAGCTCGCTTCGGGGTTATTTGGAAAGCCCTCTGGCAAAACCCTTCATTTTTCTATGCAAAAATGACATCACTGATTCAATGTCAGAGCTGTCACCCAGCTCATGCCCCTACTTGAAGCAGAGGCGCCTCAGGGCCACAAGAACCCTGGGATGGGGCAGGCACCGACTCCCACTCCAGCAGGACACAGCCTGCTCCAGGCACTTTTGTACCATTTTTCCTTGGAAAAAAAAGCAGTTTCATTCAGCTTTCTGTGCTGCAGGCAAACAAATCTTGTGCTGGGAAGGGACTGGCACATCCAGAGGAAAACAGATTTAGGTGGGACCTTCTTGCTCCCCACAATGCCCTGAGAGTGGAGTCAGGCTCTGCTCCCAGGGAACAAGAGACAGGACAAGAAGAAACAGCCTTAAGTTGTGCCAGGGGAGGTTTAAGTTGGATATTGAGAAAAATTTCTTAACAGAAAGGGCTGTCCAGCCCTGGCACAGGCTGCCCAGAGCTGTGGTGGAGTACCCATCCCTGGAGGGATTTAAAAGCCACATGGATGTGTCACTTGGGGACATATGTTAGTGGTGGCCTTGGCAGTGCTGAGGGAACAGCTGGACTCCACGACCTCAGAGGGCATTTCCAACCTGAATGATTCCAATTCTACAACCTGGGAGTCCCAGAGCTGCTGGGCAGAGAGTGTTCCTTAAAATTCTATGGCTGATGCATTTTGGGAAGCACAGCTCTGGGGGGGTCCAACAGGAACACAAGGGGCAGTTGTGTATGACTGATACGTCCACACACACCCGGAGCTGACCCTGCCCCATAGGAACTGGAGCTGCCTTGCCACAAGGGCTGGAGTTACAATACCTACACACTGAGTGTGGGGCCCTGGAGTGGCTCCAGGGACACTTTGGCTGTCTGGAATTTGACACCAGGCACCTCAAAAACTGAAGTTTAGAAGTGGAAGGTGACAGTTCCCGGTGTGCTGCAGGCTGGGTTTGTGATGTTGGGAGGAATGGGAAGGCAATGGCATGTGAGGCAGCTGTTATCTGCATCCCTTCTCCCAAGGAACCACTAAATACGGCACTCTCCTCCTTATGTGGGTAATTAGGATAGAGAAACCGTGGCAGAGGAGCAGCTTATCCCAGTGAGGCTGGGCTGTGACACAGGCACCCCTGAGCCTGTCCCCACCCGGCACACGTACCTCACGGCCCTTCCCGGCTCCGCTCTGTGGGTCTTCAGGGAAAGGAGACCCCCTGCTCCTCCCTCCGAAGGGAGCCTTTCCAATTACCTGCTTCTCCTGCTTCCGGGCTCTCCCGGCCCGTTTTGCTGGAGCCTCGACTGGCAGACTCGGGGCTGGCAGCTCCCACAAACAGTTTCCATTTCCCTCGCTTGGAGGCCAGCCTGCGGGATGCATCCTGCGAGGCCGACTGGCTCCCATCGGAGAGCGGGCTGGAGCCTGAAACGCTGCCATCGCCTTCCTCCAAGGCACGCAGCTCTGCCTGCCAAGACATGACATCCCAGTTTATTCCCAGCAATGCTGTGGCTGCATGTGTGGCCCTGTTTCCAGGACAAACGTCTCCCCTTACTTTTTTCCTCTCCAGCACCATCTCCAGCTCAAGCGTGTCCTGCTCCTCCTCCTCCTCTGCGCTCTCCCCCGACTGCACCACGCTGCACAGATCTTCCTGCCCTGTGTCTTCCAGGGGGTCCCTGCTGGGCTCTGGCTCTTCAGGGGCAGCTGGTGCCTCTTCCACTTTTGCCTCCTCTTCCAGAGGTGGCTCAACCTCCTCTTTGCAGATCACTTTCCTCCTCCAGCGCTCCTCTTCCTCCTTCACCACATCAGGCAGGAGCGGGGCCAGGAGGGCCGCAGCCACTCCCTTCCTCTCTTCCTCGCTGTTGGAGAGGGCCTGCACTCCTTCGTTCACTTCCTGTGGGATGAGCTCTGGATG
>NW_008238315.1:59077-60900 GCF_000691975.1 Corvus brachyrhynchos
CTTCCTAGGGCTGCAAGTGGAGCAGAGCATCCCACCTGCTTCCAAGGAAGCCCAAGGACATGCCTGCAATCCCCATGGCAGCCAGAACACACATGACTGACCTTCTTCACCTCCCGCTTGCCGAGGCCAGTCCCACGGCCAGTGCTGCCAGGGGTCCCCTTCTCCTGAGGGAATGGCTCTGTGGCCGCCATGAAGCTGCCATTGGTACCTGCCACGGTGCTGCTGAGGAAGAGGAGCGGGAATGAAGGGCAAGATTGGAACAACATCCCACAAGGCAACAACCTGAAGGTCTCTCCCACCTGTGCTGGTAGTGCTGCAGGCCCTGGACCTGCGTCGCCAAGTACTGTGGCAGCTCCCAGGTCACCTCGTTGCTCTGGGTGTTCCAATAGTAGTAGCAGCCGGTGTTCTCATCCCACACCTCCTGCCAGTCACCCATCTCCAGCTCTCCCACTGCCGGGGAAACGACAGCCCGTTACTCCCTCTCCCTGGTGACACCCCTTTGTCAGCACCCCCTCTGGAGACAGGAATGGCCTCACCTCCGGCCAGCGAGCACTGGGTGTCGTACTGCCATTCCGGGGCTGGCGCCGAGCCCATGCCATTGGCTGTGCCCGAGGATGAGCCTGTGCCCGAATCCTTCGGCTCCGGGCGGGGAGGCATAGGGGGTGGCACAGAGGAGGAGGAAGAGGAGGCAGCAGTGGGCTCAGCGGGCTGTGGAGGGGCTGTGATGGCATCGATCTCCTGTAAAAACAGCATCCCACCATGAGCTTCAAATCCCAAGCCAAATCAAAGCACTTACTGGATGTAGACAATGTCTTGGACCATGAAAATCCCTCCCTCCCCTTGCCCTTGCCAGAGTGGCACTCACAGCCAGGAAGTTCGCCAGGGTGCTGTCGATGTCAGTAGAATTGCTGCCATTGGCATCCGTGGAACGGGCCGGCTTCTCTGGGGTCTCGCCCTCCTCATCATCACTGTCGGCATAGGCACCCAGCAGGCACAAACCTCCTGGAGAAGGGAGAGTGAACCCTCAGGGGAATTCTGTTGTCACAGGGCATTGGATCCGACCCCCCCACCCTCCACTCCAGTGGTGCCACTGTCATCCCAGGGGGAACAGCCCCTGTATACGTGCCAGGGTCAGCTTGGGAGAAATCAGTACAAGAAAGAGTAAGAAAATGCATTTAAAGATGAGCAATCGTCTCTTGGGAAATAACAGCACAATTAAAATAATTAAAATGGAAACAACTCCAGCCCCAAAGTGAATTACTTAGGAAAGCATTAACTCTCTTCCCTTAAAAATAATAGTTAAAAGTGGATAATTACCCTGTGTTAAAAATAGGGGGTTATGGAGAGGGAAACAAACACAGTCCCACCAAAACCCTTTCGTTTAGGACAAAACCCACCACTCTTAGAACCACAAAACCCACACTCAGCACCTCCAAAAACTATTTGGAACCTCACAGCCCACCACTTTTAGGACCAGAACTACCTCATATTTAGGACCAATACCCCATATATATGACCAAAAAAACACACAAAGGACCAAACTCCTACATTTGGGTCACGTTTTAGACCCAAAAAATGATATCTGAGAATCAACCCTCCAAATTTCAGACAAAAACCCCCATTTAGAACCAGAACTCCCCTATTTTTTTATCATTATTGTGCATCGGGGGGCGCTCCACCACTAAATCCTGAGAATCTCCCCGTAGATTTTAGGGGGGATGTAATCCCGCGTCTCACCCCAGGGCGCTCTCTTACCTGTGGCCTTGACCGCGGCGGGAGCGGGAGGCGGCGGATTGGGCGGGTTGCGGAGCGGCTCCGCCACC
>NW_008238315.1:61146-70410 GCF_000691975.1 Corvus brachyrhynchos
CGCGAGACGCGCCCCCAGGAGCGGGACCGCGGGCGCGCGCTCCCTATGGATGGGGACGAGCAAGAGGTGACGGCGCCGTGCGGACCTGCGGCTCCGTCCTCCCCTATAGCATGGTCCTGCCCCTTGATCCTAGAACCCCATCCTATCCCAGAGCCCCGTCCTGCCCTGCAGCCCTGTGCTGCCCTCCAGGGTTGTGGTCCCATGCTACGCTACAGCACGATCCTATAGTTCTTCCTGGGGGCCATAGCCCCTTATTATCCTATACCCTCTGCCCCTGAACCTCACACTTGAGCTATATCCATTGGGGATATAGCTCCATCCTTCCCCCTACAGCTCCATCCTACCCTATATCCCAGCCCTAGGGCAAGGGCGGTATGGGGATGATCCTGGGAGAGGAGCCCCACAGTCCCTGCTTTTCCCACCATATCCTTATGCACACTGCAAATAACGCTTCCATTTTATTAAAGTTGATCAAAAAAACATACCAATAAATAAAAGAAATTCTCAACAGTTCCACGTCTGGAGGAGGCGGAGAGCAAGGGGGTGCCATGGCCACATGCCCCAGCTCTGTTGCTCACCCACTGCTGGCAAAAGGGACAGTGAGGGGACACACCCATCGGGCATTCCACCTCCCCAAACCAGCTCCTTATGGCAAAATCAGCACCGCAGGGTGGCATAGTGACGCTCCAGGGGATGTCACCTGGACTAGGGCCGGCAGTGCAGGTGTTCCATGGTGGCCACGCTGACCTTCTGCTGGTAGTCCTCCATCCTGTCATTCAGCTTCTCATAGAGCTGGGAGAGGCAGGAGTCGTGAGGGATCCCATCCCATCCCACTGCCCATCCCACCCTGTCCCCGGTGTTTGGGAGCTCGGTACCCACCACAACGCTGTTCTCGCTTGCGCTGCTCTCCCGCAGCGCCTGCAGCAGCTGGTCAATGGCCGGGGAGGCACATCGTGGGGGACGTTGGGGACAGAGGGACCTGGAAGGGACAGGAACCCTCACATCATGTCCCCAAGGAACATTCTGCCACATCCCAATGCCAGGTGAGCTCACCTCAATCCCAAAATACTTGTGCCCTTTGCCCAGCACAGCATCCACATACTCCAGGACCAAATCCACGGCCTCCTCCAGCAGATCGTAGTTCAGGTATAGGCGCAGCAGCTCGGCAGCATCCACTTCCTGCCAGAAAGAGGGAAATTCAGCCAGGATGAAGAGGGAACATGACCAGGACTGGGACCATGCTGAGAGGAACCTGCTCTGAGCCTTGGTACTGGGCATGGAGCAGCTGGCAGGTGTCCATTGGAGTGAGGGTGATCTGGCAGCTCTGGGACAGACGGAATTTTGGTGGTTTTGAGGACAGCTGTCTCCCTGTTCTCACCTTGTAGCTGTTAATGAGCCAGTTGGGCAGAGGTATCCCGTGTGCCAGGAGCTTGTTGATGACGCAGCGATGGTACAGGCTGTTCTGGGATGGGTAACGCTCCAAGTAGGATGACAGCAGCCTCCAGGCTTCATCTGTGGCACTGCGAGTAAACGATTCCCCATAGAACACGTGCCAGCAGCTCCTGTCCCTGTCTGTGAGGCCACGGTGACGTGGGGACAGGGTGGAAGCACAGCTCTCCCCACATCCCAGGTCTACAGCTCTGGCCTTAGGTGTTTTAAGGACCTGTGACCCTCTGGATTCCCACAGAGCTCCTGTCTCCAGTTTCTCCTGCTCCTGAACTGTGGAGATAGACTTACCTGGACTCCTTGGTGGTGACCAGGGCTGAGAGCTGGTTGGCTGCCAGCCAGTCCCAGGCCTTTGCCTGCGCTGCTTCCCCTCCCAGCTGGAGCTTGATGCACCTGCACGACCAAAAGCCATGGGAAGGTGGGTCCCTCAAGAGCCCAGCCCCTTCCCACCAGCATCAAAGCCACTCCTTGTAGGACTATTCCCAAGGAACAGCCTGGCTGGACCGGCATGAAAAGGAGGCTCTTGGGCAAGTTCCACCCCGGAGCCCCTGCATCCCTCCAGCCCTGTGTCCCCTGAGGTGGGAGGGCACCCAGACGTACTTGAAGGTGAGGCCCTCAAAGATGGGTGTCAAAGGCAGCTTGAAGGTTTGGCACAGGGTGATGGCCGAATCGAAGAGCCCGGCCCGAACCAGCAGAGACACTGTTTCCTCGGGCGTGGAGTTTCCTGAAGGAGATGAAGAGCAGGTAAAGCCTCTCCCAGTAACAGCCCAGTGCTCACTGGGGCGTCGCCCTGTGTTACTCATTGAGAGATGCAGCAGCAGGGCGCCAACAGCCTCCAACACCCTGCAGCAGTACTCCTCAGTCCACAGCTGGAGGCTCTCCTGGCCTCCGGAGCATCTCATGAGCCCAGGAGTTATCCCTGAAGGGACTGGACAGAGCAGCTGTGACCCACAGAGCTGTCCCTGATGGGGCACCAGCCGGAGAGAGACTGGAGAGGAACACAGGTAGCAGTACATGATAGGCAAATGCTGCTACTGTTCAGAATCACGCAATTGTTAAGGTTGGAAAAAGATCCCCAAGATCATTGAGGTTAGGGAGGGGACAGCCTCATCACAGGTCTGTATCCAAGCAAACAAGGCATCAGCTCAGCTCTGCCAGCACAGAAACTGTGGCACTTGGCTCCCTGCGTCGGCACTCTGCCCTCAAAGCAGCTGTTCCATCCTTTCCCTGCAATCCCTCGCTGGGAAGTCACCTCCTCCTGACATTTAGAGGGGAAAGATGTGGATGTATTGTGTAACTTGTACCAGAGATACTAAAAGGCTCCAGGAGGAAGAGCTGTCCCTTCCTCCTCCCCAAAACGAAACAACTTTGACAGCTTTTTAACATCGTTCCATGAAGCAGGATTGTCCAGGAAAATAAATTATTCATCCATTAGAAAGGTTGGATTTGATGATCTTGGAGGTCTTTTCCCAACCTTAATAATTCTATGCTTCCACGATTTCCAAAATGCTTTCTTTTGTCCAAGCTCAGAAGCTCATCCCACCCCCACTGCAGACCACCACACCTTGGAAAAGCCAAAAAAAGGTGGAAAACTTGAAATTGGTTCTCCTGATGTGCATCTCAGAACCTGCTGAAGTCGGTGGCTGGATTTCATGGCAGGGATGGGAATTTGGGGGTCCCTGGCGGCTTCTGGGTTTGCGTCTGGGGCAGGACAAAAATGAACCGCCCTCACCTGCCACAGCTGCTGCTGACACGTCGTGTTCCACGAGGGTCAGCCGGATCCGCGCCAGCAGACATTCTCTCTCCAAATCCTCCAGCTCCAGGATCTCGATCTGGCGAGTGGCTGGAACAGATGGATACTGGGCTCTCAGTATTTCAAAAACAGCTCTTTGGGCACTATGCAGAATGTCATGGAATCACAGAATGGTTTGGGCTGGAAGGGAAACTCATCCACTTCCATGGGCAGGGACAGTGTCCACTAGACCAGGTTGCTCCAAGTCCCATCCAACCTGACCTTGGACACTGCCAGGGATGGGGCAGCCACAGCTTCTCTGGGCAACCTGTGCCAGGGCCTCCCCACCCTCACAGGGAAGAATTTCTTCCCAACATTCCATCTACTCCTGCCCTCTGCCAGTGTGAAGCCATTCCCGCTTGTCCTGGCACTCCATCCCTTGTCCAAGGCCCCTCTCCAGCTCTCTTGGAGCCCCTTTAGACACTGAAGAGGCTCCGAGGTCTCCCTGGAGCCCTTGTAAAAGCATCTCCACACCCCTCTCCCATCCTAAGAGGATTTGTAGCCCAAAAAGCACCAAAGGAATGATCAGGATTTGCTGACCCTTCCCTGCTCCCTGGACTGTGCTTATGTCCTTGATACCATCCTCCCGTTCCTCCTCCTCCAGATGTTAGATAATATTTGGGAACAGCTGCTGCTTTGCCTGCCAGGCACATGCCACAAAAAAAACTCTTCAGAAAAAGCAGGTTTAAAAATACCTGACCTTAAATTTTCCTACTGGAACGCTGAGGATAACCTGATCCCACATCCTGGGCTGTGGCAAACACCAGCAGAGCTTATTCCTGACAGGATTTCCAAGGGCACAAGCAGCCTTGAACAATTAAAAATTGCCTCAAAAAGCTGGTTTTAAATTACAAGTTACTTCCACTGAAAAAAAGTGCTGTCAAGGCATCAAGCTGTTAGGAGCAGGCACAGGAGCTCCTTGGGGAATAGCTGTTCCCTTGGGGAAATTGCTGTATTCCTTGGGGAATAGTGGCAGCATGTTGCAACTGGGAGACACTGGGAGAGTTAATGACCTTAAAATCCCACAAGTTATTGATCTGGTGGAGGCAGGAACTGCCCTGAGCCATCTCCCAGCTTACATGGGAGCTGCAGACAGGCTGTGGAATCTCCAGAGGCATGGGAAGGACCATGACTGGACACTTACTGGGAACAGCCATGCACTCCCCATCGTGGCTTCTCTTCGGGGACGCTCCTGGGCGCTCGTACTTGCAGGAAAAATCAGAAAGAGGATTTATACCCACTTGGTTTCTGGAAGATAAATCACTGATAGGATAAGTCCCAACGAGAGCTCTCCATTTCAAGCCTTGATTTGGACCACGGAAGCCGTGCAGTCCCTTGGGAACTCAGGTTACTTTATCCCTGGCTATCAGGAGCATCACGATCAGGTGACCAGGCTGCAGCCACCACCCCCCGAGTCCTGACTGGGATTTGAAACACAACCCCTGTTACGCTAATTCTCCTCTGGACTGGTATTCCAGCTGTTCACACTCCCCAACACATTTGCTGTCTTCAACACAAGGTGATATATTCCCATATCTATCCACCAGCCAAATCCCAAAAGTTTTCCTGCTTCCCCCCCCCGCCCCAAAAAGTGGGGAATGGCACAAGGGCGATAGATAGGGTTGATGAGCAGGGCAAGACAGTTGGCCAAGAGCAGCAGATTAAGAAGTCCAATGCCTCTGTTCCCATCAGAAAGCATTTTGGAAGCTCAGCATTCCTACCACAGCTCCAGAGGCCGGCTGCACTATCCAGGCGTACTCCGGGCGGATCAACCGCAGGCAGTTAATGGCAGCCAGGAAACAATTTCCCTGTTTCTGGAGCCCTCGGAGCGTCCGCACCTCCCTGCCCAGCCGCATGCCGTACTCAAACATCACTGTTCCAGCTGGGAACAGGGAAAAGTGCATCAGCCAACAGCCTGGAGAGGCCACACACCTGGCAGGGGCAGGGAAGGGGTGTCCCAGGTGGGTGGGCAGGTCCTAGGTGCCACCCCAAGCTTTACCTTTCCGGTAGTTGTGCCGGTACACGTGGAAGGCGTAGAGCAGCTCGTAGTAGTTGTGAGTCATCAGATCCACGGCCCGAGCATGGGACTCGATGATCCCAACGACCTGCAGCATACCGAGGCTCCAGTGGGTCCATAATCCCTTTAAAGGGAAGGTTGTGCCCCCCCCAGGCCATGATCCCAGTGCAGGATTACCTCATTGTGCAGGTTCACGTAAGGGAATTCTACCAGGTCCTGGAGCTGGGATCGCTCGCAGAGAACCACCACTAGCTGGCGTAAGCAGTCCAGCTGCCTGCAGAGGGAAGCACAACCCTTTGGAGGAGCAGGAATAAACCCAGGAGCAGGAACAAACGCGGGATTTAAGCCACGAACAAACACTTTGTGACAAGCTCCTGCTTCCGGATGAGCTCCGCAGGCTTTTTCCTGGCTTAGAACCAACTTAAACCTTCAAGTTTCTCCTGTGCTGGAAACAGAGACCCTCTGGAAAGGCCTCGCAGGAGGGCAGTCTCCCTCCCTCAATCAGTTGAAAAGCATTCCTCTTTCTCCCGTTATTTCAGCATTTTTCTCTGCTAGGATAAAGCTTCCTCTACCCAGTTCACTTCCCAAACTGAAAACTCAACATCAAATCTTTTCTTTATTAAACTAAATCAACGTGGCTCCTAAAGCTTTTAAACATAGGATACTACACATGATCCTTCAGCCTCTTCCCTGGTTTTTTTCCCTCCCATTTTCCTCTTTTGAGAGGGTGCCAATCCCAGGTGTCCTTCAGATGAACATCCAAAAATGAACTCTACATTTTTAAACCCACCTCTACACATTAACTTAACACAGCAACTGTGCCCTCCCCTAAAGTGTCATTTTCCTCTCAGTTTCATGGAAAAATGGGATCATGGAGCTCCAACAAAGACATAAGCCTGTCACCTACCTGCCTGGATCTGGGTTTTGCGTTAAGGCTACATAGGCTTCGCTATTGTGCCCCAAATCCAAGTGATGTTTGAAGATGCAGGTCCTCAAAGTAGCCTGAAAACAGCACAAACCAGTTAGAAAACCAGCAAGAAATTCCTGTGGAAGAGGTTCCTGAAGAAACAGCTTGCTGGGAAAGAAGCGGCTGTACCTGGCTTCTCCAGTCATCTGCTGATTCCATGATGGCCAGGGTGGCCAGTTCAATGACCAGCTCTGGCAAACCCAGCATCTCCAACAAGCGAAGGACCTGGGGGGGGGAAATACTCCAGTAAAGAGTTGGCAAGGACGTTTTTTTGTTGGTATTTTTTTAGGAGCTGCTCCTACCCCTAAAGATTTTTAAGGGATTAGACTTAAAAAGGGAAGATTTAGGTAAGCCACAGGGATCTGGATGAAATCCCAGCACAACAGGACCAGGTTATGGCTTCTGTGGAGGATTCACCTCTGTGCATGGGGGATTTTTGGACCATTTCAGCATTGATGATTAGTTTTCTGGATCCTAAACCCAGGGAATTCCTCACCAAGAGCCCAGCTCCAGGCTCGCAGCCTGCCTGAACCATGGCATTATGTAGAAGAAAGATCCTATCTCAATTTAAACATATTCGTTCTCATGTGCCTCAGAGCTTAATAACCTTCCCCTTAGGCAGCATCTTACATCAAGCCTGGACATGTCTGGCTTCTGCTTCCAGCAGCTGGATCTCATCCTGCCTTTTTCTGCTGGATAACAAACTCCTTGGCTATTAGGAAACCAGTAGGTGGAAAGTACCTAAATTTCACATACTCAGCTTCTCATTACCCCCAAACAAAGTGAACAAAATACAGATGTTTCACATTCCAAAAACTAGTCTTCTGAGGCTCAAGTCACTTCCCCCAAAGCCAGGGATTTGCAGGAACTCCCTCTCAAGTGTGGAAGGACTTGGTGTCAGTTTACCTGCTTAGGACCATACCTTGTTATAGTACTGCAGCCGTGGTGTGGAGACCACCTCGCCCTCCTCAGGCTGGATCAGCCTGTCCAGGAACTCCTCTCTTCCCACCTCAGAGGCAGCTTGGCAGAAGCAATCCAAAGCCTGGAAGCAGACCTGGAATCAGCTCGCTGTCCCCTCATGTGACTGATCCACCTCATGTACAGGTGAGGGGACAGGTGGGCCTGTCCCAAGCTCGTGAGATCTTCCCCAAACGTAGGTCCCACCATGCCGCTCCAATCCCATCCTTTCCCAAAGGAGGCAGAGCTTGGGAAGGATGCCTCCTGTGCACCTCCTCCCTCCCAAGGGAAAAGGTCCCAGACCCCAAGAAGGAGATGAGGGGAAGGCCTCACCTTGTGCCCTTCACCCATGACGAGGTAACACCTGCCCATCATGAAGCAGCAGGAGCCCATGTTCACGTGGCACCATGGCTGCAGCAGGCGGATGTATTCCTACGGGAGAGAAGGAATGGGAGTTTGGATTCAGGTCAGTGCTCACGTGTAATCTGCAGGCACCCAGGACCAGCCAAGTTTTTGGTGGCCCCTTTAGCTGCTGTGCTCAGACAAATCCTGCTTCTCCAGCTTGGAGGCTGGTCTTTCCAGCCCCAAAGTCCCTTGGATGCACTGATCATACAATCCTGGAATGCTTTGGGTTGGAAGGGACCCCTTAAAGCTCATCCAGACCTATGTCCCTGTGAAAGGCAGGGACACCTTCCACTACCCCAGGTTGCTCTAGGCCATGTCCAGCTTGGCCTTGGACACTTCCAGGGATGGGGCAGCCACAGCTTATCTGGGCAACCTGTGCCAGGGCCCCACCACCCATACAGGGAAGAATTTCTTCCCAACATTCCATCTACTCCTGCCCTCTGTCAGTATGAAGCCATTCCCCCTTGTCCTGTCAGTCTAGGTCCTTGTTCAAAGCCCCTCTCCAGCTCTCTTGGAGCCCCTTTGGGCACTGCAAGAGGCTCCCAGGAGACCTTGGAGCCTTCTCTTCTCCAGGCTGAACATTCCCAGCTCTCTCAGTTCTCCAGAGCAGAGCTGCTCCAGCCCTGTAAGGGGGAGATATTCCCCCACATGCCCCTGGGAAAAAAACTGCTCTAAACATCTCCAGTATCTGTATGAAGGACCTCAGAAACAGCTCCCAACACACCCCAAAATCAGACAGGATTCTTCCTACACCCTGTTGCAGGGAGAAAATGTGGACAGAACATGGAGGGCAGAGCGAAGGCTGCAGGACAATCGGCAAGGCAGGTGCTAGAAGGGGAATACCTGTGCAGGAGAGGGCCAGCAGCCAAGGAAGCACATGGATTACAGCATGTGGGAAGGAGCGCCGACGGCACTGAGGGCACAGATAAAGCGAAATGACCCAGCCTGAGCCTGTGCCAGCAGAGCATCCTCATCCTCCTTGGTGAAGCAGCCATGTCCTGCTAGCAGGGCCATGAAAAAAGGGAGGAGAAACCAGGACTTGGAAGTCAAGTCACCTCTACAGGTGCACAAACCACCAGCACCTCTTGCCTCACCTTTCCTGGCCATGAGTCCTCTCAAAACCACGTGGCGACGCACCCGGAGCCCGGATTCACTGCCTGGATTAGCAGCTACAAGGGATAAATCCTGCTCCAGCTTGTCACACACAGTGAGCAACACAGAGAGGCTTGGCCTGTGTCCCAGGCCTCTGCTTTGCCACCAGACCGTCCCCGTGCCCACCTGCTCCTTGCAAGGAGCTTCCCGTACCCACAATTTGGGTCACCGTGCTCACAGCAAAGCTGCTGTGATCTCCCTGGGGTCAAGGCACTTAATCCAAGTTTCCGTGACCGACTGGGATCAGGGAGAGGAACAGAAGGCAGTGGGGAGGAGGAGGAGCTGGGCTCTGCAGAGATAAAAGCCTGGAGGAGACACCAGCGAGGCGAAAGCAATGCGAGGAGATTCAAAGCCTGCACGTATGCCAGGAGGGAGAACGATGCTGCTCCAATCTTGGCATTTCCTGGCTAAAAACCTCTGAAGAATTGAAATTCTTCTCTCAATTCTTCTCAGCAGCAACACAAAAGGAAGCAATTCAGCCCCCAGGTATGAGGAGCTGGGAGGATAAAAGGTTCTGCTGAAAAACAG
>NW_008238315.1:70443-78647 GCF_000691975.1 Corvus brachyrhynchos
AGGAATGCCCAGACAGGATGAAGCATCACGTGGAGCTGCAGACAAGGAATTGTGTGGGTCAGAACTCGAGCACAAGCAACTCCAGCTGCCAAGAGCACAGGGAGAGAGGTGGAGGAACAGTGATCTGAAATACAGCAGTCTAAAACGCCTGGAAATCAGCAGCTCACCATCCCTGCTACTGGGATGCCAGGAGCAGCCAGAGATGGAATGTTGACGGGTGTTTCTCACACTGTTCTTTACTAATAAGGACGTTGAAGAAATAGATGAGCCCTTTCTGGGCTGAAGGAATCCTTCTAAACCCAGGTCCCATGGGCAATCATGGGCAAAGGTGGTACAGGAAAGGCTGTGGGCACACCAGCAGCCAACAAGCTCTAGGATTGTTGGGATATTTACACAGGCTCTGCAAAGATGTTTCAGGAGCGCAGCATCACGTGGTCAGACGAGCCCTGGGAGAATGAACTCCTCCATGGAATGGGAATAGCATAAACCTGAGTATCTGGATGCTCTTGAAAACAGATGAAAGACAAAATTCAGAAGACGATTCCCCCATGGCAGGGGAGTGGAATGAGATGAGCTTTAAGGTCCTTTCCAACCCAAACCATTCTGGGATTCCATGATCTCACATCACTCCCCATCAAATGCTCTGTGGCATTGTCTCAGCTCAGAGAGCAGTGATTTGGGGTGGTGGTTTTAAAACTAAAACAGGGGAGATTTACATTGGATATTGGGAAGGAATTCTTCCCTATGAGGGTGGGGAGGCCCTGGCACAGGTTGCCAAGAGAAGCTGTGGCTGCCCCATCCCTGGATGTGTCCAAGGCCAGACTGGACAAGGCTTGGAGCAAGCTGGTCTAGTGGACAGCGTCCCTGTCCATGGCAGGGGATGGAACTGAATGAGCTCTGAAGTCCCTTCCAACCCGAACCATTCCAGGATTCCACGACTAGAGGAAAGCAGAACTCCAGCACTTGGAAAGATGATGTTTTGGGGAGTTTTCCAGCACCTGTGAGAGGGCTGGCGTGATGCACTCACCTGGAGCTGGGTGTACTGACAGCTCCCCATCAGGCACTCTGGGAAGAGGAAGCCAGGATTGCTGGGCCATCTGAGCAGAGGTTAAGGAACACAGGAGAATTCAGTCTGGAGAGCTTGGAGAACTAATTAGTCTGGAAGCCAACATGCCTCTCATACTCCGTTCATAGGGGGAAAAGAGAGAAGATTAAGCTGCTCTTTATACAAGTCATTATTCTGTAATAAGATTTATCCATATTAGAACAAAATCACCAGTACATCTAATCCCCAACCCCTGCTACCCTTCCAAATCCCCCAGCATCCCACCCCACCAAGTTACGTAGTGAAAGCTCAGGGGCTTAAAGTCAAAAACTCAAATCCTTTATCGTGCACCTAAACAGGATGAAATCTGTGAAATCTTAAAATACCCACAAATCCCATTAATGCCAACAACCTCCCTCCTTCAGGAGGCTTGTCTTGGAAATTTGGGGGTGGAAAACTCATTTTGGAACAGCAGGAGGCTCAGTGGCAATGGATTCACAGCCAAGGATACAGCAGAGGCAGAAAATCAGCCACAATTGAGGTGATGAGATGGGGCCAGTTCAAACTTGTCTCAGCCAAAGAGGTGTTTGGTTGCAGGAAGAGTCGGGATATGATGTGTTTTCTGGCCACTTCCTGAAAGAAGAGCTCCACGATTGTTTGAGGGCCGGATACTAGAAGTACAAATTAAAGGAACTGTGAGTAGAGGGCCTGCAGCAGAGATCCCAGGTTTTCCACCCTGTGCTGTGCTCATCAGCCCAAACAGCACAGATTAAGTCAGGGCAAACCAAAAGCACGTTCCACACTCCAATTTGTTGGTTTTGGATTTCTCCTGCCGTCTGGTTAAGTCAGAGAGAGCAGCAGGAGATCAAAGTGCCCTATCCTGCAGTGTCTATTAACCACAGCTCAATTAAAACACACAAAAAAAAGGCTCTGCTCCCTCTCCACTTGTTATTCCCAGCCCAGCTGCAGCTTCCCAGCACGACAGAGCTGAGGGAGTGCTGAGCTGGCTGTTCCAATCCCTCCCTCCTCATTCCAGCACCCCAAAAATCCCCCCTTACTGACCGTTCTCGGCGCCTCTCCCCGAGCTGCCACCTCCTTCCCTACGTTTTGCATACTTTTCCCCAAAGAACAGTGGCCAAACAGGACTTTCCTCATAAGCCAGCCAAGAAATAACCCACGACACTGGCACACACAAAGGATGTTTTCAACTTCCCTGACATTTCCAGCTGCCTCCTGCACCCAGACTCTCGGTCAGGGAGAGCTCAGGCTCTGAGGATCATTGATGTCAGAAAATGGAGGAAGCTCTTTCCCAGCTCACACGTGGCACTGCTGCCTGTTTGTCCCAGATTTTCCCAGCTCCTTCTGAAGTATCTCAGCCTCCAAGTGCTGACTAGTCACAGCAGGCTCTTACCTGCATGTTTCCTTCCCATCCCTGTTCACCTCCTCCCTCTGGAACCACTTCAAGGCCCACATTTCCCTAATTAAGCTGCCTTATATTCTCCCAATAAAAAACTAACCCAAAACTTACATCTTTGCAGCAAAACTTAAAAAATATGAACCAAATATCAGCGGCAATGTTTTGGGGAGGTATTTCCACGTTTTCAAACACTTCTGAGCAAGTACTTCCACATTTTAATGCTTCCCTGAGCTGCTGCAGCATAAAGGCTGGAGAGCAGGACATGTTGGATGGAGCAGGTTGCTCTGAGCAACGCCAGCTAGTGGAAGGTGCCCTTGCCATGGCAGGGGGGTGGAACTGGATGAGCTTTAAGGTCCTTCCAACCCAAACCATTCCAGGAGTCTGTGACAGACCTGGTCTGAGCTACTATAGCCACTGTGAAGTACATGAGGGGTGAGTCTGGCTGATGCTACCGGGGTTAGAATGAAAAACTTTTGGCTGAGTGAGGCATTTCCAGCCTTCTCAGGCTGAGAGTAAAATCCAAGTCCAACCTCCAAGATCCTTTGATGTTGGTTGGTTTGTTTTTTTTTTGTGGACAGCCTGACAAACATCCCCACTTAAATCAGGGTCATTCAACCACACAGTCCATTAGCTCCCTGCATAAAGCACTTCCCTCAGGTGGCAGAGACAGGCTTAAATAACAGAAAGGGAGAGTTGATGATCCGTGGACACCTTACCCAGTCTGTGTGGTGTCAGAGCCGTGGTGTCTGCTAACTCCAACACTGAGAGATGCTGCAGATTAGATTCCCTAGGGAAGAAAGGAGCCCTCAGTGAAGAGACAACAAAACGCCTCCCGCTTTAATTGTGCTCATTGTTCAACTCCCACGAAGCACAGAACAGTGAGGCCTCGCAGGGCAGATTTAGCACAAGGCAGAGTCAGCTCAGAACATGGAAGGGGGAAAAAAATCCTCCCCAGTGCTCCTGGAATGATATTCCCACAGTAACCACCTGCTTTCCACACCAGGAAGGGCATTTCAGGTGGATTCAGGAGGAATCAAAGCCAGGCCGGGCAGAGACTTACAGCGTGTCCACAGGGACGTCGGAGGCCAGGCACTGGCTCGCCCACCGGATCAGGAAGTAGGACAGCAGCAGGGGAGAGGTGCGGTGCAGCAGGTCCTGCTGGGACTGGAAGAGCTGTCCCCCTCCCAAAACCATCTGCAAGGAAAGCACAGAGCTTGGGACACATGGAGCAGCGGCAGGACAAGGGCAACCAGAGAGGTTTGTATCAGGCCCAGCTCGTCCCTCCTGCCAACACCAAGGTGCTCAACAGCCTGGCAGGAACTCAGCCCTCCCAGGGAAACAGCAGGACTCTTGCCCCACCTCTGGAAGTGTTCAAGGCCAGGTTGGAAGGTGCTTGGAGAAACCTGGCCTAGTGGAAAATGCCCCTGCTCATGCCAGTCTTTAAGATCCATTCCAACCCAAAGCATTCCAGGATTGTTATCCCAGAGACTGAAATCATGGCTTTGCTGCAGAGATCACTTCAGGGTCTCCATAAGCTCCAGCAAAGAGCAGGAGTCACAGGAGAAGAAACAATCCGAGCTTTTGAAGGACACAGGTACATCAAGGTGGGAAAGCAGGTCACATGCCTCATGGTCTGGGAGAGCCCAGCTCCAGAGGGCACCTTGCAACACACCTTAAACACTACCAGGACAACCTTATCCAGGAAAAAGGGATTTATTTTCAACCAGGAAACTCCTGGTTATTTTAAAGTAAATAATATTGGTTTAAACAAGGCCATCCCTGCCTGGGGACTTGTTCCGCATACCTGCGCCCATCCAAAGCAGCAGCACCGTGCCTCATGTGGCCTCAGGCCTGAGGGGACAGACCAAGACCAGCCCATCCAACCATCCCAAACACAGCTACCAGAGTGGGGACTGTTTGCTCTGGCTGGAGCAGCTTCCAAGGAGCTGAAACTGCAGCCTTGGAGTGTGCTGCAAGAGAATCGGTGCTGGGAGAAGGATGGGGGATAGCTGAGAGAGTTGCATGTGCTGATTCATATGGGAGGCTGGAATCCATGCCCTCCTCCCACAAATACAGATTGGCTTCCTGGATGCTCAGCGTGGCATAAAGGGAATTAGGCTGCTTTGATTAGGAGGACAAAAGCAGCTGGAGGAGAGAGCAGGACCTGCCCAGGCCTCGGGCTACTCCAACAGCCTTGTGGGAAGAGACAGAGCTCCGCCCTGCACCACCAGCAGAACCCCACAGGATTCCCAAGTCCCAGGAGCATGGCAGTAGCGCCAGGGCTGTACTCACAGGATCTCCGAGGCGCAGCAGGAGCTGCTGGAGGATGAGCAGGTCCCGGCAGAGGAGGAAGCGGACAGTGCAGATCTTGGCCACCCCTCCGCACACCACGTGTGCCGCGGTGCCGCTGCCGAACAGCTGGGACAGGCTCATGCGCAGCGCCAGGTGAGGAGCTGTGGGGAAAGCCGCCTAGGTGAGACAGGAGCCACACAGGCAGCAACAATTCCCAGAATAAAAACACTTCCCAGCATTTCCCAGAAGCTGGTGAAGAGCTTTCACCTCTTTCCATGTCAGCGTCTGTTTCATAGTCCATCTCTCGGATGAGCAATCCGATGGCATGGATGGGGTTCCTGATCTCCTGCAGTTTGCTGTGGATATC
Source organism: Corvus brachyrhynchos (assembly GCF_000691975.1). Taxonomy (NCBI): domain Eukaryota; kingdom Metazoa; phylum Chordata; class Aves; order Passeriformes; family Corvidae; genus Corvus; species Corvus brachyrhynchos. Next base: position 75,565 of record NW_008238315.1, read on the forward strand.
CTCCATCACATTTTCCCTGCAAAATCAAAAAGATCCTCATCATCACAAACAGCAACCTCAGGTTCCAACTGAAGAGGGCTCCCTTACGCTCCGTTCCACTGCGGATCAGTATCTGATCAGCCTGGACATTCCTAACTGGAATCCTTGGCTGGCTTGTGAGTTTTATTATAGCGCCTGCAGGGACCAGTCTATTTATTCCACTCCCTCAGGCTATCAGGAAATACCAGCCAGATAGTTGGCATTCCACGATGGAATGATTTCAGGTTAGCACAGGAACCACACGGTTTGATCAAGGCTCTGACCTCTTCCTACTGTCTCCAGGCACTTCTTTCCATGCCTAACAGGAATTTGTCCCTCTCCTGCTCTCTAGGTTCTGGATGGAAGACCCTGCTAGTGACACCAAACCACGGTCCTCATCCCTGGAAAAGTCTCCTGCAGCACGGGGCAAGGAGCCCACACATCTCAAATGCCCTTGGATGTCAAGCAAGGACAGCTCTGGACAATCCCAGCTCAGCCACCCTGAGAAGCTTCTGGAAAACACATCTCCTTACGTGTCACTAGCTATCAAGTCCTCCAGGATCTGCTCTGCAGCCTTTTCTGGAGGCTGGAGGCGGGAGCAAGCCATTTCCATGATGAATGCCATTTCCATGGAAATTGATTCTCCGATCAGGCGAAGGCACTGGACAAGACAGACAACATCACGAGACATCTCCAAATCTGCAATGAAAGAATCTAACTGTGTATTTTCCAAGAGATTTTCAAGGGAAAGTGGGAAGACCATGCAAAAGCCAGTTAGTTCAGCTCCTATCATCAGTAACAGCAGACTGGTCCCAGTTCCCTGCACCAAACCCTTCCCCAGTAACAATGAGGCTAAACTGAAGCTCAGGAGTTGACAAGGGAAAGATTTGGGCTTCATTATTTGGAAAATGCAAAATGATGCAACAATAAAAAAATTAAATTCGCTCCAGGGGACCTTTTCCAGCCACAGGTTGAAAGGAAATAATTAGTGCAAAAAAATATATCCTGGAGAAAATGGCTCAGCTCGGCTCTGCAATCCTTTATGGATGAGATTTTAAATTAAATCCCATCTTTTGAGACAGTGACTGTTTAAAACAGCCAGGGCAGGAACTGCTGGGGCTCCCAAATCTAGCCCAGGCCTCCAGCTTTCCTTCCCTCTGCTCCACAAAAAGCTCAACCAAACAGATGACGATCCCGCTTTATAAAAATATATAAAAATCACTCAAGCATGAAAGTGGAGCTTAGGTAACATTTTCCATAGCCTTTTTCCTAGTGAAATGGCATTCCAAGGCCAGCAAAGCACAGAGGGCACTGTGGTGACAATATTAATGACATGTTTTCCATACTCTGGCATTCACTTCCCGGAGACAAGGAACAGCATGGCCCCTTTCCACAGCTGATGTGAAAACATTTCATAAATCCTGGAATGGTTTGGGTTGGAAGGGACCTTAAAGCCCATTCAGTCCCACACCCTGCCTAGGGCAGGGACACCTTCCACTACCCCAGGTTGCTCCAAGCCCTGTCCAATCTGGCCTTGGACACTTCCAGGGATCCAGGGGCAGCCACAGCTTCTCTAGGCAACCTGTGCCAGGGCCTCACTACCCTCATGGGAAAGAATTTCTCCCAGCCCAAACAATTCCATGATTCCATGGGCAGCCTTGACACTATTTTCTAATTGCTGGTGTGAGCATGATGGCAAGTTTCACAAAATAAGTATCCCTGCAAAGCCAAAATAAAACTATCTCCATGCAACTGTGGATCAGGAGCTCTTCAAGAGATCTCTATGGAAGCTCCCACACCCCTGACAGGAGGGAAAAAACTCCGTGTCTCCTCACCTTCAAAGATGGCAGCATCGTCCTCGGTCAAGAGGTGCTCATTGGACAGGAGATAGAGATGATCCACCAAGGAGCAGGGCACGAGGAAGGACATGGAGCCCTGAAAGGTGAGGAGAAAATCCTTGAGCTTCCCAAATCCTCTGGAGAAACTTGTCCAGGGAATCTCACCACCACCCAGCCTCACCTTCTTCAGCAGGCACACCATGCTGGTGTAGGGGTTCAGGTGCAAGGCCAGGGGCCGGGAAAGAGCTTCCTGGTACTGCAGGCAGCAGGCATAGAACTTGGACCAGAATTCCACCTGCAGCTGCCAAAACTCCTCCGGGGAGCACTCGTATTCCGTCACACTGCCCTGGAACTAGCGGGGGCAAAACAAAGGAATCAGGAATAGTGGAGTAAAATAAGGACAAACAGGATAAAACGAGGGAAATTCAGACCCAAAAGGACAAAGAGATCCTTCAAGTAGGTCCCCTGATAATTGTCATTTGGATTATCTGGAAGATAATCCCTGTATTTTGGATTCTCTTCCAAAATGATGAGCAACAGCTCTGCAGGGAGGTGGCCTGCGCAGCGTGTGATGGGTGACCAAAGTGCACGCAGGGAGCAGAGGTGCAACACCCAGAAGGATTCCAAAAACCCAAGAGGGAAAGGAAATCCCAGGCAGGAAGGATGAAGACTTGTACTTTTTAAAAAGTCACATCATTCCCTTTGGAGAAATAAAAGGATAAACCAAGGCCTGAGATCACTTGGCACCTAAAACATCACCACACCATGTACAACACAATATCCTGGAAGGAAAATCCATCTCACCTCGTTTTCCACAGCTAAAGTGACCTCTTTCCTTAACTCATCCCACGTCAGATCCATGTGCCTCTCAGTTCCTTGAGAAAAGATCTGCAAAGCAGCACAGGAAACTTGGATTTTAAGGCAAGGGTTCAAGGAGCACTGAGTGAGGTAAAGCAGGACAAGAGCATAAGCCAGCACTTTGTGGGATGGAAGTGTTAAAAGAAAGGTCTGGATGCTAAATTTGGGATACATGGATGCATGGCAGTGTGCAGCCACCACACCTCAAGGGATTTAAAAGCCATGTGATGTGGCACTCGGGGACACGGCTTAGTGGTGGCCTTGGCAGTGCTGGAGGGAACGGTTGTATTCCACCATCTCAGAGAGCTTTTCCAACCTTAATAATTCCACGATTCCATGACATATCCTGACAAACAGCACCACGGGGCG
>NW_008238315.1:78762-84801 GCF_000691975.1 Corvus brachyrhynchos
CCACACCGCGGCTGCAGCGCGGCCCACCAGCCACCAACTCGCTCCAGGGATTCCCCATGAAAACATGCCTGGCAAGAGCTCCAAGGAATCCTGCTGCCTCACATCTAAAGAGCCAGGAAAAGGACAAACAGAGAGCATCCCAAATTCCTCCTCACCTACCTGCAAAGCCTTCTGGATAGCTGCATTAGTGAACCGGCCTGGCATGAAAAGATATTCCAGGTAGGTTTCCTGCAAAAAGATCATGACTTAAGGAAGCTCAAGGATGAGGAGAACATTTAAGCTGCTGTTTCTGGTCTTTCCTCCCACTCTCAACGTCATCCCCTGGGTCCGTGTTTCTGCCACACCCTGCTCCAACCTGGGATCAAAAAAGGCCTCCTGCATACTCCAGACTTTGTTTATTCCCATTTTCTCTCCTGAGTGACCCTTCTATTTTTTGGTGCTGCTTTATGGCTGGCTCACCCTGGGGTCCTGATCCTGTCGGACCGTCACCTCCTCCTCAGGGAGCGGCTGCACAAATACCTGGTTCCACTGGCCTGCAACATTCCTGGAAGGAAACAAACCTGGAATCAGCTTGGCATCCACCTGAACCAAACCTGTGGCTTTCACCAGCAAAACCAGCCCTCTGGGTCAGGAAACAGGAGGTTTGCACAGTGACAAGGGACAGATTTGGGAAGGAGAGGTTAACTGTGGCATTCCTAGCCATCAGCTGATGGAACAGGTTAGAATCTTTCACTTTAATCAATGTTCTCCCCATTCAACAAGCTCACAAGCAACTCAGACTGAACAGTAGCTTCTTCTCCCAAAATTTGCACACTCACAGCATTTTTCATCCACTGTTCAACTCTGCACCAACCTACCCTCTCAGCTTTATATTCAGGGATGATCCTTTCCTATCACCATCTCCCCAAAACACGTTTTTTCCTGGAAGGGACCACCTGGTTGTTTTGAAGGAGCTGTGGGGAAGCACAACGCTCCCTCTGCCACGCTCAAACTCCACTTTCAGCACTCCTGCTGCCTGGGTTTTTATATTTTCCATGTTCCGGCAGCTAGAGTATAAACCTCTAAGTTGAGGAGCTCTGTCAGGGTTTTCCTGCAGTTATCCCAGTGATCCATGCCCAAAACTCACTGCTCAAAGTTGATGTATTTCACAACAGTTTGGTTCTCCTCGTTGTGCCACAGTGCCCAGATCTCAGCTGAGGTTAAGGCAAAGTCAACCAGAGTCTCCTAAGAAAGAGGGAAAGAAAAAAAATTTCCTTTCTTATCCCCAAATTAGAGTACAGCAGAGAAAGGTGGATACTTAACAACAGCAAAACATTCCCTTGTGGAATTTAAGAGGCTTTGGGAATTGTTCAGCCTGAATAGGAGAAAGCTTTGGGGTGAACTAATTGCCCCTTCCAGTACCTGAAGGAAGCCTACAAGAAAGATGGAGAGGGACTTTGGACAAGGGCTTGGAGTGACAGGACAAGTGGGAATGGCTCTAAACTGAAAAAGAAGAGATTCAGATGGGATATTGGGAAGAAATTTTTCCCTGTGAGGGTGCTGAGGCTGCCCAAAGAAGCTGTGGCTGCCCCATCCCTCAAAGTGTCCCAAGGCCAGGTGGGACAGGGCTTGGAACAACCTGGTCTAGTGGAAGATGTCTCTGCCCACGGCAGGAGGTTGGAACAAGATGAGCTTTAAGGGGTCCCTTCCAACCCAACCATTCCATGACTCTATGATTTAAATCTCAAAGTCCAGGCCTTTCCCTCCTGGGGGCCAGGCACCAGCTCTCACCTGTGAGGAGAACAGGGAGGAGATGTGGTCAAGGCTGTAGCGGTTGCTCTCGGTGCTCACCAGCTGGAAGACACAAAACTACAAACACACCTCATAAATCATTTCCTGAAGAACTAAACCAACACATCTCAGGGAATCTCATCATTCCAGTCCCTCTCCCTGCCTGGTGTTAGGGGTAGCAACCCAGAAGACAAGAGGGGTGAGCTGAACACACCACTGACACCCTGGCTTCACCCTCCTCCCCAAGGACACTCATCCCTGCCTGGACCCAAAGGACTCCCAGCTCTTTCCAAACACTAAACCTGAAAAACTGTAAGAGCACCACACCTGGCACTGCCAGGGACCACAAGATGTGGGAAAAGAAGGAGACTAAGGCGGGAAAGCCCCAATTCCTCAGCTGCAGGCCCAGCTCTGTGTGTCCTTCCCAGAGCAGAGCACTCGTGGGACAGCAGGACTCACGTTACACACTCTTGCTCTGCGGGAGAATTCCCTGGACAACAAGATAAGCTGTCCAACAGATGAGCCTGGTTTGTGCTGTCATTCCCCTCCTGCTAAATTTATCATTCTCCACAAAAAGTTCTCCCCAAATTGCAGAAGCATCCACATGGTCCCAGGAGCCCAGCGTAAACACACCATCAGCATTTCCGTGCTTTTAGCTCCCCTTGGACCTTTCCTTTTCCCACGGCATGTCCACACTTTTGGAACAGGAGGTAAACAAGTGAACTAGCCCTCATGGATCAGCTTAGTCACACAGGGAATTCCACTCCCAGGGCTCAGGCACACATATCCTGCAGTGTCTTGAGGGGAAAAATGCTTATTTAGAAAGCACTGATCCCTCCAGAAGGTCACACGTGAAACTTTTCTCTATTTCTTCCCTTCCAAACCCAAGTCCTAGGGGAATGACTCCTCTTCCTCCAGCCTGAAGCACCTGTGGCTCCATACCTGCCCTCGCTTGGGAGCGTGCATGTAGACTCCCAGGTAAAGGCCCAGGGACTGGGAGAAGGCCAGGCGCAGGCGGTGCCCGGTGCCGGCCGCCAGCCGCAGGTCCCTGCTGACCGGCATGAATTCCAGCAGATCCGCCACCATCAGGCACATCTGATCCTGCAAACAACAGAAGTATCGGGAGAGCGGCTTAGGAAAGACTGAGGATTGAGAAACTGTTTGTCTCCCTCCTCTCCTTCCCCTTCCAGACATCTGCCTAGAGTTTTCCACAAAGGATGTAAATTAAGGCTCCATACATCTACCTGAATCCTTGGCTTCTCCCAGCTCACCTGGGCCCCCTTCACACCAATCCCACGGAGTGCCGGAGCCCAGGCACGCAGGATAAAGCTTCCCTTCCCTCCCACAGCACATTCCAGTGCCACTGAGCCGTGAAAGCGCCGTGCTGCTCCATTAGCTCCAGCACTCAATATCTGGAGCAAGAGGCTTTTATTAACTTCTTGTTGACAAAGACACTTTCATTACTGCTGAAAGCAAGAGAAAATCCATTTGGGATGGCTCCTTGAGCCTCAAAGCGTTCCTGCCTGCCTTCCCAAACGCTCCAGTAGGTCTGGATTTAACCCTTATCCCAGGAACGAGGCTGGGCAGGAAACCCCTTGCTTCCCAGACGCTGCTACAAATGCTACAACTGTTCTCACATGTTGTCCCAAATCCCAGTGTGAAGAAGCCACAGCTACAATTTAACAGGAGATAGATCCATGCCAAGCACTCACACGTGATTCCTTGGGCTTCATTTTGCTCCCCCAAGCCCAGGTTCTGCTCACCTTGTAGGACCACATCCGGAGCTTATGGTCCTGGCAGAGGGCGAAGAGGAAGGCGTCGTGATCCAGACAGTGCACGGAGAGGCTGACAGGCACATCCGAGGGGCCGCCATCGCCTCTGGAAAACCAGAGGTTACATCAACACCTTCAAAGAAAATTCCCCATCCCTGGAAGTGTCCAAACTCAGCCTGGACAGGGCTTGGAGCAATCTGGTCTAGTGGAAGGTGTCCCGGCCCTAGGCAGGGGGTGGGACTGGATGAGCTTTAAGGCCCCTTCCAACTCAAACCATTCCAGGACTTCATTATTCTAAAATCAAGGCAGGTGCACAGATCCAAGGCACTGGGGTTCCACCATTGTGTTTAAATCCAAATAAACCAAATCCAAATAAAGTGGGGTGAGACCAGGAGAAGGTAATGTTTCAGCATCCACAGAGCAGAGGATCCCACCACATCAGTGACATCCAGTTCGTCACTTGCTTTGGTGGAGCTGAAGCACCTTCCCACTTCTCCATCCCCAGCGTGGTACTTGCAGAATGTACCTGAAGGATCCAGAGGGAAAAAGGATCTGAGCAGCCCCAAACATGGACCCAAGCAGCCCCCAGCATAGATCCTGCCAGCCCCTGACAAGGATCCAAGAAGCCACAAGCAAGGATCCTGACAGCCCCCAGGCAATACCCCCCCGATGGTCGAAGTCACTCAGGGTATCAAGGGACTCACTCCCACTTCCAAGGAAAAGGCCCTAGGACTTGGCTGTGCACTCTAAACAATCCACCCTAACAATCCCAACCCTAAAGATCCCAATCCACCAGGAAGTATCCGTGTGATTCCCACGTAATGCTGCCTGTCAGGAACGCGCCTGGCTCCTCAGCACCAGGGCAGAGTAATCCCTAATCCATGCTGGCTGTGAGCCACATCCTGGGCAAATCCTTGCAGGCCAATTACTAGAGAACATATTCACAGACACACGGAATCAGCAGGACCCTGCTAATCCAGCATTCCGCTCCCAACTTCTGTATTCTGATAGCTCCTGTGACCCCATTAACATTTTTGGGTGGAGTATTTACAGGTGCCTGTGTGACTCGAGCTAAAAATTCCAGGTGAGGGAATCCAAAGCCAAAATTAGCTCCATTTATCCGTCTCCAGGCATTCACCTGATGGCAGTTGGCATCCAGCCTGTGAGGAAACGCTGCACCACCGAGCTCTGCTTCAATTCCACGACAGAAACACTTCCTTCAAAAACAAAAAGAAAATCAAAAAATGAAGATTAAGTGAAATTCCAAGATGGGAGAAGGGTTGCAGTGCCCAACCCTTACCTGGAGCATCAGGAGGAGGCAGCTTAAGGACAAAGATCCCTCCCGAGGCAGAGGGAAGGGCAAAGAGAGCCTCGCCCTCGCTGCTCAGCCAGGCTGCGGAGGCCACGGAGTTGGGAGCCAGCCCCGGCACACTGGGAATCACGTAGTAATTGGAGGGATCCCTGATGTGGATTTTGCTGATATCTGTAAACACAGACTGCACTTGGCTCTCCGTTATCAGCTCCTGAAGGGAAACAGGAGAAAACAGCCTCAAGTTGTGCCAGGGGAGGTTTAGGTTGGATATCAGGGAAAATTCCTTCATGGAAGGGGTTATCAGGCATTGGAACAGGCTCCAGTGGTGGAGTTCCCATCCCGTGTGGATGTGGCACTTGGGGACATGGGTGGCCTTGGCAATGCTGGGGAATTGGCTGGACTCCATGATCCTAGAGGATTCCGTAAAACAGCAAATCCTGAGCGCACATATCTAAGGCACAGAAAAAAACCCCACCAGACGCTGATGAAATGGCAACTGTCTCCTCGATAAAAAGGATTTTTCCAGTAAAAAATCTCTGGGATAGCTCAGAGAAAATCGCTGGTGACAAAACCCAGGAAGAGCAGTTCTGCCACAGCACAGGGTCATCCCTTGGGAAAGCTCTCCCGAGCTCTAAAAGCAGGAGAGAAGCTCTCCAAGAGAGTAGAGGATCTTGGCAAAAAGCAGGCGTAAGAGGAAAAGTCAGAGCAAATGGGGAGAATCACGGAATCCTGGAATGGTTTCGGTCAGAAGGGACCTTAAAAACCATCCAGTTCCAGCCCACATCAGTGGAAAAATGGTAAATGTGATATACAGTCTGGCTAGGATCCATCTTCCACATGAAATATAGATTCCAATCCAGACAAAACCAGCCTGCAGCCTTCTCATCTGGGGAAAAAAAGACAATCCAACCAGGAAGAGCTCTGGAAAAGCCAAGGCTCATTCCCAGCAGCAGCTCAACTCCAGTGTCACCACAGTCCACATGACACAGGTGCGAGACCCAGCCAGTTCCTGAACAAAACAGGGCGAAATTCCCCAAATCTCCTATTTTCCCTCTTGTTCCTGATGTATCTTGGGTCACCTGCCCCCTCCCAAGCCCTCCCTGCGGTGACGGGGTCGCCTGCCCCGGCCCCCGGCGGCGTTCCCGGCACTCACGCTGCGGTAGAGACGGGAGGGGTGCGGGAGCA
>NW_008238315.1:86338-87593 GCF_000691975.1 Corvus brachyrhynchos
GGAGGAGAGAGGAGGGGGGCAGGAGGGTGGGAGAGGGTCTGGGGAGAGGGGTCTGGGATGGAGGTATCGGAAGGAGAGAATGGGGAGAAGGTCTGGGGACGGGATATAGGGAGAGGGGAAGAGGAGCAGCTACAGGGAGAGTGGATATAGGGAGAAGGGAAGGGGGATTTGGGGAGGGGGTTTGAGGACGGTCTGTGAGATTTGGGGCAGGCCCCGGGGGGGACGGGACACGGGGTCTGGCGTAATGGGGACACGTGCCCTCAGCAGCACCCACCCTGCCAGCTCCCTGCACCCGCCTGTGCCCACACCTCATCCCGGCAAAGCAGCCGCAGCCACTTTCCTGGACATGTCCGGCACACTGGACCCAGCCACTGGCAGAGCACATAATCCCATACTGGTGAGGACAGTGGGGACCCCACCATGCCACGGATGCCACACGTCCCCCCATGATGCCTCACAGTGCCAGTGCCGGGCCTGGCCAAGCTCCCACTCTGCTTGGAACAATCCAGCCTTTGAGGGATCCAGTGCCAGCAGCACGAGGCGCCTGCCTGCAGAATGGGCCCATTCTGGTGGCAGGTGCTGTGAGGGGCCGGGGGCTCCAGCTGGCCCCCAGCATAAAGATGGAGGGGGGTGGGTGGAAGCCCCCGGTGTTGGTGTGGGGAGCTGGCACACAGTTGGATTTGGGAGCTCAAGTGCCATGGCAGTGCCAGGGCTGTGAAGCAGTGATGGAAGGGGCTGAGGTGGGATGGAGGGGTATTGGGACCAGCCTCCACCCGCGGGCACCCATCCTGCCTTGGCACCGAGGGGTGCCCCACACCCACCGTAGCTGGTGGCACTGGGTGTCTATGTCCCCTCGGGCAGGAATGGGGGTGTCCATGGCTGGGGCTGAGATCCCTTCGGGTGCCCGTGTCCCCTGGGAAGGAACCCAACGGGTGACCCGCTGGGTACCGGCTCCCCTCCGTCATGCTCGGTGCACCCCGGGACAGGATCAGGACAGTCCCGGGACCGTCTCGGGAGTGTGCGTGGACAGTACCGGGATCATGCCAGAAGCACGCCTAGTTCTGTACCGGAACAGTACAAAACAGAGCAGTACAGACCATGCCAGGACCGTACTAGGACAGCACCTGGACCATACCTGGACTGTGTCGGGACCGTGTCAGGACCGTCCCAAGACTGTACCGGGACCACACCTGGACCGGACCGGGACCGGGACAGTACCGGACCGTGCCCCGCGGTCACGCCCGGGCTCGCTCCG
>NW_008238315.1:87937-88329 GCF_000691975.1 Corvus brachyrhynchos
TGGAGCAGGATCCACGGGCCCTGGTTAGGCAGGATTCGTGGGTCCAGGGATGCCCGGAGGGCGGCCGGAGCTGGGGGCCCTCACGAGGTGGGAGCTGTGCATCCTGGGGTCCCCGAGGGGCAGGAGACAGCAGGACCTGGGGGTGCTGGGAGACCCCCGGGACAGGCACCCAGAGAAACTAGGGGTGGTTCTCAGGCCGAGCCGGGGGTGCAGGACAGACTCTGGCATGTGGGGTGACCCTGGACAGGGGTCCCAGTGGGAGGTGGGGGTGTCCTGCGCCCCTCCTTCGGGATTAGGCGGCGCGACGCCATGGGCGCCGGGCACTAAGAGGCTTTGTCAGCCCCGCGGGTCGGTGCCACCTTGTCCCGGGAATGCCGTGACACGGGGACCCC
>NW_008238315.1:89797-93847 GCF_000691975.1 Corvus brachyrhynchos
GGAGCTCACCTGGAAGGTGTCCCGCGGGCGCGGCGGTGACGCACGGCCCCGGTGGGTGGGGGCGGAGGCGCTCGTCCCACCTGGTCCCAGCACGGTCCCCGGGTCTGGGATGAGGAGGGGGGGGCTGAACTCCCAAATCTCGGCATTGGTGGGCTGTGCTGAGACCCCATTGTGCTGTATCCAGGGATTTTTGGGGTTGGGGGATGCTGGCAACCCTTGGCATAAAGGGTTTAGCCATCAGGGCTCTTCATCAGGGTGACCCCCCTTGGTGCCACACACCACCCACATTTGGGGGGGTCTCCGCATCCCCTAACCCACCATTCTCCTGCCAGAGCCGCTCTGTGCCCCGCCGGTGCCAGGGGATGCTGGGATGCCAGTGCCCGTGTGCCCAGAGCGCCCTGCCCTGAGCCCAGAGCCCAGCTGTGCCATGGAGGATCTGCCCAGCACCGGGACCGAGGTGTGGGCCGAGGGGCTCCATAACGCCAACAACAACGCGTCCCCGGGGGGGTGGCCGGGTGCCCGTGGTGGGCACCCCCTGGCAGCTTTTGGGGGTCCCGGGGCCAAGCCCAGCTACCTGGACCGCGTGGTGCAGGAGATCGTGGAGTCAGAGCGCACCTATGCCCGTGATCTGCGCAGCATCGTGGAGGTGGGTGCCAGGGGCCACACAGGGGGACACCCCTTGGGCACAGCTTGGGATCTGGGGGTGAAATGGTGCCACTGTGGGTGCTCGGCAGGGTTACCTGGGCAAGATCATCGACGCAGAGGAGCCAGTGCTGCGGCCGGAGCAGGTCAGCGCGCTCTTCGGGAACATCGAGGACATCTACGAGCTCAGCAGGTGGGGGAGCAGGCGCCACTGGGAGGTGACAGGGGTGTGACCCTGTCCCGTGGGTGTGTGGGGGGCTGTGGTCACCCTGTCCCCTCTGCCCCCCAGCACTCTCCTGCAAAACCTGGAGAGCTGTGCCAGTGACCCCGTGGCTGTGGCTGTGTGCTTCGTCACCCGGGTAAGGGCTCAGGGAGCACTGTGGGGACACCAGGGACAACATGTGGTCATACCAGGCTCTCACCGTGTTCCCCTTACCTGCAGAGCCAGGAATTTGCCATCTACACCCAGTACTGCAACAACTACCCCAGGTGGGTGGGGCGCACAGCTGGGTGAGCAGGGAGGTGGGCAGGGGGCACATGGGTGGGCAGGGGTCTGAGCCCCCTCCCTGCCCGCAGCTCTGTGGCGGCACTGACCGAGTGCATGAGGAGCAAGGTCCAGGCGCGGTTCCTGCGGGAATGCCAGGAGCGGCTGCGCCACGCGCTACCCCTTGGGGCCTACCTGCTCAAGCCTGTCCAGAGGATCCTCAAGTACCACCTGCTGCTCCAGGTGAGCACCTGGCACCTGGCACAGCACGGTGTGGGCACACGGCACAGCCTGGGGTGACACAGGGAGAAGCCATGGGCATCTGGGACAACCTGGGTGCCTGGGGTGGCACAGGGACACGGCTTGTGTGCCTAGAGCACTCCAGGCACCTGGCACAGCACATTTCTGTGCCTTAATGCCACGTGCTGTGCCCAGGAGATCGCGAGGCACTTTGAGCACAAGGCGGGGGATGACTACGAGCTGGTGCTGGAGGCCATTGACACCATGACCTGCGTGGCCTGGTACATCAATGACATGAAGCGCAAGCATGAGCACGCCATCCGCCAGCAGGTGGGCACTGGGGGGACACCACGGGGGTGGTGGGTGGCACCAGGTGGCACGAGATGGGCACTGTGGCAGGGATGCCGACGCACCTGTCCCCGTGTCTGTGCAGGAAATCCAGTCACTGCTGCTGGGCTGGAAGGGGCCGGACCTGACGACCTACGGGGAGCTGGTGCTGGAGGGCACATTTCGGGCACAGCGGGTGCGCCATGACCGTGCCCTCTTCCTCTTCGACAAGGCTCTGCTCATCACCAAGCGCCGTGGCGACCACTACGTCTACAAGAGCCACATCCCGGTGCGGGATAACGATGGGAGACTGGGAGGGTGACAGGGGTGGGGAGCCCATGGAGTGCCAGGGACTCCGGTGGATGCCAGGGATGGAGGAGCAGGGTGGGTGCCAGGGACCCCAGTGGGTGCTGGGGTGGGAAATTCCAGGGATGCTGATGCCTCTTCCGGCAGTGCTCCTCGCTGATGCTGATTGAGAGCACGAGGGACTCACTGTGCTTCAGTCTGGCGCACTACAAGCATGGCAAGCAGCAGCACAGCCTGCAGGTAGGGGGGCATGGGGCAGGGGGCACCCTGGGGACCCCCTGGGCCCCCCTGCCCAACCCCACCGCCCTCCCTGTGCCCCCTAGGCCAAGACCGTGGAGGAGAAACGCGTGTGGACTCACCACATCAAGCGGCTCATCCTGGAGAATCACCATGCCACTATCCCCCAAAAGGTGAGGGTGGTGGGGTGGGCACCTCAGTGACACCAGGGACACCCCAGCACAGTGAGGGGGGAGAGCTGTACCCCACCTTTGCTTCATTTCTCTCCATCCTCCCTCCACCCAGGCTAAGGAAGCCATCCTGGAGATGGACCTGTTCTGTAAGTGTCACCGATGCTCTACCCCTCTCTGCCCTCCTCTGTCCCCCCTATTTTCCCTGGTGTCACCCCCTGTCCCCACAGACCCCCCACGCCTGCCCCGCTGCAGCCCCGAGCGCCTGAAGAAGAGCTGGTCCTGTCAGCCCCTGGCTGATGCTGCCTCCGAGCCACTCCAGGAACGCCGGCAGTCTGGTGAGAGCCGTGTGTCACCAGTGTTCCTGCTGTTGCACGTGTTCCCACCACTCCACCCCACCACTACCCCTTCCCCAGGGCCAAGCTGTGGCTGGGTGACACCAATGCCCGCAGGGAGGGTGGACCTGGGTGCTGATGGTGTCCCTGTCCCTGTCCCCACAGAGCCCTTCCAGCACCAGGGGCACACGGAGACGCTGCTGGAGCGGCTGCAGGGACATGGAGGGCGCAGGCAGTCGGGTGTGGACGGTGGACGGGATCAGGGGGCTCGGGGTGCTGATGAGATGGGGGACACGGGAGTGATGCCAGTGTCACCTCCCCTCCCCCCAGAGCCCACCAAGCACAACCTATGGCACTTGGGCAAGCAAGGTGAGCTGGCATCATGGCATCGGTGTGGCAGGCAGAGGGGTGGCTGGGGACCTTGGGGGGAATTCTGGGTGCTCCCCCCACTAATCTCTGCTTTTCTCTATCCCGGCTGGCAGGGCTGAAGGTAAGGCTGGGTGTGGTGGGTTGGGGTGCCCAGTGCCTCCAGCCCTGGCACGGGGTGCTGAGCCCGGCGCTCGCCCCCACACAGAACACCAGCAGCGACGGGGTGCTCCTGGAAGTGGGGGAGCCTCCCCAGCACCCCAGAGCCTGGGCCGCGGCTGAGGGCATGGTGGCAGAGGGAGAGGAGGAGGAAGAGGAGGCTTTGGGCAAGGAGGGCCAGGAGGAGCTGCCAGGGGCCGGGGATCTGCTGTTGGAGCCCCAGGAGGAGCAGGTACCCACACCAGCCCTTCAAACCCCAGGGAGGGCATGCAGAGCACCCCAAATCGCTTCTGGGGCACTCCCACATAACTCCTGGGGTACCCCACATCACTACCAGGACATCCCACACCAGTCCAGGGCATCCCATGTTGCTCCCATGGCACCTCCCAGGGCCCCATGGCTTGGCTGGGATTTATTGTGCTCAGAGCACCTGGGTGCCCCCGCAGCTCATGACACCCCATATTTGCTCTTGCCCAGGCCGGGGGACACCCATGGGTGCTGGAGGCACCCAAGCGGCCAAGCAGCTGGGGGCCGGGGAGCTGTGAGAAGGTCAGTGCAACCCCCCGGCCCTCACCCGGAGGTGCCCAGGGACCCAGCACCCAGCCCCCTAACAGCAGCGCTGGGGAGCACCCCAAGGTCCTGGGGGCTCCCAAATCCCCGTCCCTGGTGGGGACCCTGGCACTACCCAGTGGGGATGGAGAACCAGAGCGTGCTGCAGAGGATTTGCAGGTGCTGAGCAGCGAAGAGGAGGAGGAGGAGGAGGAGGAGGAGGGAGAAGGAGCAG
>NW_008238315.1:95005-95833 GCF_000691975.1 Corvus brachyrhynchos
GCCACCGCGCCATGGCCTCGTCAGGGACCTGCGGCAGAAGTTTCAGACCCTCGATGCTGCCAGCTAGGGGCAGGGACGGGCAGAAGAGGTGCCCTGTGGACCCTCACTGGAAGGACCACCCACGGACCCTCAGGAAGAGGAGCACCCCGTTGACCCCCAACCCTCCTAGGAGAAGGGTCACACCATGGAGAAGGGTCACCCTGGGAGAAGGGGCACCGCATGGACATCCAACTTACCTGGAAAAAGGGGCCCTCATGGCCCCCCTGCTTTGGAAGAAGGAGCCTTGTGGGAACCTCCAGTCTGCCCAGGAGAAGGGGCACTCCCATGGACCCCCAGCCCTCCTGGAAGAAGGAGCACAAACCCTCCTGGGAGAAGGGTCACACCATGGAGAAGGGTCACCCTGGGAGAAGGGGCACCGCATGGACATCCAACTTACCTGGAAAAAGGGGCCCTCATGGCCCCCCTGCTTTGGAAGAAGGAGCCTTGTGGGAACCTCCAGTCTGCCCAGGAGAAGGGGCACTCCCATGGACCCCCAGCCCTCCTGGAAGAAGGAGCACCCCATGGACACCCAGGTTGTCCAGGAGAAGGGGCTCCCCATGGACTCCCACAACCCATCTGTCAGAAAGAGCACCCTGGGGACTCCCAACCTGCTCTGGACAAAGGACACCTCCTGTTCTCTCTGGCCACAGGACATGGGGCACCCCAAGAACTTCCCACTACAAGCACCAGAGGCCCCCACGCCCTGCAGGCACTCAGCACCGCACCCCGCTCGCTTTCACATCTTTATTAGAAAAAAAACCCCAAACTGAACCCAAAGTTCCTCTCTGG
>NW_008238315.1:96566-98350 GCF_000691975.1 Corvus brachyrhynchos
GGGGAAGGCTCTGTGCCTTCCCACGGCTGCCCCGACACTCCATGATGGCCGTGCTCAGCCCCTGCAGCCAGGCCTGCAGCTCCTCCTGTGGGCATGGGGGGATGGTCAGGGGGGGTTCCCCTGGCCCCTCAGCAGCATCCCAGCCACCCTCAGGGCCCCCTGGGTGATGCCAGTTGCTCCAGGTCTTCCCCAGGCACTGGGGGAAGATGTCCCCTTGGGCACTGCCAGCCCTTCACCATGTCCTTACGGCACCCCTGGCTATCCCCTGCCCCTCTGAGCCTTGCTGGCCACTGCTGACCACGTCCCCTGGCCATCCCTGTGTACCTCTGGTCACTGCTGGCCACCACCACATTCCCCGGACATCTACAGCCACCCCATGAACCCCTGGGCACCACTGGTGTACCCCTGGGAACAACCAGCCATGCTTTGTCCCTCTGGACCTCTCTGACCACCCCTGTGTCCCATGGGCACCACTGGCCATCCCATGCCCCCTTGGGCACTGCTGACCACCACCACCTCCCCCAGCCACCCTGTGCCTGCTGGGCTCCACCAGCCACCCCATGTCCCCCCAGGCCACCCCTCACCTCATCCTTGCCATGGAACAGCCACTCACTGCCGTTGCTGAGCCTAGGGACAGAGCACAGATACCAGTGCCACGCCTGCCCACCATGCCACCCCGTACGGTGCTGCACCCTCACCTGAGCTTGAAGACGTGTTTCTTCTTCTTGTAGCCCGCGGGCACCTCGCAGCGGGCATCCCACAGCCCCAGGGGCTCCTCACCCTGGCACGGCAGCCCCAGCGCGCGGCTCTTGGCGTCCTTGAAGAAGGCGAGCTGGCCACCCCGCAGGACGCAGTACCGCGTGCTCCACGACCTGCGCCAGCACTGTGTCACCCTGGGGACACCGCCCCACCAGGGACACCGCGCTTGCCGCCGCCGCCGCCGTGCCTACCGGTTGGATGCACGCTTGGTGGCCGCCTCTAGGTCGTGTTTGCGGCCGAGGTAGCCCTCCAGCTGGATACTGCTGACACGGGCAGGCAGCGTGGCCGGCTCCTCTGGCTCCTCCCGTGGTGGCCGTGGGGTTGGTGACACCGGCTCCTCATCACCTGTCCTTGGCACCAGCTGTCGCGAGGCAATGGCGTGGTTACGCCATGGTGTCGCCCACCCACTGCCACTGATGGACCCATGGCAAGTTGTTGTCCCCTCCCATGGTGGCACTGGGCACATGGGTTGCTGTCACCAGTGGGCCATGGACCTCAGTCTGGTGGCCTGGGGGTGGGTCACCCCCAGGTCTCCATACCAGTGACCTCACCAGCTCCGGTATGTGGGAACTGGTGGCTATTGGGAGGACCCTACTGAGTGGCTGGGTGCCAATGACCCCATCAGTTCCAGTATGTGGGAGCTGGTGACTGCTGAGAGGACCGCACAGCATCCCCATGCCAGATGTGATCTCACAGTGAGTGTCTGCAATCCTGCAGTGAGCCCAGCCCTGGGACCCTCTGTGCAGTGCCAGTGACCCCACCAGATCCAGTGTGTGGGAACTGATGGTTATTGGGAAGACCCCAGTGAGCATCTGGGACATGGTCCAGCCCTTGGACTCAGTGCAGTGTCAACGTGTGTGTGTGTCAACCTGTCCAGCTCCAATGTGCAGGAATTGGTGGCTACTGGGGGACCCCAGTGAGCGGCTGGGACATGGTCTAGCCCTTGGACCCCCAGATCTTGTGCCAGTGACCCCCCTCCAGCTCCAGTATTTGAGAACATGTAGGTACTGGGAAGACCCCAGGAA
>NW_008238315.1:99320-106969 GCF_000691975.1 Corvus brachyrhynchos
GCCAGTCTCGGTGCCAGTGTCTCCTCAGATTTGGGGTGATGAGGTTGAACCAAGCTAGATGAGCAGTCCTGGGAGCCACCTCAGTGTTGTCGCCAGCCCAGGGGACTTGGGGAGGTCCGGTTGAGGAATGTGGTGCCCGACAAAGGGGACACCCATCCAGCTGGGTGCCAGAGGAGGGGCTTGGCCAGGGCCCCTGTCCCCAAGGAGCCAGGAGATGCCCATGTCCCCAAGCAGGCAGATGAGGTTGAACCAAGCTAGATGAGCAGTCCTGGGAGCCACCTCAGTGTTGTCGCCAGCCCAGGGGACTTGGGGAGGTCCGGTTGAGGAATGTGGTGCCCGACAAAGGGGACACCCATCCAGCTGGGTGCCAGAGGAGGGGCTTGGCCAGGGCCCCTGTCCCCAAGGAGCCAGGAGATGCCCATGTCCCCAAGCAGGCAGAAGTGATCTTGTCGCCAGGTGTGTAGTCAGGGGTCTTGTCCCCAGGCAGGCAAATGTGATCTTCCCAGGGAGGCAGGAGATGTCCCAGGTAGAGGGGACTCCTGTCCCCAAAGAGGCGAAAGTGTCAGTGTTCCTGAGCAGGCAAAGAGCATCCTGTCCCCAAGGAGCCAGAAGATTCCCATATCCCCAAGAAAGCATCCCCTGTCCCCAAGGAGATGCCCATGTCCCTGAGCTGGCAGAAATGCTCTTGTCCCCAGGTAGGTTCTCAAGGATCCTGTCCCCAGGCAGGGGAAAGTGATCTGGTCCCCAGGGATCCAGAGGATGCCCGTGTTCCCAAGCAGGCTGGCAGTAAGCTGAGAGCACTCCTGTCCCCAAGCAGTTGAAAGTGGCCATGTCCCCAAGTAGCCAGAGAGGGTCCTGTTCCTGAGTAGTCAGAAGATGCCCATGTCCCTGTGCTGGCAGAAATGATCTTGTCCCCAAGAAGCCGGGAGATGCCCATGTCCCCAGGCAGGCAGAAGAGGCAGAAGGGGTTCCTGTCCCCAAGGAGCCAGAGGATGCCCATGTCCCTGAGCAGGCTGGCAGTAAGCAGAGAGGGCTGCTGTCCCCAAGCTGATGAAAGTGGCCATGTCCCCAAGCAGGCAGAAGGACACACTGTCCCTGAGTAGCCAGAAGATCCCCATGTACCTGATCAGGCACAAATGAGCTTGTTCCCATGTAGGCACTCAAGGATCCTGTCCCTGAGGAGCCAGGAGATGCCCGTGTCCCCAGGCAGGCAGAAGAGGCAGAAGAGGGAGAAGGGGTTCCTGTCCCTAAGCAGGCAGAGTCACAGCGAGCCATCATGTCCCCGCGCAGGCAGAGCAGGTGGGAGGAGCAGAGAGCTGGCAGCCAGCACAGGGGCTGGCACACGGTGACAATGCCCTGTGGGCGACGTTGCCTTGCAGGCTGACAATGCTGCAGGGTGTAACGCCCCATACGGTGACTGTGTCTCTTGGGGTGATGATGCTCCACAGGGTGAAAATTCCCCACAGGGTGCCGATGATGTCCCACAGGGTGATAGTGCCCTGCAGGGTGACGATGCCCCGAAGGGTGCTGATGTCCCATACAGCAGTGATGTCCCTTGGGGTGACATGGTGGCCCCAGGGCAGACGCTCCAACTCTGGCCGCTGCGCTGATCCCAGACACACGCATACACCATGGGTGCCACCCCCCATGTCACCCCAGGAGTTGGGGCAAAGGGGACCTGCAGCACCCCTCTGCCCGCCCAGCCTTTTTGGGGTAATTCAGCATTTATTCAACACAAGACAAGGACAAGGTGAGGGTTGGGCATGCAGGGATCTGTCAGCACAATGAGGTCACGGTCACGGGGGCATGCACGGACATGCAGGGACACTTTTTTGGCTGTCGGGGAAGGTAAAAGCTAAACTCAAGAACTGACCGGCTCTGGTCCATCCGTAGTGGGCAGCGAAGTGTCCTGTGTGTTCACATCCTTCTTCTCCTCCTCCTCTTCCTCAGACCTGCACAGGGAGACAGTCAGTCATCATCCCCATCCCAGACATGATCCCACAGGGGTTGGGCTGGCTGCTGCTCTCCTGTACTCCTGAGGGATGAAAGCCCTGTCAGAGTGAGGCTTGACCTTCATCTCTCCTCTTTATCAGCATCAGTTTATTGCTTGGAAAAGGTAAATTGCTAAAAAGCCCCTTAATGCTAAAAAACATCCTTAATGGTTTGAGAAGAGGGATGTGAAAACTGTGTCCCTGGTCACATGGAACGGTGGTGGCATCCCTTACCCGGCCTCCAGCTCCCCATCCAGATCCAGGCAGTAGTCGGGAGCCTCGGAGCGCGTCGTCCCATCCCGCACCAGCCCCTCACGCAGGGACCGCCCGCCCAGGAGCTCCAGCTGCCGGGGAAGGGGTGAAGGTGTTAAGGGATGGGGGGGACACTGAGGCAGGGCAGCACAGGCCTCATCCCAAGCCTTCCTCACCGTTGTCAGCTTCCTGAGGGCAGCAATGCGCTCCTCCCAGGTGGCTGAGGACTTCTCAAAAGCCTCGTGCCGCTTCAGCAGCTTCTCCACTGCATCCACCGTCTGCCCGTAGTCACTGCTGGCCAGGTAGGGCTCCTGAGCCATGAGCCATGACTCGGCCACCGAGGCGTCACGGGAGAACTGGCACACCTCCAGCACTGTGGGAGGGACAGGCAGTGCTCAGCCCCTGGACCACCCATTCCACCACACCTGGCACCACCACGCTCCTCCCCAGCATCCCTGGCAGACTCACGCAGCCGCAGCCGCTCCCAGCGCTGCTCCCATGTCTCCATCATGGCTTTCCTCTTGTCCACCAACTCCACCAGCTTCGCCTTGATCTGCAAGGGGCTGCTGTCAGGGGGTGGCCCAGATGGCATCGCCTCCACCACCCCCTATCCCTGATTCCCTCACCTCTGGTGAGTCCTGGTGCTTGCGCTGCAGCAGCTTCTTGCCCAGCTCAATGCAGGTG
This sequence comes from Corvus brachyrhynchos, assembly GCF_000691975.1. Classification (NCBI taxonomy): domain Eukaryota; kingdom Metazoa; phylum Chordata; class Aves; order Passeriformes; family Corvidae; genus Corvus; species Corvus brachyrhynchos. The sequence continues at coordinate 102,248 of NW_008238315.1, forward strand.
GTGAAGTTCTTGCCCCGAGCATCCACCTCAGCCTTAATTCCCTGGTGATATCTCATCAGCAGCTCCACTGAGGAGACATCCCTGGGGACACAGGCACCAGTGTCAGTGGAGCCATCTGTTCCATGTCCCATCCCGGGTGCCCGCTGGGTGCATCCATACCTGGGTTTCTCCTGTGTCTCAATCTGCCGGACGGTGCTCTCCATCCAGGAGAGCAGATCCCGTGCCATGCTGAAGAAGCGGTGTTTGTCAGCCGTGTCCACCAGCCGTGCCCGGCGCCCACTGCACGCTTCCAGCAGCTCCTGCAGCGCTCGGGACACCTCCTGCTCCTGCTTCTGGATTCCAGCTGCCTTCTCCCCGGCATAGGCAGTCTGCAGGCGTGCTGCTGTCTCCCGAAACTGCTGCACCTGCATGGAGAATCACAGAAAGGCTTGGGCTGGGAGGGACTTCAAAGGCCATTGAGCCCAGTGTCCCACCACGAGTAGGGACACCTTCCACAAGACCATGGGAAAAGCTGAGTGCTGGCATCCACGCCAGGCTGGAGCCTCACCTGTGCCTCCAGCAGCTGGAGGTCCCTCTCGAAGGCGCTGTGCATCCGGTGGAAAGCTTCCACTGTGCCGGCATCTTCTCCCAGATCCTGGGGCAGCTCCTTGCGCCGAGCAGCGATGAGGGCCAGCAGCTCTCCGCCGTCATAGAAGTACTTGTGGAGGTCGTGGGAGGCAGCGAGGAGCTGCATGCGGGTGTCGATCAGCTCCAGGAGGTCGGCCCAGCTCTCATTCAGCCCATCCTTCCACTCAGCTATGGTGGCCGCCTCGATGTGCCCCGCATCGATGAGGTCCTCAATGGTCAGGTTCACCCGGTCCACGCGCTCCTGCCCCACACTGCCTGTCTCTCGTGCAAACTCCCGAAACTTCTCCCGCAGGAGCTGCATGGAGGGAAGAGAAGAGTCAAGTCGCCTCCCTCAAGCCACCCGCTGTCACTGCCACAACCATCCCATCATCCTCACCATGACATGGTCCAGGTCTTGCCCCATCTCCGGGGAGGAGGCGACCACATCACGCTCGGCAATCCACTGCTCCAGCTCTTCCACCTCCCGCTTCAGCTGGAAGAGGTGTGACATGTTCTCCAGGCGCCGGCGGCGCTCCTCGGCCGCCTCCTTCAGCCCCGCGTAGTGCTTGTCCACCTGGCCCTGCAGCCGGATGATCTGCTCCCTGCGCGGCCCCGGCACACAGACACCCAGTTCTCACCCATGAAACAATGTCCCCAACCCACCCGTGTTGGCATCTGGGGGGTTTGGGGGTGAAGGACCCGCTTTGTGCTCCCCACGTCCCTCTGCGACCACCTCCCTGCCCAAATGGAGCACCTGACAGTGCCAGAGCTCCAGCTGAACCACCCACCCACACAGTGCTGAGGGCACAGGGTCGCCCTGAGGGACAGGGGACACACGGCGTGGCACCTACCCCACGGGATGGCCGGCAGAGAGCAGCTGCTGTGCCCTCCCTGCCAGCTCCTTGATGGTTTGTCCATAGTCCTCGATGGAGCGCAGCTGCCGGACATGTCTCTTCAGCATCATCAAGCAGCTCTCCTCATCCTATGGCATGGAAAACATCGGTGCCATCAGCACCTGGCATGGTAAGGGAACAGGGACTAGGGTCTAGACCCAGTGCCCACCCTACAGGAATGTCCTGGCTCTATCTGATGCCATAGGGAGAAATGGTGAGCTCAGCAGAGCATGGCATGGAATGGGATGAATAGTGTGTAATGGCAGGGGAATGACACATAAGAGCAGGACACACGATGGTGTGTCACACATGGATGATGTTCAACTGCACAGCGTGGCACCACCTGGGTCAACATTGGGCATCCCAGCAAGGCAGGGCCCAGTGCAGCACAGACCCCGCCAAACACGGAGCATCACATGGTATCGCTCCTCACCTTTGGTTTCTCCTCAGGTCCCATGAAAAGCTCCTGCTCGCTAACCCAGGCCTCAGCCTCATCAGCATCCAGGTAGTACTGCTGGGCCTCTCCAGCCTCCTGCAGGAGCTGGTGCCGGGCAGCTGCCTCCTCCTGCAGCGTCTCCCACAGTTCCCGCAGCTCCTGTGCCAGTACCGCCAGCTCCGGGCCTGGCTCCTCACCGCTCCCCGCTGACTCTCCCCGGCTGAGCACCTCACCCAGGCGGGGGGCATGGCCTGCCAGCTCCTTCTGCAGTGTCTGCCAGCAGGAGGGAAGTCACAGTGAGAGTCACCCATGGGATGGATCCCAAGGGACCACCCAGAATGGTGGGTGTTGCTGCAGTACCCAGGCTCACCTCGTTCCTCTTGGTCAGGCGCTGCACGCTTGGGAGGTCGGTGCCGTGATCGGTTGACCTCGCCAGGGAAAGCCGCTCCTGCACCCACAGCTGCAGGAAGGAGCACCCAGTGAGCCCCCTACAGCCCCCATGGGGAGCCCCAGCCCCCCGGAAAGGCCCTGGGCAGTCTCCAGCCCCTTCCTCTTCCTCTCCAGTGGCTCCAGCAGCTCAAGGACTCGCTGCCGTAGCATCTGCTCCTGCCTGGTGGCATCTGGCACATCCCCGGCACCAGGGGTGCCCTGCCACCCCAGCTCCTCCAGCTCCTTCATCCACGTTCTCACTTGCTCTTCCAGTCTCTGGCGGGACAAATCCATGTGAGTTAGGGATCAGAGCCGAGATGGAGAACCCCAGTCCCATTTGGGAACAAACCCCATTGCCTCGGGCCTCCTGCCCCTTTTCAAAGGACCCAGTGAGGTGCCAGCACCCACCGTCAACCTCTTCAGCAACAGGTTGGTGGCGGTGAGGTCCTTGACCTTCTCAGCGTGGCGCAGCTCCTCCTGCGCCCGCCCCAGCCAGCTCTCCAGCTCCCCATAGCTCCGGGCGTACAGGGCCGAGCGCTCAGCTTCGAACAGCTGCCGGCCCCTGTCCTCGGCAGCGCTGCGCAGCCCGGCCCAGCGCCGGCGCAGCTCCTCCAGCCGCTGCGTCACCACCGCGCTGTACTGCGGCTTGCGTGTGGCCAGCTCCGTCCCCTCCTGCAGCAACAGCAGAGAGGAGGGTGGTCACTGCAGCATGGGGGCATCCCACCCATGCAGCAGGCTGGGAGCGTTCCAGAGTCATGGAATTGTTAAGGTTGGAAGACACCTCTCAGGTCATCGAGTCCGACCATTCCCCCAGCACTACCAAGGCCACCACTAACCCATGTCCCCAAATGCCACATCCACACAGCTTTTAAACCCCTCCAGGGATGGGGATTCTACCACTGCCATGGGCAGTCTGTGCCAGGGCTGCACAACCCTTTCCCTGAAGAAATTTTCCCTGATATCCAATCCAAACCTTCCCTGATGCAACTTGAGGCCTTTTCCTCTTGTCCTTTCCCTTGTTCCCTGGGAGCAGAGCCCAACCCCCACCTGGTTGCACCCTCCTGTCAGGGAGTTGTAGAGAGCGAGAAGGTTTCTCCCTGAGCCTCCTTTTCTCCAGGCTGAGCCTCCCAGCTCCCTCAACAATTCCTCATGCTCCAGACTCTTCCCCAACACCATTCCCCCTCTCTGGCCATCATGGTGCCAGCACCCACCGCCTCAATCTTCTCCAGCCAGCTCTGGTTGGGTGCCAGCTCAGCCATGAATGCCTGGTGCTTCTGCCACTTGCTGTGGAGACCACGGGTTTCTCCATAGGAGACATCCTGAGCCATCAGCATCTTCTCATCCACCCAGGCATCAAACTGCAGGGAAAGGGTGTCAGTGCTCAGCAGTGTCAATAGGGACCCCTGGGGGGTGCCACAAGCTGTGCTGCATTCCTACCTCCCGACAGCTCTGCAGGAAGGTCTGTAGGTCGTGGTTGTCCTGCATCAAATCCGCTGCTTCCTCCACCTTGTCCATGACAGCTCCATGCCTGGCAGGGGACCATGGATGTGCAGCGTCAGCCCTGCTGCCCATACACTACCCACCCACCCGCTGGCCCTGTGCCGGACTCACCGCTCCTGGAGAGTTTGGCACTTCTCAGAGATCTTCTCGGCAAAGATGTTCTCCTCAGCCACCAGCTTGGTGCCACCAACTACCACCTCTGGGACCTTCTTGGCATTGCTCTCCACACTGGCACGGAAGTTCTGGAAGCGGTGCAGGGCAGCAGCCGAGCCCTCCAGCGTGGAGGGCAGCTCCAGGTGGGACAGTGTGTACTCCTGAGGGACACAGCAAGGGATCAGCACACAATCACCCCTTTTTGGGGTGCCTGTGAGCCAAGAGACCCAAAGGACATCACTTGAGCACCCACCTGCTTGGTGAGGAGGATCTCTGCCTGCTTGGTGTCGCGAAGGAACTCCTGGAAGTCGCGGCACTGGGTGAGGAAGCGCTTCCGAGCCTCTGCCATCTTGCCCAGGGCAGCCCAGCCATCCTTCACGCCGCTCAGGCGCTGCCGCAGCCCCTCGTACTCGGGGTCCGTCTGGCCCCCCAGCACCCGCTCCCCCGCCTCCACCAAGGCAGTGAAGGCTCCTGCATGCTCCTCGGCGTCGCGCCAGGCAGCTTCGTGCCGCTGCAGCATCTCCTCTGCCTCCCCCAGTGATGCCGGCACCTCATCAACGGCCGCCACGGCTTTCTGAGCGCCAAAGAGCCACGCCTGGAAGTCATCCAGGTCCTGCAGGAAACTCCGGAGCTGCCCAGCTTCCCCTAGGGCCGCTGCTCGCTCTGCCAGGGCCGCCTGCAGCTCATCCCAGGCGGACGTGGCTG
>NW_008238315.1:108294-114971 GCF_000691975.1 Corvus brachyrhynchos
CGCCAGTACCTGCAGCTCCCGCCGGCACATCTCCAGATGGCTCACGCGGTCCCGGATGACTTTGGGGTCGCAGGGACGATAGCCTGGGCAGGGAGCAGGGTGAGTGGTCGTCAGTCCAGTGTCCTGCTTTCCCTTTGCCACACCAGGGATGCTGGGGTGTCCCGGCACACCTACCCTCAGCGTCGGCAAAGCGGAGGGCAGCAGCGCTGATGGCCCGGGTCTTCTCTGCCTGTACAGCCATGTCAGCCTCCAGCAGACGGTGGGTCTGCAGCAGCTCCTCTGCTTCCAGAAGGTGCTTCCCAGATTCGGGAGATGCCAGCTTCACCTGCAGGAGACCCTCAGCCATTACCCACTGACACCCAAAACTCAGCACCAGCACCCCAACATCTATCTCCCTCCTCAGGGAACTCCCACCAACACCTGTTGGGACAAAGACACTTCACCCGTGTGATACCCAATGCCCACAGCTCACCTTGACCTCATCCATCCAGTCAATGCAATGGAGCATCTCCTGGAAGAGGTGCTGCAGGGTGAGGTTCATCTCCAGGCGCTGGCGGGGGGCAGCCAGCAGCTCCAGGAGGTGCTCCCAGAGCCGCAGGATGTTGTCCTTGCGCCCGTTGATGCGCTGGATGTCGTGGTAGCCCTCCAGCTCCAGCTCCTTGGCCACCGCCTCGATGGCCTGCACTCGCTCCCTGTAGGCAGCTGTGTCCGTCTCAATGGCCTCGTGCTTCTTCTTGGCTGCCTCCACCGCTGCCAAGTCCTGCCCAAAGTTGTCCTGCCCCGGCACAGAGCCCGAAGTGAGGCTCTGGTGGAGCTCCCCAGGGTGGGGGTCCCCAGGGTGGGGGTCCCCGTCCTCACCTGGGCCACCAAGCGCTGGTTCTCGCTCAGCCAGGCCTCCCGCATGGCTGCTTTGCGGTCGAAGCGCCGCGCCAGCTGCTCCAGCTTCTCCTGACGGATCAGCTCGTTGCGCAGCGCCAGCTCCCGCTCATGTTCCGCTTTCTCCAGCTGCTCCCAGGCCTGGGGGAAGGCGGCAGTGGACAGGTGGCACCTGTATCCCACGTTCCCCCACCACTCATGTCTTGTTCTGCGGGCGAACCCCACCAGGACCCCCAAGTGGTGGAAGACAACCTGCTATGGGATGGATCAGTCCTGCCCAGGATGGATTCAGTGTGTCCTGGAATGGACCTGAACTGCCTCAGGAGATGGACTCAGCCTGGCCCAGGACCCATCCCAGCCTGCCCAAGGACCTGAACTGTTCTCGGATGGACCCAGTCTGCCTCAGGAGAGGAATTAAATTTCCCCCAGGAGATGGACCTGACTTCACTGCAGGAGACAGCCCCCAGCTACTGCAGCAGATGGAGCCCGTACCCGGTTGATGTCGGAGACCAGGCGGCCCTCATGTGGGGTGTAGACACGCTGGTTGTTGGCCCTCATCCGTGACTGGATGGTGAAGAGCAGCACCTCCAGGTTGCCCTTCTCCTGAAACCTGCCCCAGAGAGAGCTCAGCGTTGGGCACCCTTGGGTGCCCCACACCACCAGGCAGGCACGGGGAGCAAGGGGCTCTTACTTGGGGGGCTTCTCCACGGTGCGGTACGTGCTGAAGGCTTGCAGCTGGTGCTGTACCCCAGCCAGCGAGTTGGCGAAGCTGCGGCTGTTGAGGGAGGCAATGGTCTGCTCAATCCAGGTGAGCAGGTCAGATGCCAGCCCCCCATAGCCCTCGATCATCCGCTCTGTCTCCTTGGCGTGCTCGATGACCTGCAGCAGGACCAGGGGTGAGCGTAAGAGGCTGGCACCCCAAGAGAACACCCCTGACCGCCTCAACACCATTCCCTACCTTGCCCAGGCGCCTTCCCTCCACCTCCAGCACCTTCATCTTGGAGAAGTAGTGGTAGAAGGCCACCACGTAGGTGATGATGGACTTCTCATCAGGGTTCTCCGTGAACACATCTGCCCAGTGTGAGCGAGAGGTGTCACTCCTGACCCAACCTCAACCCACCCCACAGGCCACCATGGCCTCATGAGGTCCCTCCTGTGACCACCCATGCCCTCCTTCCATGTATTGGGAACCTCTCTGTGCTCCATGGAGCCCGGGAATGTCCCAGGGGAAACTGAGGCAGGAGGATTGGCAGCAACTGTCTCACCTTCGGGGTCGAGGAGAGGGGTGATGCCCAGGTGCCGCTCTGCCACACTGAACGCATGCTCTAGGTTGTGCCGGGCATTGGATTTGGTCAGGTTTTGGAAGTCAACCAGCTCAGGCCTAGGGACAGAGGGCATGGGACAGGGGTGACACACCTGTGGGACATCTCTCAGTGCCACTGACACCCTGGGGCCTGCTGCCGTGCCACCTACCTGTGCTTGTGGATTAGGGCATTGAAGGCCAGCCCATCCTTCCAGCTCGAGGTGAAGTTGGTGACATTCACATGGGGGTACCTGTGATGGGGACAGGGTGTCACTGTCACCCTCTGGATACTCCTGGACCCTGATGTGGTGGCATGGGGGTCCCACCACCTACCCTGCTGTCTTCATCTGGCACCAAAGCAGCAGTGCATCCCTGGCAGAGCGTGTCTCCCGGCCCTCCTGTGTCTCCACGATGATGTCCTGGATCTGGGGGCAAAAGGACATTCTAGGATTGGAAAAGCAGTTCCATGGAGGATGGCTCCCACTTGGGAATGAGGTGTGGAGTGGAGGGATGCCCCAAACCACCTGTCCTCACCTGGAAGCGGAGGATGATGGTCCAGATGAGGCCAAGGACAAGACGGTGGTTGCCATCCACAATATCGTGGGAGCCCATGTTCTCCAGGTGCACCCGCTGCTCCTTCAGGAACTGCAGCGCCTTGTCCACGTTCTCCAGGCAGTGGATCCGCATCCGGCCCTTGGTAGGCTTGGGCTGGGGCATGACAGCACTCAGCACCCTCCCCTCCACACCAGGTACCCCAAGCCCTGCCCAGGGACACCCCCATGCCCATGCTGCCACCACAACCCTTGGCCAACACCAAGAGAGATGGTGTGGTGTGGTGTGGCAGGCCACAGGTCCCAGGGTCTCCAGCTGGATGGGATTCCTACCAAAAGCTCTCCTGACAGCACTTCCAGCAGCTTGATGAGCACCCGCCCGTCCCGGAGGTCCATGTAGAGGTCTGAGATGCGGCAGGTGACACGAGCCAGGTGCGAGTTCACCCACTTGGTGAAGGTTTTCTTCTGCACGGCCTCCCGCTCGTCTGCAGGGACAGTAGGAACAGGGTCACTGACAGCGGGGACAACCCAGGTGGGACCGAGGGGACCTGCCACCCACCTGCCAGGGCTTTGATGCGGGAGCGCTCAAAGAGCCGTGCGGAGCTGTTGTCGTTGTCCAGCTCATCGTCGGACGCATCCCAGCGGACATTGATGCGGCTGTACTGCTGCTGCAGCTCCAGCTGCTCGTAGTCGTTGGCCGAGGTCATGGTCCCGGTGTGCCCCGGCCCAGTGGCCGTCGGCTACCGGCGAGGGACCCCTGGGGGACAGCGGGACAGTGAGCATTGGTGCGGCCACAGTGGCTCGCCAGCCCTGCGGCACGTGGGGATTTGCGGCTCAGAGCTGTGGGATAAGCTGCTCAGAGGGATTTAGCCTCGCCCCACCCAGGTGTTGGGGGGGCACCTGGCAGCTGCCCGCTCCAGGACCCCCATGCTGAGCCGTGCCGAGCTGTGCCAGTGGCTATTTACATTGCTGTGTCCCCACCCAGGTCCCTCTGCCCAGCTGAAACCTCAGCCCAAGTCCTCAGGGGTTTCCCCCCAGTCCTTGGATGCCCCCAGGTAAGGAGCTGCTGCTCACCCCCAACCCGACCCCTGTGCCACTCAGGGGCTTCACCAGCACCGGTGGCAGAAAGTGGGTGACAGCTGCTGGCAGGGGGGGGCCACCCACCCCCGGGGATATTTGAGACACAGATAGGACATGGCTGGTATCTAAAAATGCCTCCGAGCAGCTGTCGGTAGCTGCTGGGGCCCCTGAGGGGTGCGAGGAGATGAGTTGGGGCTCCCCACAGCCAGCAGCATGTCCAGGACCCCTACTGCAACCTGGAGTTGCACAGAGCCCTCAGCTGTGGGTGCCAGGGGAAACCCTGTGTGCCCCGAATCCCTGCTGTCCCCATGAACTGTGACAGCCCATGGGCCCCCAGGCCCCCCTCAGACTCCCTGGGCATCCCCCCAGGTCCCCCTTGGCAGGGTTATCAGGGCGGCCCAGGCTGTGCCACACCCCTACTCCACACCCTAATCGGGGCGGCACAGGCAAGGCCTTCTTGGCTTGGACCTGCCAGCACCGGGAGCATGCAAGGATGTGGAGGAGCGTGCAGGAGTGTGGACAGTGCAGCAAGGACATGAGGGAGCACGCCAGAGTGTGCAAGTGTGAGGAAGGGCATGCAGAAGGGTGGCAGAGTGTGTACCTGTGAGCCAGGACATGTGGGGACTTGTTACAGCGCCCACATTTGAACGAGGACCTACAGAAGTGTGCCAGAGTGTGCATCTCTGAGCAACGACACACAGGGACATGCCAGAGAGTGCCCAGGTGAACAAGGACAAGTAGAAGTGTGCCAGAGTGTGTATGCCTGAGCAAGGACATGCAGGAACATGCCAGAGTGTGCACATATGACCAAGGACATGCAAGAACACACCAGAGTGTGCATGGGACACGTGCAGCAGGCACACAAGTGGGTGTAGGGCCATGCAGGTGTGTACCGGAGCAGGCAGGAGGGTGCTGGGAGCAGGCCTGCAGCCTCTCATGCCATGACTCTGTGCCTCTGCCAGAGCACCCAGCTCACCCTGGCAGGAAAGCCCTGTGGGAGACCAAATTTGGGGATTTTTGCCCCCAAAGCTTCAGGGACTGCCAGCAGGATGGGTGTGCTAAGTTGTGTCAGGTCTCTGCAGGACACCTCAGTTCTGACTGTCCCTGTCAACACAGCAGTGGGGCCATGGCCTCGAGCATCCAAGGAGGAGAAAGACCAGGAGGAGGAGGAGGGGGAGGGGATGACGCCGAAGGGAGCCACAGCAGGCCCATGGGAGCATGCTGAGCACGGGCGCTCACCCACCCTTTAAATCTCCCTCCACCACACCAGCGCCTTCTGAGCATCCCGCCCGGGCACAGCCACGCCGCCACCAGCACCCGCCACCCGGGAATTGTCATTCCTCCCGCTCAGCGTGCGGAAAGCTGGGAATGCCAGCATGCCGGCCTCGCCGCCAGCATCCTGCGGCCGTGGCCCGGGCAGGGTCGCCTTCCCCGGCCAGCGGCTCGGCACAGTGAATCAGCACTTCCCGGTGAGGGGCTGGCACCGTGCCACCACCACAGTCCCCCCGCTGGGCATGGGGGACGTCCCCCCACACCCCAAGGGCAGCCAGGGCAATGGTTGGCACCTGGCGCCCATGGCACCCTCAAATCCATTCCCTGGCTCATCCCTCACAGCCACAGCATGCTGCCGGAAAGCCCATTTCCAGTGCACAGAAACTCCTAAGAATCCCCCAAAACACCCCAAAATTCTGCCCCATCACCACCACCCAGAGCCTGGCATGTCCCTATTGCTCCACTTCACCAAAACACTTGGATTTGGCATCTCCCCCATGTCCACAAGCAGCCATGCTCCGGTTGGGAAGGGGCAGGAGCCGGGGGGCATCCCCCCAGCCCCCCAACAGTCTCCTGCCTGCCAGGCGCAGGGCCAGGGCCGGGAGCAGATGGTCCCTCTCGGGATGGCCGCGCGGCACAGCACGGGGCGGTTGGGCATGGAAAGGCACGGCACGGCTCCTCTGGCTGCCATGCCCCGCTCCGGCCAGGGCTCCCCGGCCACACTCCCACCCGCCAGGAGAATTTGGGTTTCCCCAGGGCCACATGCCGGCCATGCCAGGACTGTCCCATGTCACCCAAGCCGGTGACACGCACACGTGCTGACACTCTACAGACATTTTTGGCTATAAATAGGCCTCCCCCAAGCACGGTGCCAGCCGAGCCCCGCTCCCTTCTTAGGAGCTGCCCCCCCTGTACCCCAAAATCACCAGCCAGTGCCCCCAAACCATACGATAGCTATAAAATACTCTGTGGGGGGCCATGCTGGCACCAAGCAGGATTTTCTGAGTCTCCTGTGCTTGCCACCGTCTTCCAGTGCACCCCAATCCCCTGGCTTGGGAGCTGGAGATTTATAAAGGGAAAAGCTGGGAAATCAGGCCTGGGGGACTCCTAGGTTATTGAGGTGAAGGTAAGAATTCCCCCAGCCCAACACCCACCCGTGAGCATCCTCCTGGCACCGGGACAAGGGGGGCCAAGGGCACGGCCCCCTAAAAACCCTTTCCAGTAACTCCAGTTTGCCCAGTTGCTAAAAAGTGGGGGACAAAGTCGGTTGGGTGATGTGTCCCACCAAGACCCTCAGGACTCGGCTTTTCCATCGCGTCCCAACGGTGCTGGGAGCACCAAGGACTGGAGTGGGGAGCCCTCCAGGGGTTGGCACCCCAGGAAAAGTGTTCCCAGGGTGTCCCCACACTGTCCCCGGGCTGTCCCCAGGGTGTCCCTAGAAAGTCATCGCCACTCGCTCGCCCCGTCCTTCCCGAGAGCAGCCCCGAGGGACACGGGGTAACAGCAGATCTCCCGAAAAGGGGGTTCAGGCTCCCCGGAGGGCTCTTCACCACCCCCCAGCAAACTTTCCTCCGTGCCCACCGGCCCCCCCCGAT
>NW_008238315.1:115377-116023 GCF_000691975.1 Corvus brachyrhynchos
AGGGTGCGGAGAGACGCAGCGCCCCGCCGACGCCCGCGGGGGTCCCCGGCCATCCCCCCTGGCGAGCCCACGTGTCCCCCGCTAGCCCTGGATACCCCCCAGCTAGTCCTGGGTGTACCCCATTAGCCCGGGATGCCTCCCAGCTAGTCCCAGCCATCCCTCAGCTAGCCCTAGGTGTCCTCCACTAGCCCTGTGAATTCCCCAACTCGTCCCGGGCACCCCATAGCTAGACCTCAGTGTACTCCAGCTCGTCCCAGGCGCTCCCTGATTAGCCCTGGGTGATCCCCACCAGCCCTGTATGTCCCTCAGCTAGTCCGTGGTGTCCTCCACCTAACCCAGGCAGTCCCCAGCTAGCCCTGGATGACCCCCAGCTAGCCCAAGCCCCTCTACAGTCATCCCTGGGTGTCCCCCACTAGCCCTGGATGCTCCCCGGCTGGACACAGCCGGGCACCCGGCACCTGGCCCTGGGTATTTCCCACTAAGCCAGGGTGTCCCCCAGCCAATTAACAACACCCTACAGTTGGCCCTCAATGCCCCCCAGTAGCCCTGGATGGCCCCCAGGTACCTCGCAGGGTCTCCCACTAGCCCTGGATATCCCCCAGCTAATCCCAGGCAGCTCCCAGCTAGCCCTGGGTGCCCCTGGCCA
>NW_008238315.1:116427-121127 GCF_000691975.1 Corvus brachyrhynchos
GCTTCGTGCTGGTCGGCAACCGGGCCGCGGGCCTGCACGACGGGGAGGAGATCGTCACCTATGACCGTGCGGTGGGGGGCACCGGGGGAGTGAGGGCCCAGGGAGGCTTGAGGGGGTGGGGAAGCCTTTGGGATCTGGGTCTTGGGGTTCTTGAAGGTTGGGGGGCCTGAGGGGACCTTTGGGGTCTGGGGCTCTTTGAGGGCTGAGGGGGACATTTGGGGCCTGGGGCTCAGGGATCGCGGAAGGTTGGGCGGGGGGCTTGAAGGCTGGGAGGGGTCGGGGGTCCGGGAGTGTTGAGTGCTGGGAGAGACCTTGGGTCTTGAAGGTCTTGAGGGATGCTGAGGGCATTGGGGGACCTTTGGAGTCTAGAGCTTGGGCGATGTTGAGGGTTAGAGAGGGCTGGAGGGGACCTTTGCGATCTGGGGGTCTTGAAGGCTGGGGGGCACTGGTGGAGGCCTTGAAGGTTGAGGGCTGGGGGTAACATTTGGATTCTGGGATGTCTTGAGGGCTGGGAGGGAGTCCTGGGGCGTGGGGCGTGATGGGGGGGGCTCAGAGGTCAGAGGAGGGGGAGGCTTAGTTTGAGTAGGGGAAATCTGGGGTCTCAATATCTGGGGGTTCCTGAGGATGGGAATGGTGGATGCCCAGGAAGGGGGTCTCCGGTTTTAGAGGAAGTGTCAGGGAGCCGCCGATGGGCATTAAGGGAGGTGTGTTGCTGGGAGGGGAATTTTGGGGGCTTCATGCTTTGGGGACTGGGACATCTCTGCCCCAGGGGTGAGGGCAGGCACAGAGGATTGGGGCCTGTCCCAAGAGATGGGGAGTGGGGGGATACCCCAGGGACAGTGTCCATGTCCCCTCACCCCACTGTCCCCTGCCCCACAGACCTGTGCAAGAACTGCCACCACCTGATTGCACGCCATGAGTACACCTTCAGCGTAGTGGATGACTACCAGGTTTGCCTCTTGTCCCTCAGAAGCCCTTCCCGGCTCCTCTGCCTCTGGAATTCCAGACCCACCCTTCCACAGGCTGATTCCCACCTTCCCTGGGATGGAGCCTCAAAGGATTCAGAGCCACATCCCTGTGCTCAGGGCTACCTGGAGTTCCCCCAGCACTAATCTGTGCCTTGTGGGGAAAGCCCAGCGCAGCTGGCATGGGAATGTGGGTGATGGGAGGGGGCTGTGACCCCCATTCCTCATTCCTGGCACATCTCCTATGCAGCAAACTGCTGGAAAAAGGGCTCAGGGGAGCCAGTGGGGCTGGAAACAAGATCCCCTGGCTCGGATTGCAATCGGGGATCGGGTACCAGATCTGGCTCGGGTTTCCCTGTGGGGGAGCAGGGCCGTGGCAGCCCCCCCTTTTTCCGCCCCCCCCCCCTTTTCCTTCCCCCAGGAATATACCATGCTGTGCCTGCTCTGCGGCCGTGCTGAGGATTCCGTCAGCATCCTGCCTGACGACCCTCGCCAGATGACCCCGCTGTTCTGATCCCCACGTGTATCCCGGGATGAGCTTCCAGGAGCTCTGGGAGATCCCTGGATCCCTGGAACTGTAATACCTGGGGACCACAGTGTCCCTAACATGATTCGCTCCTCCAAACTTCCAGCCTGGATGCAGTGAACACCTGACACCGGATGCTCCCATGTTTCTGGAGCCTTTTGGCTCCAACCCTGACTGCAGGGATGGGATGCAGTGCCACGGCCTGAGCCCCCCATGTGCTGAAGACATAAAGGGGTCCCCAAAACAGTATCCAAAGGGATTCCCACCCCATCCCGCCTCAGGAGCTCTCATGTGTAGGGCAATAAATGTGACATGTGACAGCTTGGTGGCACAGGCAGGAGTATTCGGGGGGTGGGCTTCACTCCCTGGAGCTGGTGAAGGGTGTTGGGGTCTGATGCAGGGGACTTTTCTTCATCACAGGAGCCTGTGGAATTCCTCCTTAGCCCTTTCCAGCATTGGAGAGCCCACTGCACTCTCCCAGTGCTCTCTTAAACCCTGCAGAGAAAGGACTTGAATCATTTTCCCTTCCCAAGGAGTTGGTTTGGGGTCACTTCCCCCTGCCCTGGGGTTTGTAACCTGGCCATGCCCTGCTGGGAATTCCATATTCCTGAGGCGGGAAGGAGCTGGGTGTGGGAAATCACTGCCCTGGGGTGGGTGAGGTGCTGCTCTTGGCACCCAGCCCCAACAACACCCACGGGGAACTGGGTGCAACCGGCCTGGCACCCACCTATCCCTGAGCCACCATTTCCTGGATCTGGCACCTCAGGGATGCTTCCTCTTTCCTGCTCGCCCCAACAGCCCCCAAAAACCACATGGTATGGGTATGTTCCCAAAAACCTTATGAATCCAGTTACACTCCCAAAAACCACACAGATCTGGGCATGCTCCCTCCAGCTCATTTATTGCCACCAGCCCGCACCACCCCAGCGGCTCCAACCCTCTGCCCCCATCGAGCCCCCTCCCCATGGAGGTTTCAGAGGGGGCTGTCACCCTGCGGAGAGCTGAGGCCATCCCGGGGTGACACCAGAGCCAGGATCACACCAGAGCCAGGATCACGCTGGAGCTGGGATTACTTGGCCAGCTTGAGGAGACGCTGGATGTCAGGCTCCAGCTGGGCTGTGGGCACACGGGGGCTGTAGCGCCGGAACGGTTCCCCCTCGGGCCCCACCAGGAACTTCTCAAAATTCCAGGAGATATCGGAGCGCCGCACAGGGCTCCAGGTGACAAAGCGGGGCTCGGCCATCAGGTGTGCGGCCTCGTCGGCCGGTGCGGGCAGGTGAGCCTTGAGGTAGGCAAACACGGGATGGGTGTCGCTCCCGTTCACCTGACATTTCTGGAACAGGGTGAAGTTGGGCTCAAAGCCACCCCCGGGCCGCACATGCTTTAGGGTGTTGAGGATCTCCTCGTTGGTGCCGTTCTCCTGTGGCAGGAAAGGAGAAATCCAGAGCCCTGCGTTTCCCAGCTCCTCACCCCCTGCCTCGTAGCTCACAGGACTTACCTGGTATCCAAACTGGTTACAGGGGAAGCCCAGCACAACCAGCCGCCGGGGGTAGCGGGCTTGGAGCTGGTTGAGCTGGGTGTAATCCCGCACTGTGGTGCCTCAGAGCGATGCCACGTTCTCGATCAGGACTACACGGCCCCGGAAAACACCGAAATCCACCTTTTCCCCCTGCAAGGAGGTGGCGCTCAGGTCGTAGAATGACTTGGCGATGGGGACGGTCATGGCTGCAGGCGTGCGGCTGCTTGTGCCTGTGCCCTGTGCTGCCTCTTAAGGGCTTCCCGGTGCTCACGTCATGGTCCAAAGGTCTCCAGGCCCTGCCGCGGCTCGGGAGAAACCGGAGCCGCCCATCCCACCCATGGAAGGAGGAAGATGGCACAGGGCCAAGGTGATGCTCTACCTGCCTCAATAATTCACGGCACGGCACGGTGCGGCTGCTCATCCCAGTGCCTGCAGGATGTGGGATGCTGGGAGGGGGCACAGCATGTTCCCGAGGGTTGGGAATGCCCGTGAGAGTTGGGGAATAACAGGAGTTGGGGAATAACGGGAATTGGGGAACTGGGGCTCTGTGGGATGGAGGAGGAGGGCACAAGTGCCCCGGTACTCCTTGCCTAGTGCTGCCATGGCATCACCTCTGGGGCTTCCTGTGCTGCCCATCTCAGTGCCCACCTGTCACAGGGCCCACTGGTCCCAGTGCCAGCTCCACCCTTGGGCCTATCTGCTGTGGTGCCCACCGTTGTCCACCTAGATCCCAGTGGGTTCCACTATCTTAGTGCCCACCATCATCCCAGTAACCACCCATCCCAGCCTGCCACCATCCCACTGCTGGCTCATTCCAGTGCCACCACCAAGCTTTCTGGCCCTGTCCCCACAGCTGGAGCTGAGTTGGTAGCCTGGTGGGCCATGGTGGTGGCCTTGGCACCCCACGGGCACCATGCCCCATGCCGCTGTGCCCAGCCTGGAAAGGGGACACCATCCCAGCAGCCCCAGATCACCCTCAATTATTGATCACTGCTCGGGTGTCCATGCCCAGGCTGCGCCTGCCACCATGGCATCGTGCCCGCAGCCCCCCCGGAGCACACGGACCACCAGCCCCTCCAGCATCACCTTTATTCTGCAAACCACTGTGTAAAACCAGGGGTCCCACGGGCACGGGGTGGGCATGGGGTAGGCACACAGCGCCTGGACAGCCCCCACCCCACCCGCAAACTGAGGGAAGCACGGGTGCCAGGATGGGGGGCCCCCTTGCCACCTTCCCATCCCCCTGTCCTGGGAGTGTCCTGTGTAGCCCCCCACTCCATGGGAGCTGCCCCAATCCTGCCCCCACCATGCCCCCTGATACAGCCTGGGGAGGAGGGGTCAGGGGGGTCCCAGCCTTCAACACCAGCAGGTTTTCGGGGTGTCCTCGCTCCCCAGGGGCTGCTGCTCGTCCTCCTCCAGCCGGGCCAGGGTTGGGGCACAGGGCAGCCCCCGCAGCTCATCCAGTTCTTTGCGGTGCGCCTGCAGCACCAGCTCCGTCAGCCGTGTGAAGGACTGTGGGAGAGGGGTGAGGTGAACCTGGAAGACCCCTCCAGTACCCCCTAACCTGCCCAGGGCAACCCCAGCCCCCTCAGAACCCCTCCAGCCCCCTCATTTCCTTCATACCTCCTTGATGTTGAGGTTGCTGCAGGCACTGGTCTGGTAGAAATCCATCCCGTATTCCCTGGCCAGC
>NW_008238315.1:121164-123804 GCF_000691975.1 Corvus brachyrhynchos
ATTTGAGGGCAGGGAGGATTCAATACCCCTGGCCCCCCTCTCTGGAACGTGCACAGCTGGGCACGGACAGACAGGAGAGCTGTGGGGGGTGGCTGGCATAGGGGCTGGGTGCTGGGTGTAGGGGGCCCTGGGAGGGGCGCTGGGTGCTTTGGGGTCCAGAGGTCACTGGGAGGGATACTGGGGGGCACTGGGTGCTTTAGGGGTGCAGGGGAGCACGATGGAGCTGCAGGGAGGGGTTGGGAGTAGTTGGAACCCTGGGGGTGCACTGGGCAGTAAAGGGGTTTCCTGGATGCTCTGAGAGCTGCAGGGGGAGTCAGTGGTCCCTGGGTTCACACTGCAGGAGCACGGGGGTCCCTGGATAAAGACAGGACTGCAAGAAGGCTATTGGGGTCCATGTGGAATGCAGGGGGGGCTTGTGGAGGGTCTGGCCATGCCGGGATTGCAGGGAGGTACACTGGGTGCTTTGGGGGTCAAGAGGTCCCAAGGGGGACACCGAGGGGGTCACTTTGTGCTTCAGGAGTGCAGGAGACCATGCTGGTGGTGCAAGGAGAGGTTAGGGGTCCCTGAACATTTTGCAAGTGGGGAAGAGGGAGCCTTGGGGGTGCACAACCACCGCAGGGGTGGAGGGGAAGAGGGTTCCTGGGCACTGGGGGAGCTGTTTCTGGGGTGCCTGGGTACAGACTGCAAGAGGGTGGGGGGTCCCTGGTTGTGCTGGGAGGGGCTGGGGATGCTTGGGGGTCCTGGATAGAGGTAGGGCTGCAGGAGGGCTGTCAGGGTCCCGAGTGCAGAGGGGATCAGGGAGTGGCTGGCCATGCTGGGGGTGCAGGAGGGGTCCTGCCCCCGGGGGGGGGCACAGAGCAGCCCCCGCTCACCTGCAGCCCTTGCTCTTTGGGCACTTGCCTCTTGTGCTCCTCATCTGCCTTGTTCCCGATGAGGATTTTCTGGACGCCGTCAGGTGCATACTGGGCAGAGGAACAGTGTAAGGACCCCCCCCCACACACGACTGGGGAACCTCTGGACCTCCCCTCGTTTACCCCCACCTCATCCACGTCGCTGGCCCACTTCACAATGTGCTGGTAGGAGCGCTCACTGCTGATGTCGTACACCAGGAAGATGCCCTGCAGAGGGTGGGGGGGGCAGCCGTTGACACCCCAAAACTGTGCCTCAGTTTCCCCTCTCCTGTGCACCAGGACAGGGAACCCCCGTACCTGTGCCCGCCGGTAGTACTGCTTGGTGATGGTCTGGTACCGCTCCTGGCCGGCTGTGTCCCTGCCCGGGGACAGCGGGTCAGTGCTGCCACCCATGGCATGAATTGGGCAGGGCTCAGCCCCTACCTTGGGTGGGGGGAGCGGGACTCAGACCCACCAAAATTCCTTCCCCCTTCACCCCGGGATCCAGCGCTGCCACTCACCAGATCTGTATCCGCACCTTGATCCCATCCACTTCGATGGTCTTCATCTTGAAGTCGACGCCTGGGGTTAGAATGGGAGAGGTTGTGGGGCGTCCTGGTGTTCCCCTCCGCAGGAGCTGCTGTCACTGGGGGCCCTCTGGTCCCCCCACCCGTCCTGACCCACCCCACGCCCCACCATGGCCTGGTGCTGGTCCCCACAGCTGGTGCCTGGCCTGGCAGGAGGCCCCGGTGCCAGATGGTGATCCTGGTGCTCCCAGTTCCCTGGTGTTGCATCTGTCCAGTGCTCCCAGTTCCCCAGTGCTACGGCTTCCCGGTGCTGTGGCTGCCCAGTGCTCCCAGTTCCCGGCTGCACGCTGCTCCCGGTTCCCCTGCGCCAGAGGTGCCCGGTCCTCCTGGTTCTCCTGTGCCCATGATTTCCTGGCTCCCATATACTCCCGGTTCCCTGAAGCCGCGGCTCTCCGGAGCCCGCGGGTTCCCAGTTTCCCCGTGCTGCAGCTTCCCGGTGGTCCCGGCTTGCGGGTGCCCACGGTTTTACCGTTCCCCGAGGCCCACGGCTTCCCGGTTCCCCGGTGCTGCGACTCCCGATGCTCCGGGTTCCCACAGTTTTCCCCTTCCCTGGAGCCCACGGTTTTCCCTCTCCCCGCTGCCCACGGTTTTCCCGCTCTCTGGTTACCTGTTTCCCCATGTTCCTAGTGTTGCAGTTCTCCAGTGCCCACGGTTAACCCTTTCCCGGTGCCCCCGGTTTTCCCGTGCCCACCACTCCCCGGTTCCTCGGTTCCCACGACTGCCGGCTGCCCTGGTTTCCCGTTTCCTCGATCCTGTGGCTTCCCAGTTCCTCGGTAGTCCCGGTTCCCCGATGCTCACGGTTTTCCCGTTCCCTGGGTTCCCATTTCTCGGTTGCTGCGTCTCCCTTGTCCTCCCGGTTCTCCGGTTCCCACGGTTTTCCTGCTCCCCGGTTGCCCATTTTCCCGTTTCCCCAGTGCTGCGGCTTCCCAGTACTCACGGTTTCGTGGCGCCCATGGCTCCCCAGTTCCCCGGTTTCCCTTTTCCCCGGTACTGCGGCTCCCAGTGCGCCCGGTTACCCGGTGCTGCGCCTCCCCATTGCTCCCGATTCCTTGATGATCCCGGTTTCACGTTTCCCCGGTGCTCCCGGTTCTCTGGCTTCCCGTTTCCACGGTGCTGTGGCTCCCAGTCTTCCTGGTTGCCCGGTTCCCCGATGCTCCCGTTTC
>NW_008238315.1:124148-125423 GCF_000691975.1 Corvus brachyrhynchos
GGGAGGGGGCACCGGGGGGGAAACGAGGGGGGCGACACCGGGGATGGACCGGGGGATGCTGTGGGGAGCGGGGAGGGGACACCGGAGATACACCAGGGATACACGGGAGATGCCGTGGGGAATTGGGCGGCGACACGGGGGATGGACTGAGAAGGGAGCTGGGGAGAACAGGGGGACGGAGCCAGGAATGCACCGTAGGATACGTTGGGGATGCTCTGGAAAAGGGGAGGTGGGAGATGGGGATGTACCAGGGGGACCAGTGGGGACTCCGGGGGCTCTGGGAGCACCAAGGGTGCACCAGGGGTTGCTCTAGGGGCATTGGGAAGGGGACAGAGGGGTGCAGCAGGGGACACTGGGGTGACACAGAGCTGCACCAGGGGAACTGGTGACACTTAGGAAGGATGGGATGGCACCCAGCGGGACCTGGACAAGGGTGGGTTGTCCAGGTTGTCCTGTCCAGGGACAAGGTTCCCATGGGAACATCGTGGGGGTCAACAAGGCCAAGGGCAGGGTTGACTCATGGATCAGGACAGCTCCTGAGATCAGTGCAAGATGGGGGTGATGGGATGGAGAACAGCCCAGATGAGAGGAATTTGGGGCTACTGGGGAATGAGAGGCTGGATACGACCTGGCAACGTGTGCTGGCAGCCCTGGAAAGTCACCCATGTCCTGGGCTGTGTCACTGGGAGTGTGGGCAACAGGTGATGGGGGCATTGTCCTCCTCTGCCCCACTCAGGTGAGACCCCACATGGAAAACTGTGTCCAGCCCTAAAATCCTTTTCATGGGAAGGACATGGAGCTGCTGGAGCAAGTCCGGAGGTGGCCAGAGAAATGCTCCGAGGGCTAAGAACAGGCTGGGAGAGCTGGGATTGCTAAGCCTGGAGAAGAGAAGGCTCCAGGGAGAGCTAAGAGCCCTTTCCAGTGCCTACAGGGGCTCTAAGAGAGATGGACAGGGACTTAGGATGAAGGCATGGAGTGCCAGGACAAGGGGGAACGGCTCCAAAGTGGAAAAGGGGAGGTGTTGATTGGATATCGGGAAGAAATTCTTCACTGTGAGGGTGGTAAGGCATTGGAATGGATTTCCCAGAGCAGCTGTGGCTGCCCCATCCCTCAAAGTGTCCAAGGCCAGGCTGGACAGGGCTTGGAGCAACCTGGGACAGTGGAAGGTGTCCCAGTGTCCCTGCCCATGGCAGGGGGTGGAACTGGATGGGCTTTAAGGTTCTTATCAACCCAACCCGTGGATTCTATGATGATGCAAGACATGACGTCACATCA
>NW_008238315.1:125891-126734 GCF_000691975.1 Corvus brachyrhynchos
CGGCGCCGCGCGCGGCGCCCCCCCCCCAGCCACGGCAGCTCCCGCGGGGCACGTCCCCCAGAACCAGTCTGGGGAGGGTGAGGGGTCCTGGGGCAGCCAGACTCTCCTCTCCGTCCCTCTGTCCTGACCTATGCCCTGGCAGCTCCTCCGGGGGCTGGAACGGGGTAAAAAGTGACTCCGGGTTTCCCAATCCATGAGGTTCTTGCTCAGTTCCGTCCTGGCAGGACACAGTGCCGTGAATGCATGTCCCCGTGCGGCCCCTCCTCACCCCTGAGGCTGATCCCGGGGTATTTTCTTGAGGATTACCCTGGCTTAGGGTGTCCAAGTCCCTGGTCATCCCAGCGTGAGCGGGAGGAGGGTGTTTTCCATAGCAGTCTTGGGATGAACCAAATTCAAGCTGGATTTGTAAAGCAGCACAGGATGGTGCTGGATTCTGGCATAAATCGGGGCACAAAACTCCTGGGAATTCCTACTCTGGTTTTTCTGGGTGAGATGGGGCTGTGAGTCGGATAAACCCCTGGGATGGGGGAGAAGCTGCAGGGCTCAGTGGGGATTGTGTTTGGGATGTGCGGAGCCTCTTTCCAGAGCTCAGCATAGTCTTTATTCCCATTTTTCCTGACAAGTCCAAGGTGGAGGACATCGTGCAGGAGGTCTATGACGCCTACAGGACAAACCATCACTCCTCACAGTGAGTTTCAAAATTCTCAATAACCATAAATAATTCCCGTTCCAAAAAAGTTTTCGACTCCAGTGGGTGCTGCAGTAGGATTCTGCCCCTCCTGCCACTGTCCCCCTGCTTTTTCAGGGCACCCTACCCGTTCATCCTGTCCTCTCTGTCTTCCA
>NW_008238315.1:126825-130344 GCF_000691975.1 Corvus brachyrhynchos
GTGAGCCTCTGGCTGGGGTGACCCCATTGCCCGGGGGCTGTCACCAGGATTGTTTGTCGCCGGGGGTTTGCCAGCCCCAGAATGGACACAGCATTCCCTGTGTGCCCATGCTCATCCCAGTGATGCTCTGGGGATTCTCCTGTCTGTCTCCTCACTCCCGCCTGCTCCTGCTGTGTCCAGTGCCATTCCCTGACTGTCCCCTCTGTCCCTGCAGTGTCTGGATGCCAGCCGCCCCTGGCTCTGCTACTGGATCCTGCACAGCCTGGAGCTGCTGGATGAGCCCATTCCCGAGTCAGTGGCCTCTGAGTAAGTGGGGAGAGCCGGGGGGACCCCACCATGGCCACTGTCCCCGCGGGGCACCCATGTGACTCCGGAGGTGCCACCTCCCGCTGTCCCCAGAGCAAAGGAGCGCTTTGTCTCCCTGCCACCGTCAATGCCGCCCATTCTTCCGGCGGCTTCCTCGTGACGACGGAGATGGGAGGGTGACACCCCCGGCTTTGACCTCGGGGGGATTCACGAGGCTGGGAGGGGACATGTCACCCCACCGGGGTGACACAGGTGACACTGTGCCCCTTCCCCACCTTTCTGCAGCGTCTGCCAGTTCCTGAGGCGCTGCCAGAGCCCCCAGGGTGGATTTGGGGGGGGTCCTGGCCAGCACCCCCACCTCGCCCCCACCTACGCCGCTGTCAACGCGCTCTGCATCATCGGCACTGAGGAGGCCTTCGGCATCATCGACAGGTCCGGGGGGCCGGGGGAGCTGGGGGGAAGGTGGGGTGTGTGTCCCTCCTCTCATGGCTGCTGGCTCCTGCAGGAAGAAGCTCTTGGAATACCTGCACTCGCTGAAGCAGCCGGATGGCTCCTTCCTCATGCACGTGGGTGGAGAAGTGGATGTCAGGTGGGTGAGGGCTGCTTGGGGGGGCTGTTTTGGAGGGCCTGGGCATTTTGGGGAGCCAGTGCTGGGAGTGGATGCTATGGTGGCGAGCTGGTGCCATTCTGGGGATTCAGTGCTGGGACCTGCTGATGTTTTTGAGAGCCAGTATCGTTTTGGGGAGCTGGTGCTATGGTGGGGAGCCACTGGTAATTTGGGGTACAGTTTTGGGGAGTCAGTGCTGTTTTGGGGAGCAAGTGCTGGGAGCTGGTGCTGTTCTGAGGAGCCAGTGCCATGGCAGGGTGCAGTTTTGGGGACCCAGTTGTGTTTTGGGGAGCTGGCAGTTTTGGGGAGTAGGTGTCAGGGAGCTGGTGCCATACTGGAGTACCAGTGCTGTTTTGGGGAGCTGGTACCATGGTGGGGAGCCAGTGCCATGGGGAGGTGTAGCTTTGGGGAGCCAGTGCTGTTTTGGGTGCTTGTGCCATGGCAGGGGGCCAGTGACAGGAACTACTGCCATGGCAGGGTGCTGTTGTGCAGAGCTAGCTGGGTCAGGGACTTTGTGCCATTATGGGGAGCCGGAGCTGTGGCTGGGAGCTGGTGCCACTTTGGGGTGCCAGTGCCACATCCCTGAGCACCCATCTCCTGAATTTCTGAGTGCCCTTTTCCTGCAGGAGCGCCTACTGCGCTGCCTCAGTGGCCTCGCTGACCAACATCCTGACACCCACGCTCTTCGCTGGGACAGCTGAGTGGATCGCCAGGTGAGATCTGGGGACAGGTGGGGGACAGGGGATGGCATTCCCAGCGTCCCTGCCACCCTGACCCTGCTCCCACAGGTGTCAGAACTGGGAGGGCGGGATCGGTGGCGTGCCAGGCATGGAGGCACATGGCGGCTACGCTTTCTGCGGCGTGGCCGCGTTGTGCACCCTCAAGCAGGAACATCGGCTGAACCTCTGGAGCCTGCTGGTGAGTGACCCCTCGCTGGGATGCTGGGAGTCTCATCCCGCCTGGGATCTCTGGTCCCACACTGGCTCCCATCACCCTGCAGCACTGGGTGACCGGGCGGCAGATGCGCTTCGAGGGTGGATTCCAGGGCCGCTGCAACAAGCTGGTGGACGGGTGCTACTCCTTTTGGCAAGCCGGGCTCCTGCCCCTGCTCCATCGGGCACTCCATGCCAGGGGTGAGTTGCCACAGGCTTCCTCTGTCCCCAGAATGGCATCTCCAGGGATTTAACACCTTCGCTGGTGTTTCTCCTTTGGGTTCCCCTTCCAGGCGATCCAGCGCTGAGCATGGCACACTGGATGTTCGACCAGCTGGCACTGCAGGAATACATTCTCCTGTGCTGCCAGTGCCCAGCCTGTGGGCTGCTGGATAAGCCAGGAAAGTGAGTGCAGGGGGGAATACAGGGCTGCCTGGCACCCCAGATTCCCCCTCACCATCCCAATATCTCCCTGGATGCAGATCCCGGGATTTCTACCACACCTGCTACTGCCTGAGCGGGCTGGCCATTGCACAGCACTTCGGAAGTGGAGACCTCCACAATGAGGTGGTCCTGGGTATCCCTGAGAATTGCCTGGTAAGCGCTAGGTATTTCTGGGGTGGGCAGGGATGAGCTTCCAGGGCTCCACAGCACTGAGAAAGTCAGATCCTATGGCAGTGGAGAGTTGGGGTTCAGCCTAAAGAAGAGAAGGCTTCAGGGAGAGCTTAGAGCTGCTTCAAGGGCCTAAAGAGCTACAAGGGAGCTGGAGTTGGGCTTTGGACAAGGGCTTGGAGTGACAGGACAAGGGGGAATGGCTTCAAACTGGAAAAGGGGAAACTGTGTCTGCCCCATCCCTGGAAGTGTCCAAGGTCAGGCTGGACAGGGCTTGGAGCAACATGGGATAGCGGAAGATTCCCTGTGCACAGTGGGTTGGACTACATGATCCTTAAGGTACCTTCCCACCCAAACCATTCTAGGAGTCTGTGATTAACATCCTCCATCCCTCTCTTTCCCACAGCAAGCCACACACCCTGTCTACAACATTGCCCCGGAGAAGGTGGCGAGGGCGGTGATGCACTTCCTGCAGTATCCTGTGCCTAGCCTGGATCCGGCATCTGCTGCCAAGTAGGGGGGTCCTGCTGCTGGCTCGGGGTGCCGAGCCCCGGGAGCGAGCGGCACAGCCCATCCCCGTGGTGGCTGGCCAGGCAGAGCGAGGTGCTCAGGGTGCTAGCAATACCAAAATCCAGACTGATCCAGGCTCAGTGTCCTGCTGCCATCCTGGCCAGAGCTGAGGTGGGACACGGGCTCTGGCAGAGCTTTTTGGCATCAATAAACCAGAAGTGACACCCGCCGTGTGCTGGTGGCCCTGGGGATGCGGAGCAGGAGGTGATGCCACGTCCAGCTGCGGTGGCATCACTTCTCCCATTCCAAGAACATGCGGTAACCAAGGGGGAGGATAAAATAAGTGGAATTTTGGCTTTTTTTGTTTATTATTTATAGTCTTATAGTAAAGGGAAGCCTTAACTTGCAAGACAACTCTGGGCAGTATGTACAACATACCTTAGATCCATGGAATGGCATCAAAATAGGGGGAAAAGGGGCACCTATGGGGCGGGGATGGGGCACTGAAGTTCGGAAAATGCCACTGAGGTGGGGAAGGGTCAAGGGAGGGAA
>NW_008238315.1:130356-132259 GCF_000691975.1 Corvus brachyrhynchos
AGAGGAGGAGAAGGAGGAGGGGGTGGGGGGGGAAGGAGCCCCCAAGCCTGGCTCTGTGCTCTGCCGACTCGGGCAGGTGGAGTTGCACACGGAGAAAATAAATAGGGAGATCCCCCCCAGTGCTTGCTCCTTTTTTTTGGGGAACTGCCTGGCTCCTCCCCGCTCTGGACTGCACTGGTCCCCGGGTATAAATAGAAATGCTCCTATAAAACCAGGAGG
Organism: Corvus brachyrhynchos; assembly: GCF_000691975.1. Classification (NCBI taxonomy): domain Eukaryota; kingdom Metazoa; phylum Chordata; class Aves; order Passeriformes; family Corvidae; genus Corvus; species Corvus brachyrhynchos. The sequence continues at coordinate 130,576 of NW_008238315.1, forward strand.
GAAGGGGAGGGGGGTCGCTAGCAGAGGGGAGTTGGTGGCAGAGTCTCCCTGACCCCCCCAAGTCTTTCTGCTCAGCCTGGCCGGCTCCCCCCGGGGCCGGCGCGGTGGGAGCGGGGAAGGGGCCGGGGAAGGCTGGGAAGCTGCAGTCCAAGAGCTTCTAGGAGCGGAGGGAGCCAGTCCTGCCGCAGGCTGGGGGGCGGCGGGGGGGCCTAACTGGCCTCCATGCGCAGCTTCTTCCTGTTCTGCGGCTCGTCGGGCTCCGAGTCGGAGCTGGAGTTGGAGCCGCCGTCGAAGGCGGAGATGGCGCTGCCCTTGGGGTTGGTGTAGAGGCTGTTGTCCGCGGGATAGCTGGCCTGGAGCTGGGCGCTGGATCGGGCCTTCTCCAGCGCGCGCACTGCGAGGGATGGCACCGTGTCACCCCTGGGCCCAGCCCTGCCTGCAGCCCAGTTCCTGACACGCCCCAGCTCCCACCGGATCCTGGAGCCTGAGCTCTTCCAGACCCCAGATCCTGCCAGACCTCAGCTCCCACTGAATTCTGGACCCTGATAGACCCTGGTCCTGCCAGACCCTGGTCCTGCCAGACGTCAGCTCTTGCCAGATCCCAACTCCCACTGGATCTCAGCTCCCACCAGATCCTGAATTCTGATGGATCCCATCTCCTTCCAGACCCAGGTCCCACTGGATCTTGGATCCCAAACCCTACTGGACCCCAGATCCTGGCTCCTGAACCCTGCCAGACCCCAGCTCCTGGATCTCAGGTCCTGCTAGACCCCATTTCCAGCCGGATCCCAGCTCCCACCTTGCTGCTCCAGCAGCGCGTTCTGCCGCTTGAGGTCGTCGATGTCCTGCTGGTGCGTGTTGTTTTTCCGGCGCATGTACTGGATGTACTCTGTGGCTTTGTCCAGGATTTGGGCCCGGGATGCCTGTTGCAATAGTGGGAAAAGCCAGAGGCAAGATAAAGACCTAGTCCAGGGGGCAAAACTGGAATTTCACCTGCCTCATCCCACCCTGGCTCTGGTCCTCACTGGGGACTCCTGTGGCACAAGAGAGCCTTGGGAATGCCCCAAAGTGAGAAACCTGGACCACGGGTGGGTGCTGTCCGTGCTCCCAGCACACTCCATAAACTCACCTTTTCTCCCTGGAGCGAGGGCACGGAATCCCGCAGGCTGTGGAAGCTGTCCTTGATGTGGTCCCTGCGCTTGCGCTCCAGTGCGTTGTGATGAGCCCGTTTGTCGGCCTGGCGGGGGGGACAGGGGTGGCACCGGGTGGAGGCCACCACCTGCACCCCCAAAAATTCCCTCTGGGAACCGCTGTGGGAGCTCGGCTGAGCCCCCAGGGCGGCTCCGTGGCTGTGACGCCTCCGGCTGGGCCGTGAGGGCGTGGGAAGGAGGCGGCTCCCGGTGCTTTCGGTTTCCCCAGCTTCCTGCTGCCGGGGCAGCTCTGGGCCCCGGGGGGGGCACAGCACTTTCCCCCTGCACACAAGACCCCAAGGCCCGCTGGTGTCCCACCCGTAAGACCCCCAGCCCCACAGGACACTCCCAAACCCAGTTCCCCCACTCAAAAGACTTGACTCCATGGTTCCCCTTCCATGTCACAGCCCCCAACCCAAATAAAACCCCCAACCCCACAGGTGTCCCCTCTCCAAGCCCAACCCTCCTCCGCAAAAGACCCCCAGCTCCTCTGG
>NW_008238315.1:133575-137005 GCF_000691975.1 Corvus brachyrhynchos
ATATTGGGGGTTCGCTGTCCCTCGGTGTGGGGGCGGTAGGTCAATCTGGAGGCTGCAGACCTGCCCTGGGGGGTCTATGTGCCGATCTGGGGGTCTATCAGCCAGTGTGGGGGGATCTGGGCTGCCTGGGGGCTTTAGGCTTAGCTCAAGGGGCTGCAAGCCTGACCTAAGGAGATTTGCAGAATTTAGGGCCCACATGGGGGGAGCTGCAGAACCCCCTCAGGCACCAAGAGCAGGATGGGGCCCAGGCCAGGCTGTCTCTATCCCAATTGCTCCCCATCCTCTTTTGGCAGCTCATCCTCGCTGGTGGCCTCGGTTGGGTGCCTGCCTTCATCTAGGCTTAGCTCAAGGGGCTGCAAGCCTGACCTAAGGAGATTTGCAGAATTTAGGGCCCACATGGGGGGAGCTGCAGAACCCCCTCAGGCACCAAGAGCAGGATGGGGCCCAGGCCAGGCTGTCTCTATCCCAATTGCTCCCCATCCTCTTTTGGCAGCTCATCCTCGCTGGTGGCCTCGGTTGGGTGCCTGCCTTCATCTTCCTTGTCCCCATCACCGTCGGAGCCAGTCTCATCCGAGTTGTCCTCCAGGTAGCGGTATCCACGTGTTTTGTGGCGTGGGCGCGGGATGCGGGGCAGCCGGACCTCCACGTTGTGTGCCACCTTCCGCTCCATCCACAGGTATGTCCCCACGGCCACCACCAGCGTCAGCAGCATGATGGACAGCTTGGCCTGGAGCACAGGGAATTTTGGGATTGGTGTGGCGCTGTATCCCCAAAAAGCCTGGAATGTCTCAGAGTGGGCTGGGACTTACCTTCATGGGCAGCCCTGACCACAGGTAGACGGTGAAGATGGCCAGGGCCTGCCACCAGTGGTAGATGGTGAAGATGAAGTCTTGGCGCTCCTTCTTCTTGTACAACATTCCCAGGAGGACTGTGGCAGAGACTGGAATCAGTGTCCCCTTCCTGTGCCATGTCCCCTTGGCGTGGGGGACAATCACAGCAGGTCTATCCCGTGGATCCGAAGAGTGGGACCACAAACTTGTGGTGCCGGGGGACATGAGGAGAGGATGGAAAAACTCAGGACAACCCAGGCTATTTTGGGGACCACCAAGGTGTTCTGGGGACAACTGAGGCTGTTTTGGGACCTCCCCACTACTCACTGCTGATTCCGGTCTTGTTGAGGGCGCTGCCCGTGCCCCAGAGCACGGCAATGCTGTAGAGCAGTGGTGCCTGTGCCAGGTACCGGGGCTCCGGCGCCCAGCAGAAGAGTGTCACCAGGAGTGCAGCGTGGATGAAGGCTCCAGCCAGGAGTGGGATGTGCCGGCGCAGGCGCAGCATGCATAGGGCCAGGCTGGAGCACGCCGAGGCGGAGAAGCCGTAGGCCATGAGGAGATACGCCAACCTCTCCAGCCCCAGGGCGCAAACACCGTAGTTCTGCAGCAAGCATGGGCTCATTGTCACCTGTCCCTGCTCCATCACCTCCCACCCCATCCCGGATCCTACCAGGGAAAATCCGGTGCAGACAAAGAGCACCTCGAAGCCGCTGTAGATAAACAATGGGAAGAGGTGCCGCAGGCGATAGTCCCGCATGTGCTTGAAGGGCAGCTGGAAGATGTTGCCCCAGCCGATGCTGCGCATGTCGATCTCCTCCATGGGCCGGTACGCCGCGCCGCACAGCACCAGCACCTGTGGAGCACCTGTGGGTGAGGTCCTGCCATTGTCCAGCCCATCCCTGTCCCCTCCTGCCCTGGTGCTCAGCACCAGCATGGCGAGGAAGGCGGCAGCCATCAGCACACTCTCCACGATGATGAGGTTGACGCTGCGGGGAAGGCTCTGCAGCACTGTCTTGTTGAAGCCAGGCAGTGTGCCGTGGCTCAGGGTCCCTGCCAGTGGGCACAGGCCATGGTTAATCCCAACTGAGGGACTCCCAGTGCCGCCCCGCACCCCCACCTGCAGCCTCACCGCAGTGCTTCACCGCGAAGAGTGTGTGGTTGAGTTGGTAGAGGTAGTTGTTGAGGAAGAAGACCATGGGCATCTGAGCGCAGACAAAGCTCAACTGCAGGACGTAGAGGGGTGCATGCTCAGTGCTGCCAGCACAGCCCCCCGCCCATCCCAGCCACCCCACTGGCACTCACGTGGAAGCAGGAGTAGAAGACTGTCTGGAAGACGATGATGTAGGCATTGCAGGCATCCCGTGGCACCCGCTGCCTCTCCTTCTCCTGCTCCTCCTTGTAGTTAACGTACTCGTAGTACTTCTGGGCCATCCTGCATGGAGCAGCAGGTCAGCTGGCACGCTCTGCACCCCCTGCCCGCCCCCCCCGGATGCCTACCGCGTGATGTAGGTGCCCATGGAGGCCCAAAGGGGCACAATGACCCCCCCAATGGCCACGGCAGAGGGCACCAGCGTGTAGTAGCGCTCCCAGTAGTTGCTGGAGACAAAGAGGGCATAGATGCCAACCGCCAGGAACATGGCCCACTTGGTGCCGAAGAACCTGTGGGGGCGAGGAGTGGGAAGCGTGGGTGGCTGCATCAGTGAGCCGTGCCAGCCGGGAGCGCGGCGGGGCCGTACCTGATGAGGACGGGTGTGTAGAGCAGCGCCGCCACAGGCGTGACATTGATGCCCATCAGCACCTTGCGGTCGATGTCCTCCAGCCCGATGTTGCTGTACTTCACCTCCCGGTAGGTCTCGTCATAGTGAAGGATCAGCTGCATCTGCAGCAGGCCTGGGGGGTCCAGGGGTGGTCACCCTATGCCCTGAACACCCCAAGTTGTTTTGGGGGGTCCCTGGGAGGTTCCATACCCAGGTAGACGCCATAAGTGAGGGTGCCAGCCAGGCTGGCAGCCACCACGTTCTTGATGACACCAAGGCGCTTTCGGCGGAAGTACTTCTGCTCCTCCTCCTCCTCATTGTAGTCAGGGTGATGAGCACCCACAAAATCGTCCAGCTGTGGGTGATTCCAGCTGTCAGCCCTTGGGGATGGTCACCACAGGCCTGGTTCCTCCCCGGCGGGTGTCCCCTTGGTCTCACCTGTGTCTCTGTCCCCTCGGTGCTCAGTCCGGCGCTTGGCACTGTCTTGGCCCCATCCTGACAGCAGTCTAAGTCCTTCTCCATTGCTGCTTCTGGGGGACCCTGGATGGTGTCAGGGTGGGGGGCACCCTGTTGGCACCCCAAGTCTTGCACCCATATGTTTTGCACCCCTGTGTCCTGCACCCTCCTGCCCAGCGCTCCCAGGCCTTGCACCCCTACATCCAGCACCTTGTACCCATGTACACAGCACCCCCAAGCCCTGAACCTCTGTGCTCTGCACCCGCAGATCCTGCACTCATGGTTTGCATTCCTGTGTTTTGCACCCCTACACCTCCAGATCCTGCACCTCGAACCCCGCGCCCCCTACCCACCTTTGCACCCCCCAGAACTGCACCTCTGGGCTCA
>NW_008238315.1:137291-145016 GCF_000691975.1 Corvus brachyrhynchos
CCACCAGGCCTTGGGGTGGGTGCTGCCTCATCGGGGTGCCCCGTGGCACTGAGTGCTGTGCCCTGCTGCTTTCACTTCCCCTTCCCTGCCCGGGGGATGTGCCAGGGTTCCTGGGCGGGGGGGCACCCTAATCTGGGGGTGAGGGTCATACGTGCCCTGGTGTCACCCCTAAGCCGGGGCCGGGAGGGTGCCCGGGTGCGTGGCACGGCAGGATGCCCCGGGGCAGGGTGCGGGGACTGCTGGGCAGGGCGGACGGAGTGACATCTCCGGGGCAGGATCTGGCCCAGCCGGTAGTGAGGGATTCTTGAGATGGGATTCTTGGGAGAGTGCTGGTTCCTGCAGGATAGGGGGGATACGCAGGGAACAGCCCCAGAAGGGTCATGGCAGTGGAGCAGGGGCAACACCCATCCTGAGGGTCCCCCACACCTTAGGCAATGGGAGCCACCCTGGGATGCTGAGGCAAAGGGCCCTTCTTGGGGGTGGTCCTGGGACCAGGATGAGGGGAGTCTATTGATCATGGAACCCTTGGGAAGCGGGATGAAGGGTGGATCAGTGGGAATCCCATGAGTCAGGGTGGTCATGGGAGCAGGATGAGGGGTGTCTGTGGGGTTCAAATGAGTCAAGGTTCATGGTGCTGGTTTGGTGGCCATGTGAGTTACACCATCCCAAGGGGGAGGTCCCATTCCATCCCATCCTAGACCTTGTCCCCAGTGCCAGCCCCACAGAGGTGGGGCCCAATCCTTCCCGCCCCTGGCCGTGGGGCCCAGCCCCACAGCATTTAGGGACCCCCACCCTGAGCCTCAGCAGTGCCTGCCTGGCCTTGCGCTCCTCCAGCTTCCACAGAAGCCCTCAGGTAAGCACTGCGGGGTCCCCAAAACTGGCACTTCCCTGCATGGCACCCGTCTGGCACCCTCCATGCTGGTGGGGGCTGTGGGGCACAGGGGGGTTCCCTTGAGGAAGGGTGGGTGTCTGGGCATGGAGAGGGAGAGGGTGACAGATGGGGGGCTGCAGCTCTGTCCCCCAGATTTGGGGGTGTCTTGTCCCTGAGATCCCCGTAGGTGACCCTACATCAGCAGGGCAGCCTGGGCAGGTCAGTGTCCAGAGGATGGCGATTATCCCGGGAATCCCAGGCATCTCCCAGGGCCTCCGGCAGCTGCCCTGGGCTGAGTCACCCCACAACCAGGACGGCCCCGAGCACCAAGCCGCCCTTCAAAGGTGCTGTGGGTGACTCCTCTTGGGATCGCACCGGCACCTCCAGCACTTCCATCCTGGCATAACCCACGCAGTGTCTCTCCCCAGGGCCACCACGCTCTCCATGGAGACCAGCAGCTCCTTCCCACAGCTTGGCATGCAGCAGCCCCTCGAGCCCCCCAAGCAGCAGCTCCCGGGCTACGGCAAGTGCAGCACTGCGGGCAGTGATCCTGGCAAAGATCCTGGGAAAGCTGCTGGATGCAGTGGAAGCAGCGGGATCGGGAAGGGGCCAATGCCAATGGTCTGCAGCACTCCATGGTGAGAGCGAGGGGCTGGGGGCAGGAGGGAGACAGGGACGTGAGCAGGGGAAGCTGTGGCAGTGCCAGGGTGATAGGAACCCCAGGCTGGTGCTGGGGGAAAAGTCTGAGGTCTATGGGCCACCACATCTCAGCATGGCCCAAGGGAGAAGACCGGATCTGCTGGGAATGGTGCTGTGTTAAGTTGCTCCCAGCAGCGAGGGAGAAGGTGTGTGTGGACTCCCTGCTCTGTCCCCAGGGAGTCTGGGGCTCCAGTTTGATGCTGGGATGGGATAACGTGGATCTGGGATGACATGAGGCTCTGGGAAGATAGAATGGGGCTGGGTCCCCTCTAACACCTTCGTCCCCACAGTGGGAACCCCTATGCGGGGCTGGTGAGCCACCTGCGGGCATCCTGGCTCTCTGGGAAGACACGGCCTATGGAATACCGCATGGCCCAGCTGGAGGCTCTGGGACGCTTCCTGGATGACAAGAAGCAGGAGATCCTGGAAGCCACTGAATTGGACATGGGCAAGGTAAGAGGGTCTGGGAATTGGGGGCCACTGGCATAGCGTCTTTGGAGTCCTTCTTACACCCTTGTCTGGCTATTGCATCCTTGTGGGAGTCTGGGCATAGGGGTGTCCCTTCCTTGGGGTCCTGCTTCCCCCTTGATGTGCTCCCAGGCTGGTGCATCTATAAGTGCTGGGTCCCTGCAGATCCAGGGGTTAGCGGAGGGACTGTGCTGTTGATCCCATCCCTGGTGCCCTGAAGCCAGGCAAAGGCCCTGTTGGCCTGTCAGTGACCAGCTGAGGTGGGAGCATTTCACACTCTGGTCGGCATCCTGGGGGTCCATGTGACCTCCACAGAGGTAACGTCCTGGGGAGCTCCTGGCCAGCCCGGCACACCCAGGATTACTGGCATTGTGCAACATGCTGGCACTGCACATTCCTCCCAGGGCCTCCAAGGGACTGGTTTCACTGGCATGGGTGGCATGGGCAGGGCTCTGGATGTGGCTTGGGGTATTGTGGCATGCCAGGAGCTCCTGGATGATCTGCTGGCAAAAAAGGAGCATCCGTACCATGGATAATTCTACTGGTCTCAGCTCATCATCCCTGGAAGTGTTCAAGGCCAGGTTGGATGGGGCTTGGAGCAACTTGGGCTAGTGGAAGGTGTCCCTGCCCATGACGGGGTGGAATAGGATGAGCTTCAAGGTCTCTTCCAACCCAAACCATTCCAGGATTCCATTATATGACCCTCACCTCTTTGTTTGGCATCGGTGTAGTGGCCCATGCCCTCAGCCATGTCTTTCCACATTCTGCCATCTCCCAAGGCTCCTAATTGCGTTGTTTGTTGGAGGTGAGTCCTTCTCCTTCAACCAGGCTTTGATAGGCATCATCATCTTTCTTAATTAGGCCTAATTAGATCCGGTTGTCCAGTAATGAGCTTGTAATGCAGCTGGGCCCTCATAGCTGGATGGACACTTCACCTGCTCTTACGTACCTGAGGTGGTGTCTCACCTCCAGTGGTGCCGGTTCCTCTCTGATGCTGATGATTGGTGGCACTTGGATGACCTCAGCCTTAATATCCTATCTCATAACCTTTGTATCCCATCAAAATTCTTAATGAACCGTCATCTTCTTTACCCTGGTGATGCCATCGTCATCCTGGGTTGGGAACAGCCCCGTTGCTTCACTGGATTATCTCATGTGCCTGCTGAGCCCTCAGGTCCAAGAGGGTCCTCGCACCTCCTGGCAGCTGCGTTTTGGGGACCTGAAGGTCTCTTGGTGGTGGAAGATCCTGGGAATCAGCATCCAGCCTTCCCAACCCCAAAGTGGTGTGGGGATGGGAGGAAGATTGCAATCCAGGGATGTTTTTGGGTTGGAGGAGTCCAAAATATGATGTCACAGCGCAGGAGCTTTGCTCCTCCTGCTCTCCACAGTCATGAAGGGGCTCCACTGAGCCTGCTGGGCTATCCCTGGTGTTTTCACACTGCTCCTGCAAGGATGATATGATCCTGATCTGTGCTCTGTGGCTACAGAGAGGACCCACTTCTCTACCACAAGGGGTTTAATTAAGCCGTGGTTCTTACTACTTCCCTTTAGTCAAGGTCTTAAGACTTTGACTAAACTTAAGACTAAAAAGTGCAATTTTTGTCCACTGGTGGTGGAAGGGAGCTCGGGGCTTTGCTTCCAGCTTGAATATCCAAGTGGTCAGGATGCCTCTGGCACCACAATCAGCTCTTCAGGAGCTCTGGTGACATTGCTTGGTGTCCCCTTGGCTTGGGGTTCTATTGCCAGTTTACAGTGCTGAGCTCAGGAATTTGTTAAATACCATGAAAATGTTCAAATTTGGAGTTTTTTTCCTTCTGGTCAAATACCTATTTTCGTAATATTCTGGGACACTGGTATTCCCTGGGAGTTACAGGAGGTGATGGAAATTTCTGCTGAAAAGATTCTCCTGCTATTCCTGTTTGGAAGAGGGGAGAGATGCCTCTTGGGGTGGTGGGGTTGGCATTGGGGTTATGGGGTCTGTGTTAGGGTGACAGGCTCAGTGATGGGGTCAGTGTTGGGGTGACACTTCATGATGTCTGTCCCCAGCCATCCTTTGAGGCTTTCTTCAGTGAGATCCTCCTCTGCAAGAACGAGCTCAACATCACCCTCAACAACCTGTGCCACTGGATGAAGGATGAGTATGTGGACAAGAACCTGGTAAGAAGGAAGCTCTGGGAAAAGGGAAGCAGGGGGGAGAGATTGCTAGTGGGGAAGGCAGTGCTGAGGTCATGTTCTTCTCAAAGGTGATGCAGCTGGACTCCGCCTTCATCCGCAAGGACCCCTACGGGGTGGTGCTCATCATAGCGCCCTGGAACTCCCCCATCCACCTCTTCCTGGTGCCCCTCATTGGGGCCATTGCTGCTGGTGAGCCCAACCTTCCAGTTCCCTGGGCCTGGAAGTGCTGGCATCTCATCCCCAGAAGGGCTGGCTGTCACCATGTCGCTGTGCTGATGTCCTGTTCATCTTCCCCCAGGGAACTGTGCCATCATCAAACCCTCGGAGATCTCCAAGAACACAGAGAGACTCATTGCCGAAACGCTGAGCTGTTACCTGGACAGTGTGAGAAGCCCTTTTTGTCCTTGTCCCTTGTTCCCGGGCCATGGTGTTCCCAACCCTGCCTCACACCCACCATCCCCACACATCATCCCTGTGTGGAACCTCCTCCCTCTGCACTCAGTCGATGTCCCAGCCTCCTGGGATGCTGTTGGTAGGGACAGATGGTGACACAAGAGGACTTTTTCCTGTTTCCTTGCAGGACTGCTTTGCTGTGGTGACCGGTGGTGTGCCGGAGACCACCAGGCTGCTGGAGAACAAGTTCGACTACATCTTTTTCACTGGTAGGTGCCATGGGACAGAGCAGAGCCCTGCCTGGATGTGGTGCCAGGATCTGCTGGAGGATCTGGGATGTATGTCTGAGGTCTGCCACCAGACCCAGTGCCACATCCCAGAGCCGTGTGATGGCTGGTGGGATCCCCACCTCAATCCATGTTTTCCCTGCCCACAGGCAGCCCCCCGGTGGGGCGGATCGTGATGACAGCCGCTGCCAAGCACCCGCCGCCGGGGGACTGGGGGGCAAGAACCCCTGCTATGTGTCCGACACCTGCAATGTGGCCAATGTGGCACGGCGTGTTGTCTGGGGCCGCTTCTTCAACGCAGGGCAGACCTGCATCGCTCCTGACTACGTGCTCTGCACCGTGGAGATGCAGGACAAGCTCATGCCTGCCCTGCGCGAGGCCATCACTGAGTTTTTCGGCCCCAACCCCCGAGAATCGCCGGATTTTGGCCGCATTGTGAGTGACAAGCAGTTCCGGCGCATCCGGGCACTCCTGGGCAGTGGGCGCGTGGCCATCGGGGGACAGACGGATGAGGCAGAGCGCTACATCGGTGAGGCTTGGGGGTCACACACCTCTTGGTGAGCACATTGGGGTTTTTCAGGGAGTCTTCATCCAGAGGGGAGGCTCTAGAGGGAAAAGAGTTTTAGGGGTGCTTAAAAAGAGGTCCTGAGGGGAGGTTTCATCTCCAACCTCTGTGCCCAGCTGATGCTGTCAGGTTTTCTCTCTGCAGCTCCCACAGTGCTGGCAGATGTGCTGCCCTCAGACCCTGCCATGCAGGAGGAGATCTTCGGGCCCATCCTGCCCATCGTCGTCATCGCCAACATGGATGAAGCCATTGACTTCATCAACGCGCGGCCGCAGCCATTGGTCGTCTATGCCTTCTCCTGCGACAGCAAGGTGTGTCTGTGGAGCAGAAAAAGTGGGGAGGGAAGTCAGGCACCACCTCCATGAGCTCCAGGACATGCTTTGAAGCGTCTTTAGAGCCCAAACACTCTGGGAACATCCAGTGGGTGAACTGGCTAAAGTTTGCCAAGTGCAAGTCCCTCATCTACCTTCTCTTCTCCCTCCCAGGTGGTGAACCAGGTCCTGGAGCGGACGAGCAGCGGAGGCTTCTGTGGCAATGACACCCTGATGCACGTGACTCTGACCTCGCTGCCCTTCGGAGGCATTGGTAGGTCCAAAATCCCCAATCCTGGCCATTGGGAGCCAGGTGTGATCTGTGGCCTGAGCCATGGTGAGGAAGGTGAGCTTCCTCCTGCAGCCAGTGTGGTGCTGGGCTGGATCCCTTTAAGTCCCTCAAGAGCCAGGCTGTACCTTCACGCCAACTTTTAGGACTAAATAGTAGGAACAATACACTTAGGAAAACCTGGAGAACCTCTTAGGAGATCTTGGAGATCCTTCTCAGAGAAGAAGAAATTTTTGGTCTCCAGAGGCACCAAGTTTTGCTTTCTGAGGTGTAAAGTGAGGCTGCTCAGCCCTGGGCTGTGGGTGCAGCATGGTCCAGGGATACAGGAATGTTGTTTCCCAGAATACTTCCCCATGTCTTTATCTCTCCCCATAATATTTCTGGGATAAACCTCTTCATTTGATGCTGCCCTTGCTCAGCATCTCTGTCGGGGCTGGCACCTGAGTCACCTGCACAATTAATTCCTCACCTGCCTGTGGCTCAGGGAACAATTTTTGGTGCTTCCCATTCCATAACTTATCTTAATTGGTAATGATTCAGACCATCTACTTCCAATTATCAGGTAAAGCCACTTTAGAGCAGGTGAAGGGGCTGAAGTCATTGGGATGAGATGGCACCAAAGCTTCCATGGGAAGTCACTGGGCTCTTAACCTCCAGTTAAACTAGCCACAGGAACTGGGAGAACTGGTGTTGCCAACGTGGCTCCAGGTTTTTAGAGTTCTGGGAAGAAGGTGGAACAGCTCCAGCTGTGGGGAGATACAGTGGAGCATCATGGAGGGAAATCCAGACTTGCAGAACCCAGCAAAGCTTGTATAGATAAATGGGGGTGGGTAAAAAGGAGACGCTGGGGCCTCCAAACTGCTGAGATGCAGCAGGATTGGCTGGACTGAGCATTCATATACCTGGAGGAGGCACTGAAAGAGTGGAATTCCTCCACCATGTCTGTGCTGCTCAGAAATTCCTGTAGGCATCTTTTTCCCTCGTGTTGATGCTTGGAGAAGGCATCATCAGGAGCAGAGTCCCGTCCTGAGCATGGACCTGTCCTGTGTGTTCCAGGGAACAGTGGCCTGGGAAAATACCATGGGAAGTTCACCTTCGACACCTTCTCCCACCACCGCGGCTGCCTGCACCGGAACATGGGGCTGGAGACGCTCAACACCCCGCGCTACCCCCCCTACACCCAGCAGAAGTTGGGCCTCCTCACGACCACCTTCGAGGTGAAGCGCAGGGGCACCTGCACCCTGCTCTGAGGCTGCCATGTCCTGCTCTGAGGACACCACGGAGTTGGCGCAGAGCACTAGGACTGTCCCCCTCTCCCTCTTCATCATGCTCCTCACTTCCTCATGGTGTCCTTTGCCTCGCCTGGAGCATGTCGGATGGCCGGGATGGACATCCCCTCCTGCACCCTTGTGGCCTCCACTCCCAACCATTTTCCAGGACACAGCTGAAATGACCAAAAACTTTTTCTTACTCCAAACTTCTCTTTCTGGTGGAGAAGCACTTCTGCCAGCCCCATGTCCTCTCACACAGACTTTACCTTTGGAATGAACCTCTCTCCCTCCTTGCTGTTGCTCTTTGCTCTGTGTAACTCTGCCTGTAGTAAAGACTTTGCATCAAACTCTCTCCCAGTCTCTCTTTGTGCCTCCGTCCTCTGGTTTGGGGGGGTG
>NW_008238315.1:145259-150356 GCF_000691975.1 Corvus brachyrhynchos
GGCGGCGGGGCAGGCGGCCAAGGGTCAGGGGCAGGCGGCCAAGGGGCAGGGCAGGAAGCTGACAGCCGTGCTGTTAGCTGTGAAGAGGGAAGCTGTGGTTGAAAGCCCCAGCGCAAACATCCCACACCACACCTGTGGGACCATGGAGACTGGAACTGCCTTCCTGCAGCTCCCTGAGAGTGAGGCCAGGAGAGCCCCCGAGGGTGGTGGTGGGAATGGGAGTGTGGATGGTGATGCCACAAGGTGAGACTGTGGAGGGACAGAGGGGTGGCAGGAGGGGTGGGGATGGCATCCCTCTAACACCACTGCACCCACAGCAGGAACCCCTTTGCGGGGCTGGTGAGCCACCTGCGGGCAGCCTGGCTCTCCGGGAAGACTCGGCCCATGGAATACCGCATAGCCCAGCTGGAGGCTCTGGGACACTTCCTGGATGACAAGAAGCAGCACATCCTGGAATCCACTGCCTGTGACTTGGGCAAGGTGAGAGGGGACAGGAACAGGAGGACTGAGGGGTTCCCATCGCCCAGCTGGGGGTGCTTTCTCCTCCTCTCGTTGGATTCTCCAGTCCTGCCTGGGCTCTGTCACAGGCTCGCAGCCTCTGGATTTGGGAGACTGAGGTGAAGCATGTCCCAGTCACTGTTGTCCAGAGCCCATCCCTGCTCTGCCATGGGCAGAGGGGGCTGTGGGGAGTCCCTTGACATCAATAGCCATTCCCACACCCACCAGCCTCAGTTTCCCTCTTCTCTGGGCAGGTTAATCCCTGATTTCTGTTCCTGCTCCCTGCCCTGAACTTCCCACCCGATGTCACCCCCTTCCCTCTGTCAGGGCTCACCCAGGATGCAGCTCTCTGAGCCTGGATCCCCTGGCTCTGCAGACAGAGCTTTAACACCACGCAGGGCTCATTGTCTCCTCCACCCTAGTCTCTTTGGACACCCTCCCCATTCTTCCTGTTGTCCGGATGAATGGGATCTGCATAATTATTCCTATTTTGAAGCATTCAGTGCTTAAAAACCTCATGCTGCAGACACAGGGGGTGCTCAACACCTTTGGGGATTCAAATCCAGCATGGGATGTAGAGAGCTCCAGAACCCAAATCCTGGGCAAAACACTATGGAGTGTTGGGATAAGAGCTGCAGGACATGCCAAGGTGACGTGTTGGGTCCTTGGTGTCCGCAGGCACCCTTTGAAGCTGAATTATCTGAGATCCTCCTGTGCAAGAATGAGCTCCATGAGACCCTGAACAACCTGTCCCACTGGATGAAGGATGAGCAAGTGGACAGGACTCTGGTGAGAGGGAAGAGGAAAGAGAGGATGGGAGGCAGAGCCGGGTGGGATGGTGGTGCAGGGCGGGACCTGACATGGTGAGTGTCCCGCAGGCGATGCAGCTGGACTCTGCCTTCATCCGCAAGGACCCCTACGGGGTGGTGCTCATCATAGCGCCATGGAACTACCCCATCCAGCTCTTCCTGGTGCCCCTCATTGGGGCCATTGCTGCCGGTGAGCACAACTTTCCAGTCCCTTGGCTTAGAGGATCCCAGCAGTACTGAGCACTGGCAAGGGCACCTCATCCCCAGAAGGGCTGGCTGTCACCATGTCACAGCTCCAACATCCTGTCTGTCTTCCCCCAGGGAACTGCGCCATCATCAAACCCTCAGAGGTATCCAAGAAGACAGAGAGACTCGTGGCAGAAGTGCTGCCCAGCTACCTGGACAAGGTGGGACACTCTCCCCATCCCTGTGGCATGGCTGGGGCACCCCTGCACACACAGAGCTGTGCTCTGTGCCTGCCTCACACACCATCTCAGGTTCCATGTGCTGCCCAGCTTCCTTCCTCCACGTCCAGCTAGTGTCCCAGCCTCCTGGGATGCTGTTGGTGGGGACAGATGGTGACAGGAGGGGACCTTTCTCATTTCCTTGCAGGACTGCTTTGCTGTGGTGACCGGTGGTGTGCTGGAGACCACCAGGCTGCTGGAGAACAAGTTCGACTACATCTTTTTCACTGGTACATCCCGTGGGACAGAACAGGGCCCTGCCTGGATTATGTGTGAGGAGGAAGAGGGGTTCCCTCCAGACACCCCTGCTAAGAAGGCAGGGATTGGGTTGGGGATGTGGTGCCAGGATCTGCTGGAGGATCTGGGATGTATGTCTGAGGTCTGCCACCAGACCCAGTGCCACATCCCAGAGCCGTGTGATGGCTGGTGGGATCCCCACCTCAATCCATGTTTTCCCTGCCCACAGGCAGCCCCCCGGTGGGGCGGATCGTGATGACAGCCGCTGCCAAGCACCCGCCGCCGGGGGTGGGGGGCAAGAACCCCTGCTATGTGTCCGACACCTGCAATGTGGCCAATGTGGCACGGCGTGTTGTCTGGGGCCGCTTCTTCAACGCAGGGCAGACCTGCATCGCTCCTGACTACGTGCTCTGCACCATGGAGATGCAGGAGAAGCTGCTCCCAGCCCTGCGCAAGGCCATTGATGATTTCTATGGCCCCAACCCCCGAGAATCGCCGGATTTTGGCCGCATTGTGAGTGACAAGCAGTTCCAGCGGGTGCAAAGGCTCCTGGGCAGTGGGCGCGTGGCCATCGGGGGACAGACGGATGAGGCAGAGCGCTACATCGGTGAGGCTTGGGGGTCACTCACATCTTCATCCCTGCATGCAGCACATTTTGGGTCTGGAGAAGATTATGATGGGAACTGGGTGCTTGGCCAGGTGTCCTTTTGTAGAGGAGGAGTGTCCTGGGGGGACAATCAAGGTGTCATCTCCGACCTCTGTGCCCGGCTGATACTGTTGGGTTTCTTCTCTCCAGCTCCCACTGTGCTGGCAGATGTGCAGCCCTCGGATCCCATCATGCAGGAGGAGATCTTCGGGCCCATCCTGCCCATCGTCATCATTGCCAACATGGATGAAGCCATCGACTTCATCAACAGCCAGGAGCGGCCCTTGGCTGTCTACGCCTTCTCCTCCAATGACAAGGTAGAGCCAAGCCAGGACTACACATGCCCTGTGCTCCTTGGCAGCTGTATCCAGCCATGTTTGTGCTCCAAGTGTTTCCCTTACAGCACATCACCCTAGTCAGGGAGCATGGATTGCATTTAGAAGTACAGGAATGGGGTGGGAGACCCATGTCCCACCTTCTTTATGTCCCTCCCAGGTGGTGAACCAGGTCCTGGAGCGGACGAGCAGTGGTGGCTTTTGTGGCAATGACACCCTGATGCATGTGACTCTGACCTCGCTGCCCTTTGGAGGCATTGGTAGGTCCAAAATCCCCAATCCTGGCCATTGGGAGCCAGGTGTGATCCCACCCATGGTCAGGAAGGGTCTCGGGGGGAACTCTCAGCTCCAGAGGGCTCAGTAGTCCATAGGGAAATTCTCCTCCAGAAGCCCTTTGCTTCACCTTGGGCTCTTGGGTTTTGCTGGACACCTATGGAGCACCCTGAGGTTCCTTTTCTCCATATTTCCCATCCCAAGCTCTGTGTTCCCTGGGTCCATGGAAATGTCTTGCTTAAACATAGGGAATCAGGGCCTGAAGCAATCTGGTCTAGTGGAAGGTGTCCCTGCCCATGGCAAGGGGGTGGAACTGGATAATCTTTAAGGTCCTTTCCAACCCAAACCATTCTGGGATTCCATGATGGAGACACCCACTTTTGATGGGATGATCTCCACTACCAGCTCCTGTTTTCCTCTCTTCCCACTCAGCTGGCCAGGAGCCATCAGTGACCTCCCTTTCTCCTGGGGCTGCTGATGTGCGAGGTGCTGAACCCAACCCATCACCCCAACCAAGGCTGGCATTTTATCAGGAACACTGACTGGCTCAGGCTGACTCATGGAATTTTATCCCATCTATTATCAAATGATGTGTGGATTTCCTTATTTTTTGCCACCCTGCCTGGCTTTCCTGTGCTTGTTCCTGGCCAGCCAGCTTCCACCTCCCAACATTCATCCTTGGTGCTGGGTCCCACCTCATCAAAGGCACCTTGGTCATTGTGCCTCTCCACTCCCAGAGTCTTGCCTGCAGCAGGGCTGAATCCAGCATGGATGGGATGTTTTGGAGGTAGGGAAGCTCATCTGAAGCTCATCTGGTGGCAGCAACTTGCTGCTGCCATCACCTCATCAGTAACACCCCTCCAGTTGCTAAATATGTTATCTGAAATGGTGAAATCCACTGATGAGAGGGTTTTTGGGAATCTTTCCACCTCCCAGCCTAATCTTAACAGTCTAAACATCCACTTGGGTGTGCACTAGGTCACCTCCATAGTCCTCTTTGGGTCACGTTCCTGGGAAGCTCATCCATGGCTTGGAAAGCAGCTGGATGAAGTTGTGGTGCCACTTTTACAGAGCTGGGAGCTTAATTTTGGGTTCTTTGACCCAAAGGATGGCCAGATCCAGCCACCCACCAGGGTCCTGTGCTGTGTATTCCAGGGAACAGTGGCCTGGGAATGCACCACGGGAAGTTCAGCTTCGACACCTTTTCCCACCGCCGCGGGTGTCTGAAGCGCGGGATGGGCCGGGAGCCCCTCAATGGCCCGCGCTACCCCCCGTACAGCCAGCAGAAATTTGGGGTCATCCGGGCCACATCCAAGGTGACACGTAAGAATGACTGTACCCTGCTCTGAGGGTCCCCACATCCCACTCAGAGTCTCCCCACTCAGCACATCTCCTGCTGCTGGTCCTGATGCCCAGGTGCAATGAAAGATGTTTCCCCACATCTGTGTGGTTCCCTTTCACCTCCCTGCTCACCCCAAAAGTCCCAAGACCCCCACATGTCCCTCCATCCCAGTCCCATATGCCCCTTTTCTGGCTCTTTGGAGTTCTATTTCCAGTGGTTCTACCACAGCAGAGGGGTCTCCTGTGTCCCCCTCATTGCATACTCTGCCTTGAGAAGGTCCACAGCAACTCCCTGATCACAAATCCTTGAGCTGGGATGATCCCAGTTTTCTTCACCCCGTGATCTCAGTGTCCTTTGCCCTATGTTCCCAATTTCTCCTACTCCATGATCCCAAGTTTTCTTTGCCCCATGGTATCAGTGTCTGTTGCCCCATGTTCCCATTTATCCTGCCCCATGAGCCCAGTTTCCTTCAACCCATGCTGCTCCATTTTGG
>NW_008238315.1:150427-150898 GCF_000691975.1 Corvus brachyrhynchos
AGGCTGTGGCTTGTCATGGCTGAATCCCATAGGGATTCCCCCAGGTGGGACAGATGGAGAGAACTGGACAAAGGAATTGCAATAAAGACAGTTTTATAGAGAAAGGGAAACATCGAGTCCACCATCAGTAAATTTGCAGATGACATCAAGCTGGGAGCATGTGCCGATCTGTGTTGAAGGGTAGGAGGGCTCTGCAGAGGGATCTGGACAGGCTGGATAGATGGGCCAAGTCCAACAGCATGAGGTTTAACAAGTCCAAATGCTGAGTCCTGCACTTTGGCCACAATAACCCCCAGCAATGCTATAGGCTGGGGACAGGGGGGGTGGACAGTGCCGAGGCAGAAAGGGCCCTGGGGGTACTGGTCGACAGCCAACTGAACATGAGCCAGCAGGGTGCCCAGGTGGCCAAGAAGGCCAACGGCACCTGGCCTGTATCAGGAAGTGTGGCCAGCAGGACCAGGGACGTCATTC
>NW_008238315.1:151113-151538 GCF_000691975.1 Corvus brachyrhynchos
GTGTGGGTGGCCAGGTTGGGGTTGGTCTCTTCTCCCAGCCAACAACTGACAGAACAAGAGGACACAGTCTTAAGCTGTGCCAAGGGAAATTTAGGTTAGACGTCAGAAAAAAATTCTTCACTGAAAAAGTATTGCGTGCTGGAATCGTCTGCCCAGGGAGGTGGTGGAGTCACCGTGCCTGAACGTGTTTAAAAAGACTGGATGTGTCACTCGGTGCCGTGGTTTAGTTGATGAGGAGGTGTTAGGTCATAGGTTAGACCTGATGTCACCTCCCGGTGGAAGGTGTCCCCCAAAGGTCTTTTCCAACCTAGTTCATTCTGTGATTCTGTGACCCCCCCGTGCCCGCCTCCAGGGACTGTGCTGGGGCTGGAGGCTCGGGGCTCACACTTAGCCCGCCAGAGGCGGTGCTGGGCTTTGTAGTGAAT
>NW_008238315.1:152697-155250 GCF_000691975.1 Corvus brachyrhynchos
CCGCTGACCCTCCTGTCCCTCCCCAGGCCCCCCGGCCCCGCTGGGCTCCCTGCCCCTGCTCAGCACCAGCACCCCCAGGGACTGTTACAGTGAGTATGGCCATGCCACCCCCGTGGGGGCTCAGCTCCCACCCCAGGGCTCTGTGGGGTGGGCACAGCTCCCCTGTTCCCACAGAATACGTCAACATCCGGGAGCCGGCCATGGACATGCGATCCATCACCGACCGTGCCGCCCAGACCCTGCTCTGGACCGAGCTTGTCCGAGGTGAGGCCTCGCTCACCCTCCTCATTTGTGGGGTGACCCCCCCTTCCCAAATAGGCCGTAACCCCTCTTTCTCGGTCCCAGGCCTGGCCATGACCCTGAGCTACCTTTTCCGTGAGCCGGCCACCATCAATTACCCGTTTGAGAAGGGCCCGCTGAGCCCGCGGTTCCGCGGGGAGCACGCGCTGCGCCGGTACCCGTCTGGGGAGGAGCGCTGCATCGCCTGCAAGCTCTGCGAGGCCGTGTGCCCGGCACAGGTGAGCCTTCCTCCCCCTCCTCCTCATCCTCCTCACCCGGGGCTCCAGCCGTGACGGTGTCCCCGTGCCAGGCCATCACCATCGAGGCCGAGCCCCGCGCCGACGGCAGCCGCCGCACCACCCGCTACGACATTGACATGACCAAGTGCATCTACTGCGGGTTCTGCCAGGAGGCTTGTCCTGTGGATGCCATCGTGGAGGTGAGTGGGGCTTGGGGGGGCTGCAGGGACCCCCTTTCCCCGCCATGGTGACCTGAAGGGTGACCCCGTCCCACCCTGGCAGGGCCCCAATTTTGAGTTCTCGACGGAGACGCACGAGGAGCTGCTGTACAACAAGGAGAAGCTGCTCAACAACGGCGACAAGTGGGAGGCCGAGATTGCGGCCAACATCCAGGCTGATTACCTGTACCGGTGACAGCCCCTGCGCAGCTGCCTGCCCCCCAAATAAAGTGTTTGGGGGTTCACCCCCCCTGTTGGCACTGTGGGTGCCAGCCCCTTCCCATGACTGTGTCTTTTCCTTTCCAGCACTGGGGTCAGACCCCCCGACCCTTGGGGGAACCCACCCCTGGGTGGGTGGTTGTGTTTTGGGGAGGCGGATGGGGGTCCTGGGGCTGCTGGCACCAACGCTGGAGTAGGGAGTGGTTTGTGGGGAAAGGTGTGGGAGGTGGAGGGAGGGCAGGCAGGAATGGAGGGGCGGTGCTGGGGGGATTTAGGAAATCTCGGAGGGTCATTTCCAGCTTCTGAGGGCAGCTAGGGTGGGAGGGACCTGGTGATCCTGGCAAGGGGGTTCACAGTGGTACTGGTGTGAGGGTCCCAGTGATGCCTGTGTGGGGATCCAGGTGATCCCAGCAGAGGTCTCGATGGTACCAGTGAGGGAGCCTCTGGTGGTATTGGTATGGGTGTCGCAGTGGTGCTGGTGTGGGGATCCTGGTGGTACTGGTGTGTGGGTGCCAGTATGGGGTGCCTGCCGAATCTGGCAGGGGTCTCACAGTGGTACCAGTATGGGGGTCCTGGTGATCCTGGCAGGGATCTTGCAGTGATATCCGTATGGGCGTCCCAGTGGTCCCAGCAGGGAGATCCCGGTGCTACCAATTGTTAGGACCTGCCCCCCGAAGGTGAGAGTAATGCAGGGGCGGATTAGAGTAAAACGACTCTTAATGATCGGTGTTTGTAAGTATGTCCGTGTAGGGTTTATTTTAGAACAATTGGGTTGCAATGGAAAGCAGGTATGCAGCCGTTTTGGTCATAACTATCTACAGTCATATAGCAATATGAAAGCATGGAAGTGTTACTTGAAAAATGTGTAAGGGAAAAGAGAAAAAAAGAGCGAAAAGATAAGGGTAATCACCGCTGGCAGATCTTGTGACTTGATTGCTGCAATTTAGTTGTCCCTTGGTCGAAGTAATGGTCTTGATCTGTCGGCGGTGGGGGAAGAAGCCCACAAAACAAAAATTCCGATGGGTTAAAACGCGATCAGGCTCGGGGGAAACGCCCAGGTTTCAGTCCTCCGGTGAAAGGCATCAGAAATTAGTCTGGGAGCGCTTTCGGGGGTCTTTCACGCTCGATGATCCCTTCTCAGCTGCCTCTCACGGCAGCGCAGTTCAGCTGGTAGTGCCGGAGGGGAAGTATTAGAATTGAGCGAGTTGTGCAAGGGAGGGCCATTAGCGTCACAAGAACGACCATCGCGCCTTGCAGGATGCAGGCAGTGATAGTTCACCCCCTTTGTTTCATGCACATTGGGCAGTAGCACCCCAAACCTCTTCTCTCCAGGGATGGCAACCTGGCCCCAGCAAAGCACCCTGGTTCCTGCACAAACGGGCGATTGTTTTGAGTAATTAATTACTCGCTAGCAGTCCGGGTTCACACCAGAGTGGGGGTCCTGCTGATACTGGCGGGCGGTTTCCCGGCTCCACTCGGCTCCGGGAAGTGTCTCCCATTTCCATCCTCCTGGGGGGGATGTTGCGGGGGTCCTGTCTCCGAGGGGCCGCTCCCCACGCGGTGCGGGGTGCGGTATGTCCCGGGGAACGGGGTTCCCG
>NW_008238315.1:155378-155962 GCF_000691975.1 Corvus brachyrhynchos
GGTTTCGAAAGTACTTTGCCAGCCCGGTGCTGGGCACAGCCGCGTGTGACCGAGCGGGCCGGTTTCCCACGGTCACAGCCCGGGCACACCCCGGTTCCGTCGCCGCAGCCGCCGAGACCCCTGGGCGACCTCTGCCCTGCTGTCCTGCTTTCCAGCCCTTATCCCCCTTTCTCTCAGTTCCTCATTCGCATCCCACCCCGTTCCCTCCTATTTCATTCTATCCCATCCGTCCCCAGGCGTGTGCCCTGACGCCTTCGCACACCGGGCCGGACTGGGGGTCTCTGGGGGGCCATGGGGTCCCTGTTCCGCAGCGAGGAGGTTTGCCTGGCCCAGCTCTTCCTCCAGTCGGCTTCTGCCTACAGCTGCATCAGCGAGCTGGGCGAGCGGGGGCTGCTGGAGTTCAGAGACGTAAGTAGGGGTTGGGGGGGCGTTTTGGGGTGTCTGGGATGCAGGGGGTCCGGCTGTGTGGGCCTGGGTGCACTGGATTTGGGGAGGGTGGTTTGGGGTGCTCTGTGTACAGGGGGTTTGGTCTGGTCGGGTTTGAGCTGGGTGTTTTAGGGTGCCCCGGGAACAGGGAAGGGGGT
>NW_008238315.1:156408-161577 GCF_000691975.1 Corvus brachyrhynchos
CCTGGGGGTGCTGCTTTGGGCCTCAGTTTTCCCCAGGCTCATCCCTCTGCTCCGCATCGCCGCAGGCCTCCCTGGGCTCCCCGCCGCGGCCACGGGCGCTCTCGGAGCGTGAGCCCATCCTCGACCCCTCCCTGCACCAGCACCTCGAACGCAAGATCAAGTGAGAGGGGGAAGGGTGTGGGGCGAGGGGTGGAGAGGGGCTCTGGGCCAGTGGTGTGGCAGGAGGGCAGCTGGGAAGCTGTGAGATAAGGCTGGGAGATGACCTGTGGCGCAGTGGTGCAGCCATGGAGTGGTTTGCCTATCCCAACCCTCCTGCCGTGTCTCCGCAGCTTCGTGGCCGGCGTCATCCACCCGTGGCGAGTGACCGCCTTCGAGCGGCTGCTGGGGCGTGCCTGCCGTGGGTACCTGGTGGCCTCCTTCGTGGAGATGCCCGAGCCCATGGAGGACCCGGCCTCGGTGAGGCAGCACCTGGGGGGAGCTGGCACAGCTGTGGGGGCCGGGATATCGGAATGACACAGACTGTGCTGTCCCCAGGGCGAGAGCATCACCTGGGTCATCTTCCTCATCTCCTACTGGGGCGAGCAGATCGGGCAGAAGATCCGTAAGATCTCGGACTGGTGAGTGTGCGCCCACAGGGAGGTTTATTTAGTAACACCCACTCTGGACCCCACTGCGGGGCCGGGCTGGGGAGCCCTGACACGGCAATGTCCCTCTGTCCCAGCTTCCACTGCCAGGTGTATCCGTACCCGGAGAGCGAGGCCAGCAGGACAGACACCATTACCGGGCTGCACAGCCAGATCCAGGACCTCAGTGTGGTGAGCTGGGCATCATGAAGGGATGTGGGGGCCATGCTGGGTCTGCCATCCCTGACACAGGTGCCCACAGGTGCTGGAGGAGACAGAGCAGTACCTGGCACAGGTGCTGGACAAGGTGGCGCTGGCGCTGCCCACCTGGCGCGTGCAGGTGCAGAAGATGAAGGCCATCTACCTCGTCCTCAACCAATGCAGCTTCGATGTCACCGAGAAGTGCCTCATCGCCGAGGTCTGGTGCCCCGTGCGGGACCTCACCCAAGTGCAGGATGCCCTGCGCCAGGGATCCGTGAGTGGCTCTGTGTCCTCGTCCTGGGCATGCTTGGTGTCCCCATGTCCTTGCACCAGGGGTTGTTCGGTATATCCATGTCCTTGTTCTGGGGTTGCTCAGTGTCCTTGTGTCAGGAGTTGCTCTGTGTTCCCATGTCCTCGTGCCTGGGTTTCTTGGTGTCCCGTGTCTTCATGTCAAGGGTTTCTCGGTGTCCCCATGTCCTCATGCCAGGGGTTGTTCTGTGTCTCCATGTCCTTGTTGTGGGGTTGCTCAGTGTCCCCCTGTCCTCATGCCAGAGGTCGCTTGGTGTCCCTATGTCACCTCATCATGGTGGGGCATGTGCCGGGCTGGGGGTGGGTGCCAGGATCAGGCTCCAGGTGCTGGGTAGGGGGTGCTGGGGGCTGGTGCCAGGAAGGGGGGTGTTGTGGGGTGGGTGCCAGGATCAGGTTCCGGGCGCTGTTCCCGCAGTACCAGAGCGGCTCCAGTGGGGCGTCCTCCGTGCCGCGCACCCCCACCCCGGAGAGCCCCCCCACCCTCATCCGCACCAACAAGTTCACTGCCGGCTTCCAGAGCATTGTGGATGCCTACGGGGTGGCCAGTTACCAGGAGGTGAACCCCGGTAAGGCCCTCGGCACCCCCTGAGGCCCAGGGCTGGGAGGGGACACCTTGTGTAATGCAGTCCGTGTGTCCCACAGCACCCTACGCCATCATCACCTTCCCCTTCATCTTCGCCATCATGTTCGGGGACGTGGGGCACGGGCTGCTCATGTTCCTCTTCGCGCTCTGGATGGTGCGTTACGAGGACAGCCCCCGCCTGCGGCAGGGCACCAACGAGGTGGGAGCAGGATGGAGCAGGATGGAAGGGTGGGACGCGGTTGGAGACATGGGATAGGGTTGGGGGCATGGAGGGGGGGTTGGAGGTGTGGGACATGGTTGGGGATGTGGGATGGGGTTGGATGATACAGGGTGTGGCTGGTGGCTCAGGACAGGGACAATATGGATCAGGGCTGGTGGTGTGGGAGGGAAATGGCGTGGGGCAGGGGAGGTGGTGAGGGACATGGGAGCTGTGTTTGTCCCCCCAGATCTGGCTGATGTTCTTTGAGGGGCGCTATCTCATCCTGCTCATGGGTGCTTTCTCCATCTACACCGGCTTCATCTACAACGAGTGCTTCAGCAAAGCCACCGCCATCTTCCCCTCTGCCTGGAGTGTGGCCACCATGGCCAACCGCTCCTCCTGGAGGTGTGGTCTCACCCCTGTGCCCCCTGCCCGGGTCCCCATCTCCCTGCTGGCACTGACATCCCTCGTTCTGCCCCCAGCTCTGCATACCTCGCCACCCACCCCTCTCTCACCCTGGACCCCAATGTCACCGGTGTCTTCCGAGGGCCGTATCCATTTGGGATCGACCCAGTGAGTGTCCCATGGGGATGACAACGAGGTGGGACCCTTTTTGGGGTCGTGCAGAGTCTCACCCACCTTGTTCATGACAGATCTGGAGCTTGGCCACCAACCACCTCAACTTCCTCAACTCCTTCAAGATGAAGATGTCTGTGGTGCTGGGCATCGTGCACATGGGCTTCGGCGTCGTGTTGGGGGTCTTCAACCATGTGTGAGTCCTTGGGCTGTGCCCACGGGCTCTGGTCATGCCAAGGGGACCGGGATTGGACTCACCTGGGTGGGATGGGGGTGGCAACTGGGGTCTTGTATCCCTACACCTTGATGGGAGCCGAGGACATGCGAGGGTGAGGAGAGACAGGCTGAGCATGGCCGATGTCCTCCCACCCAGGCACTTCCAGCAGCGGCACCGGCTGGTCCTGGAGTTCCTCCCGGAGATGATTTTCCTCCTGGCGCTTTTTGGCTACCTGGTCTTCCTCATCTTCTACAAGTGGATCAAGTTCAGTGCTGCTGACTCCCTGGTGGCCCCCAGCATCCTCATCCACTTCATCGACATGTTCCTCTTCACCTCCAATGCCGAGAACCTCCCACTCTACCCAGGGCAGGTACCACCCCACACCCTGGCAGGCACCTACTCCCCACCCTGGCTGGGAGAGCGGGTGTCAGGAATGGGGCTCTTCTCAGATCAGGCAGGCCCCAAAGCTCTGTCCCTGTGCCGCAGGTGCCGGTGCAGATGGTGCTGGTGGTGCTGGCGCTGGCGTCGGTGCCCGTCCTGCTCCTGGGGACGCCGCTGTACCAGTGGTGCCGGCAGCGCGCCCCGAGGACGGTAAGGCTGGGGGCCATGGGGGGCTCCA
This sequence comes from Corvus brachyrhynchos, assembly GCF_000691975.1. NCBI lineage: Eukaryota > Metazoa > Chordata > Aves > Passeriformes > Corvidae > Corvus > Corvus brachyrhynchos. The sequence continues at coordinate 159,736 of NW_008238315.1, forward strand.
TGGGGGTCATGGGGAGGTCTCACTGCTGGTGCTGTTGCGGTGCAGCCGGTGTCCATGGGGGAGCAGGAGCCGCTGCTAGAGGGGCAGGAGGCCGGGAACTCCGTCAACGCCACCAAGGAGGACGTGGAGAGCGGGGGGCACAGCCCTGATGCCAAGGTGAGGGGCATCCAGGCAGGCTTGGGTGGTGGGATGGGGGTGTCTGTGCCCCTTGCTGATGTCCCGTGTCCCCTTTCTCTCTGCAGCACTTGGACTTCACTGAAATCTTCATGCACCAGGCAATCCACACCATCGAGTACTGCCTGGGCTGTGTCTCCAATACTGCGTCCTACCTGCGGCTCTGGGCGCTCAGCCTGGCGCACGCCCGTGAGTCCCCTTGGTTCCCCCTTGCCCCTCTCAGAGCCAGGGAGACCCTCACTCCCCTCTCCTGCCCATCTCCCTCCAATTCCCAGAGCTCTCGGAGGTCCTGTGGACCATGGTGATGCGGAACGGCTTCGTGCGGCTGAGCTATGTGGGCGGCGTGGTGCTGGTGCCCGTCTTCGCCGCCTTCGCCGTGCTGACTGTGGCCATCCTGCTGGTGATGGAGGGGCTCTCCGCCTTCCTCCATGCCCTGCGCCTGCACTGGTGAGCCCCCAAAGCTGATGGGTTACTGGTTGAGTCTGGGGGGCGTGACAGACCTCCCAGAGCACCCCTCACCCCCCTCTCCTTGCCAGGGTGGAGTTCCAGAATAAGTTCTACGTGGGTGCTGGGTACAAGCTGTGCCCTTTCGCCTTCGCCCCGGACACCTGGGAATAGCCATGCCATGGAGATTACAGGGACTTGGAACGGTGGCTGCACCCCAAATTCCCCTCCCTGGATCCCTGGAGCCTCCTTGGCAGTGAATAAAGCCATCCCTGTGGCTCCCCCCAGCTCTGCGTTGCCATTGCGTGGGTAGGAGGTGCAGGGGGGGCTTGGGGGTGCCCCCAGTCACTGTTGGCCATAGCTGAAGGTGGGGGCCATGGCAGGGCCGTAAGTGCTGAGTGGGGGGAAGGTGGGCAGGGGGTAGGGCAGGGTGCGGGGTTTGGCCCCCACATAGACACCAGGGGGGCAGTTGAGGGGCTGGAAGGTGGGTGCAGGGAGCTCAGGGAAACTGGGGGGTGCTGCTGGTTGTTGGGGGGCAGCAGCCAGAGCCCCACGGCTGCGTGGAGCCCCTGCGGCGGGGAGAGGCAGCAGCAGGGGCTCGGCTCCCCCTGCAGCCCCCCTACCTTTCTCCTGCTTCTCGGGGTGAGGGGGCAGCGGCGTGGCCCGGGCATGGGGCATCGCACCCAGCAGGGACCCTGCTGGCACCCCGCACCTGCAAGAGAGGTGGGGTGGGGGCTCAGGGCTCGACCTCCTCGCCCTGGTGTGGGGGCGGCATCCGGGGGTGCCTTACCATGGCTCAGGGTCGCCATCCCGAAATCCCTTGGCGAAGGGGTTGCTGGCGATCTTCAGCTGGGTGATCTGCAGAGGGGAAGCAGGGTCAGGGAGTCCTGGGAGGGTGCCCCGGTGTCCCCCCAGCCGGCGCTCACCCGGTGGTTCTGGTAGGCCGTCACTGCCATGAACTGGGTCTCGGGGAAGCTGAAGGACTTGAAGTTCTGGTGGGCAAAGCGCTCGCTGTCACGCCGTGGGTCCACGAAGACGACGTGGAAGCGGGGCTGGTAGCGGTGCATGGAGTTGAGGATGATCTGGGGGCGGGAAAGAGGAGGTGGCAGGACCCCCCCGGGCAGGGGTGCACTGTATCCCCCCATCGCCCACCCTGCAGCAGGGTCCTCACGTGGCCATTGTCATCCAGGAGGTTGTTGGTCAGCTTGAGCTTGTCGAAGGACA
>NW_008238315.1:161661-169927 GCF_000691975.1 Corvus brachyrhynchos
GCATCCAGCCCCCTGCCCCCATCGCCCCGTCCCCACCTGTATCTCTTGTCATCCAGTGGGATGAAATCCATGAGCAGGACATAGTCAGCCAACGGATCCAACCCCGACAGCTTCACCTGAAAGGTGGGGAACATCCTCCTGCACAGAGAGGGGTGTGGGAGGGGGGTGCCCCCTCCTGCCCTGGCAGCCCCCCGGGCCACTCTGGTACCCACCTGCCTGCCTTGGTGACGATCATCTCGGTGCCCAAGCGGTTGAACTCCTCCCAGAGGCTGCCCAGCCCCAGCCGTGCTGCGGCGTGGCACACCCGCTGGTTCTTGCCACTGGCCCCTGTCCCCTCGCCAGCCCACCTGAGGCCGGGGGTGCACAGAGACCCCTCGCCCGGGCCCCCCAGGAAGGCTGTGGAGGGTTGAAGGGGTGTCAGTCTGGGGGAGCAGAGCCCGTGCATCACACCCTCCCTCCATGGAGACGGTGGCAGGATTGGGGTGTCCTGTCCCCCCACTACAGTGGAGTTTTATCTCCATCCCCACCACACCCCAAAATGCCACAGGACCCCACTGCTGGGTGCAGGAGGTGTTGTCGTGGGGGGGTTTTACCTGCCATGGGTGTGGTGGGAGTGCAGGAGGCGTCCGTGGCTCCATTCCCCGGCATGGTGGTAGTGGGACTCCACCGAAGCCCCCTTCCAGTGCAGCGCTGGCTCTGCAGTGTCCCCGCAGCCTGCCGGGGGTTTTATGCCCCAGCTCAGGGATGGAGAGGCGGGGGCTGGAGCCGAGGTGGTCCTTGGGGGCTGGAGCACAGCCCCCTTCCCCAGCCTGCCTTCCCGCCTTGACGCGGTGATGATGGACGGGAGGCGAGCGGTGGCACCACTGGGACCACCACCAGTCCCCAAACAGGGCTTGGGATGCCCCGGGCTGGGGAGGAACATCTTTCTTGGGGTCTCCTTGTCCCATCATATCACAGATCTGAGCGGGGGGAGGTGGGGGCTCCCCCAGGCAAAACCCCTCTTGGTACACAGCCGTCACCACCTGATATTGAAAACCACAGTGAGGTGTTGAGGCATCGGCAAACAGCCACTGCTCCGGCAGAGCCTCTGCGGCTCCGGAGGGAGGAACGAGCTGCCCCCTCCCCATAACCCCCCCCCAGGTGGGTCCAGTCTCTGCCCTGGTGCCTGGGACCCTCTGTTCCCCTGGTTGCAGTGACAGAGGGAGATGGATGGGGACAAGCGGGCGCTGTGGGGCTGAGGGCGATTTGCAGGAGGTGACCAACACCAGGGTGAGGCATTACAGGGGAAAAGCAGGGGGGTTACTCCAGAGCCCCCCACTCCCCTCCGAACTGCACCAGGGCCATGGACACTGTCTGATAGCACGCTATGGATTGTATTCTAGAGGGATGAGGGATGCTGAGGCTCTGGGAGAGGGTCTGGAGGACCAGGGGATGTCCTTGTGGGAATGCTGGTGGCTTTCTGTACCTGTTAGTGCCCCAGTGATGGTGGCACTGGCCTGAACTCCCTCCCTGCTCTGCACAGAGGTGGGCATTTTCTCCCAACTGGGACTCAGCCTTCCGTCCTGCCTTGAGTTCGGCACTCGAATCCTTCCTGTGTCCATCATAACACAGAGGGGACCCCATGTCCCTGGGCACTGTGGGGCTGCCAAGGGGGCAGCCTGGGCTGCTCCAGCATTTGGGACCAGGGCCAGGACTGACGTGAAGCAGGGAGGAACCACCTCCCCAGGTTCCCCCCGCATCCCCCGCACGTGTCCGTGCCCCGCGGAGCCGGCTCGGCCCCATCCATCTCCTGCTGTCAGCCAGGCTTGGCCGTGGGGCCGGTATCGAGCGCCAGATGAGGAGGTGTGAGAGAGGCAGAGCTGACAGCGGGCAGGAGGATGGAGGGGGCTCAGCCCCGAGCAGGATCAGACCTGCCAGGGCTCATCCACAGCTCCTGGACCTTCTGGGTGGAGCTGGATGATCTTTAAGGTCCTCTCCAACCGGAGCCATTCCAGGATTCTCTGGCTGGTGTAGGTGACTGCAGGTGGGTCTCCTGAACCAATTTTGAAGCACATGGTACAAAATGGCTTTTCAAAATGAACTTTTTTGGTCCCAAATGGGACCCTTTGGGCAAATGGGAACCAGAAAAAACTTCAAAAAAAGGAAAACAGCGAGCCTTTGCCATGCAGAATAATTGCCCCAGACAGCAGGACAGGCTGGAGAGAGCTGTGGAGGTTGTGGTGGCCACTAAGATGCAGGAGAAGAGTGTCGGCAGACTGTCAGATGACTCCCTGCAATGAGTCTCTGACTCATCTGGAATGGGGAAGTAAAAGCTGCTTGGAGGGGTGGTGAGGGGAGAAGAGGAATTTTCCCTGTTTCACAGGCAATAGTAAACAGCCGGCATGGCGGGGGGCAAGAGGGAAGTGAGAAGGGAGGAAACGGCAATACTCATTTCTCAACCAGAAATACACATATCTGTTAGGTCAGAGTGGGCAACTCGAGCAGCAGTTGGATCTTTATTTATTTTATTTATTAATTTTTAATTTTATCTTTATTTTTTCAAACCCAGATTGAGAAAAGAGGAAGTGAATTTTAGCAGGTCAAGTTATACTCTGGAAGTGTCCAAGGCCAGGTTCTCCAGAGCTTGGAGCACCCTGGTCTAGTAAAAGGTGTCCATGCCCATGGCAGGGGGTGGGACTGGATGTTCTTTAAGGTCCCTTCCAATCCAAACAATTCCAGGTTCTAGGATCCTCTCTAAGGAATGTGTAGTACGAAAGAAAGGTAATTGCAAAGATAAAACAATAATTTCCTTAAATATGTCCAGTACTTAATGTTTTTTCCCTCCCATATATAATAAATAAAAATACATTATATAAATATAATTATGTATAATTAAAAGGTAATGTAGAAATGGAGAAGAACTTTATAAATCTCTCAGACTCAAGTGTTTGACAAACCCCCTTGATTTTGTTTCACTCCTGCTGACACCATTGTGTACACGAGTGGCATCGCTCTGGCTCCGCAGGCATCCATTCCAATGTGCCATGGGGATCCCATCCCTAAAACCCCGGAGAGAAAACCCCCTCTGAATGGGCCCCAAGGCCTCTGGGGAAGGCTCATTCAGTTTTCAGGTGCTTCAGAGACCCTTTGGCAACTGCTCATGTGGGGAAGGTGTAAAACTTAAAATCTTCCAGCCACGTTAGAGGATGGAACAGGAAAAACTTCCTGGTTTCGGCAGGACCAATGGGGCTTGTGGACTTCATCTCAAGGACCTGTGAGTATCTTGATTCAAGCTGCCATTAACTAGGGGGTGGAACTTTAAGTGGTTTTGGGACAACTTTTTGCTGGATGGGGAGAGTCATAAATTGGATTAGGAGGGGGCGGTTTTCCCTTGAAGCTGCACGTGGATGAACTTGCAATCAGGAATGTTGGTCTCATTTTAATTGACCCAAATTGATTGGAAATCACTTCAATGGTGTCTGTTGTCAATTTAATGCAACACTAATTAACGTGGAAAATTAAGGCATGAGGTTATTTTATTTGTTATTGTATTTATTTGTCCCTAAATAAGAACCTCTCCCTCCTCCCCTGCAAAATGTCACCCCTTCCAGGGATGGGGCATCCACAACTTCTCTGGCCCTGGCAGAGGTGTCCAAGACCAGGCTGGGCAGGGATTGGAGCAGCCTGGGGTAGTGGAAGGTGTCCCTGCCCATGGCAGGGGGTTGGAACAAGACCAGCTTTAGGATCCCTCCTGACCTAACCCATTCCAGGATTCCATAATTCTGTGTGTTGTATTCAGACACACCTGGCTCGTTTGAGGCCTCCAAACCTCTTGATGTTGTCCAAACCTCCCACATCATCTCCTCTTGAGCATGTCTCTTTCCACCCAGGCGAGGTTGATTTTCCACCCCAGCTGCAGTTTTCTGATTATTCCTGATTCCAGGTTTCAGGGCTTGACTCATCTCATCCCAGGACTCATCCTCTCTCCTTGTGGGCTTTGAATGAGTCACCACAGGTTCCCCTGATGGAGACAACAATGTGTTTGGGGGCTTTGACTCATCTGATCTATTTTAAACATTTTTTAATGGAAAAATGTAATGGATTTCTCCACTTGCTTCTTGGTGATGAAGGGTGGCGGGGTGACACGGCCACATGGGAAATGCGAGATTTATTCAGAGCAGGCACATTCTGGGCAAGGCTGAAGTGTCAATTTGAGCCTCAAGGGCTAAATTCAGATCATAATCATCACCAGGAAGTGTAAAAATAATTTGCAGCAGGAGAGTTCCTGAAGGGTTTTCCCTTTATCCCAGTTCGCAGTTGGAACACTTCTCCAAATCATGGGGTGTCTCCCAATCCCCAAATCTCTATTTCCTATCTCAGTTCTTTTTAATTCCCTGTGATGCCAAGAGATTGGTTACATAATCCAAGAGATAAATTTGTAGATATATAATATGTTTTTCTAAGAAAATATGCTTTATATATATATAAATTCTATATAAATATTTTCTTTATATATTAAAATAAATTAATATATTAAAGTTTAAAATATAATATATATATATATAAAATATGTATATAGAAGTAGGAAATCAATCCTCAAGTATCCATTTAACTTTCTGAAACTAATTGAGTTTATTTAACTAATTGTGCTTATTTATCAGTGCAGGTCTCCTCTTAAGGAGCTGCTTCCAATGTCACCAATTTCCAAACCATTCCAGGATTCTGTGTGACCCTGCATGGGTCTCATTTGGACGTGGCACATCCTCTTCTGGGCTACTGTGAGAATGTGGATCCGTCTTATTCTACCTGACATATCACAGGATATGAAAATCTGCTTCAGCTGCACCTGGGAGGAAAGAGGAGCCAAAATCTTCCTCTAGGTATGTTTGCATTGGATATAGGGAAGAAATTCTTCCCTGGGAGGGTGCTGAGGCCCTGGCACAGGTTGCCCAGAGCAGCTGTGGCTGCCCCATCCCTGGCAGTGTCCAAGGCCAGGATGGATGGGCTGATCTTGGTGAGTTAGAGAAGCTCCTCTACTGCCTTGCACAAGGATCTTATGGAATTTGAGTAAGAAAGCAGGTGCCACAATGGAGATCCATACCCCAGGAGGACAAGGAGGAGTATTCCACACAGAGCTCAGACCAAGCACCTGCCTCGCAGCAGGGATGAAATCTAATCCCTGCTTTTTAACTGAATTTATTTCCATTCTATCTCGGGTCCTTCACGCCAAGCAAAGATGGTTTGTTGAGTCAAAAAAAGTGAGGCTGAACTTGGATGAATCAAGAAATCGAGGCCAGTTCTCTGAGGGGGGCAGATTTCCAGGTCTGGGCAGGTGGATGCTGCTCCTGGGGAGGACTCAGCCCCCAAACTGCTCGATTTTCATTATCTGTAACATCTCCAGCACTGTCCTGGCATCCCAGCCGCTGCTTCGCCTCCAGCATCTCCTCGTGGGTGATGAAAAGCAGCTCTAAATCCTCATTATAGCACCAGGAGACCAGACACATTGCTCCTGGGACATCTGAAACAGGATGTCGGGTTCTGGGATGAAACTCAGCCCTTCAGCTAAGGCTGATCCAATAATGATGATTTTTAGGTTTGGATCCGTTTGTCAGGAGCCTGCAGCGCTTACTTTTGGTTTACTCTCTGGTGTAACTCTGTCAAGCCATGATTAATGTTATCCAGGAGAAAAATCAATGTTTATTTATTCTATCTGTCACAGAGTGGGATTTTAGGAGCTGCTGATCTCTCCCTGGTGAGTGGCAAGACGGAGCCTGAATTTATCTTTTATCTCCAAACGAAGCATCACATCTAAAGCACAGCGAGGTGAGACAAAGCCCAGCTCCTGCTCCTAGCGCTTTCACCTAGAAAATCTCTTCCTGAGACATGGGGAACAGGTATTTTATTCCTCAAGTGCTCAGACTGGACCGGCAGCACTCAGAAGACGAGGAGTACATTCATTTTCCCAGCAGTTACTGGGAAAATCGCGGACTTCCACGCACGAGCGGTTGGAGGAGCCCCAGGAAGAGGTCCTGCGATGCGCTCGGGATCTCTCCCGCTGTTTCCCTCTTTAATTCCCCGCTGTTCCCAGGGCTGCGCTCGCGCCGCGCTGCTGCCGCCTGCGGGCGGAGCGCGGTACTGCAGCCCAGGTGGCCGCGCATGCGCAGTCACAACCGCCTCTCGGGGGGCGGGGCCGCAGCCAAGGAGGGGCGCGCGTGCGCAGTGAGCGGAATGAAGCTCCGGGTCACGTGGTGCCTAAGGGCGCAGATAACAATGCGCATGCGCAGTCCCGCCGTGGGTGGTGGGGGGGGCGCTGTTCCCCCCTTCTCTCTCAGTGCTGCCGCCCCGTGGGAGCGCCCGGCACTGCAGGCCCCGTCCCCAGGGAATGCCCAGGTGTCCCGTGCCTGTGGCGCTCGGCGGCACTGCCCTGACGTGGTGCAAAAAGAGCAGGGGGGAAGTTCTGGATTAGCGGGAGGATGTTTCTGGAATGGAATTTGGTGCAGGAGGGACCGTAATGCCCATCTAAACTCTTGCTTTCCCATTCTGCAGCAAAGAATGCATCCAAAACGGCCTCCTCGGCCTCATGGACGTTGCGAGTACTCTCCACAGTGCTGCCCGGGCTTGTCTGGGAATGGGAACGGCTGTTGGGAGCTCTGGCAGAGCACCTGGAGACCAGGTAAAATCAGAAATGTGATTGTTTTGGCTGCTGCTGAGTGTGCATTTCTTTTCAAGATGTTCCTCTGGTTGATCTGTGTCACGGTAGCTTCCTAGAGCTGGAGTCGAACTTGACTTGGAAGCTGCATTCCAAACTTTTGTCCACATTTATTTTCTCTCCCACATGGAGGCACCTAAAGAAGCAGAGGTGGGGTGTTCCTAACAAAAGAACATCCAAATTCATTGGTGGTAGAGGGCTTAAAATTAAAGTATGGGTGGAGGTGCCTTTAGGACACTTCCAATTCCTTCATATATGAATGGAATTTAAATGAAGTGTCCAAATCCTGACAAGCTTGTATGAACTCCAAAGCCTCTGCAAGTGTTTTACAGCCAGGGAGGGAGACAAGAGTCTGGAGTCTCTCCCCGAAATCTGGCTGCTGGCATAGGAATAATTGTGTATTCCCTGGGGCTGTCCTTATGGAGAAAGGTTTATTTATCTCCCCCGGCTTTATTCAGTGTACCTTCAAAATGATGGAAACCGATTTCATGGAAATGCCAGAGGTGCCAAATGCTGTCCCCAGCCAGAGCTCAGAGCCAGCCCTGTGGGAAGGGGTTTAATGCCCATTTTCCCAATCCCTCAAGGCAGCAGCACTGGAGCCCTTGCCCCCAAACACGCCCGAGGTGCCGAGCGCTGGCAGGAGGCAAATCCAGGGATTGGACAGTAGGAGCTTGCCCTGCTCGTGTAAGCCCAGGCCTGGAGCTGTGCTTTAGAAATCCCAGGAGATGCTGCCTCACTCAAACCTCATTTAAAGCTCAGCATCCCTCCTGCTCCCTCCTGGAATTACTGTTGCTCCCTTTGCTGCTCTTCCCTATTATTACTATTATTGCTATTACTGTAAATTCCCACTCCATTTCTTCCACAGCCCTTGGCTTCCCACAGGTGGTGCTTTAGGAAAGCCCCTGCAGCCTGGGAAGGTGCTTTTGGCTCCGGACACATTCCCAGCCCCCGGGAGCAGCAGGACCTGTGCTGTCCCCAGCAGGTGAGGCAGAGGTGCCTTTCCTTCCTTCCTTCCCTGCTGCACTTTAGCTTTTCGAGGGCTCTCTGGGGGTCTGAGGGAGAAGGTCTTTGTCATTCCAGGGCAGAATTAGCCCTGGTCCCACTAAGAGCAGGAGGAATCATTTTATCCTTGTTTTTGGCTACACATTTTGTGTGTCCTCTCTTTTGCTGACACCGTGTGGTGAAGCAGCAGCTCCCAACTTTTTCAGTGCTGCCCCCTGGAATAGTTTTCATTCGTACAACCATGAATTCCCTGCTGGAATCCCAGTCACAGCCCCCCAGACCAACGTGCAGTTTAAGGTCTTAGCACCCTGACCAGGACAATTTCCTGTCTCTAGACGTGGAAAATAGGGGAAAACGCAGACTGGATTGGAGCCAGAATCCAGAACGGGGAAAGTGAGGTAGCGTGCTCGGCACAGGCTGGGGATGGTACAGGGGCTGTTCTTGTTGGATGACACCCGTGTGGAACAGATCCTTCTCTTCCTTTGTCCAAAGTCCGATGGCAAAGGATTGAATAGCTCACAAATGGGGCCTGGAATGAAAATAGTTCTGTTAAAATTAGGCAAAGAATGCAATAGG
>NW_008238316.1:0-788 GCF_000691975.1 Corvus brachyrhynchos
CTTCCCCTCCCCTTCCCTTCCCCTTCCCTTCCTTATCTGTTCTTTATCCCTCCTTTGACTTGCCTTGTCTTTCCTACCTGTCTTGCATTTCATTACTGACCCCTCTGTGTCTTTCTCTCGCCCTTTCTGCAACTCCATTGCCTTGCATTGCCTTACTAAGCCATCCCCCACCTGGCTTCTTACCCCTTTTTTTCCTCTCTTTGTCCTGTCTTGCCTGGTCCTCCTATGACTCTCATTGCCTTGCTTGCCTTCCAGTTTCCTTGTCTTGCAAACCATGTCTTTGCCTTGCATTGCTCTGCTATACCTTTCTTCCCTTTTACTGCCCTACATGGCCATCCCCTGCCTTGACCTGCCTACTGCTTTCTTCCCTGGCCTTGCTTTGCTTTGCCTTTCTCCTCCCTTGCCTTGTCTTACTATTACCGCAGGCCTGGGCGCTAGGGTATATCACCATGTCCCACAGCCATAGGGAGGAGGAGGAGAGAAGATCCAGCAGGCAGGAACAGTGCAGCAAGATTTATTCATTTAATTATTTTACAAACTCTTTTATAGACTTTTTTCTTCATAGTCTAATTGGACAAAGGATCAGCCACCCCTTGGGGGTAATTGGCCAAAATCCTAAAACATCCATTGTCAAAATATTTTCTACTATACCATAAACAAGACTTTTCAAGGTTGCAGGTGGCTTGGTTGTTTACATTCCCTGCTACCTCTTCTGCGAGAGAGAAAAATCTCTCACGGACCTAGAAAATAACAAGAAAATCCTCACTAACAGCATTTTTGTACCTACA
>NW_008238316.1:6611-7445 GCF_000691975.1 Corvus brachyrhynchos
CTGGGATCAGAGAAGGGACCAGTCCCCATCAAAGCATCCACTCCTGCTGTCTGTCTAGGATCAGCAGCAGGGAGCTGCAAATTTGCTAATGCAGTCTTCTTGGCCAGCTTTCTCCAGGTTGTCTCCAAAACTGTAAATTGTACAGGTTGAAATAGAATTTGACCTAAGTGTCTTATATCAATTGGAGAAAGCAAATCTGTATTTATCACCCTTATTATTTGCATAACCTCAGCAGAACCTAGCCCATGTTGTGCCACCTTGGATTGCAGGTCCTGGGCAACTTTCCAAGCAATTACCTCATGCTTGTCATGCTCCCCTGAATCTGGGAGAGCCTTATACACTGGGAAAGCTTGGATCTCTCCTTTTGGGGAAGCACTACCATCTCGAACTTCCGGCACAGCCTGCGGATGGAGTGTAACGGCTCCCCGGTTACCCCCAGAATCCTCAGATCTATTTGGCATTCCAAGGATTTCTAATAACCTCCAGTCACCCTCCCCCAATGCTCGCATTTTAACTGACTCTAAGAAGCTATTGTAATGGGTCGGACGCACTGTAACCGTGCAGTCCGGAAAGGTCCAGGGGCGAGACCGGCGCAGCCTTTTTCTTTGCCGCGCGGCTACAGCCGCCTGACGACCTGGGGCCAGAACCTCATCTGCCTCACTGCCTGACGAGGAATCATCAGGAAAAGGCAACTCAGAGCCGCTGGGAGTGAACAGAAATGGATGGAGAGGGGCACTTTGGCTAAGTTCGCTAGAGGCAGAACAGACAGCACAGACTGCAGTTGACTGTGCTGCAGTTTGGACAGCAGTTTCTTTACGGGAGGCCGTCTCGGCC
>NW_008238316.1:8439-23910 GCF_000691975.1 Corvus brachyrhynchos
AAAGTCCAGGGCAGTATCTCTGTCCATGGAAATCCCTTTTAAGGTAGCCCAGTCTAATAATTCCCGAACTGAGTTTTCAGGAATGGAGGTGTGCAATATGCTAAACACACCTTTCCAGACCAGTACGACAGCGTCGTTCTGTGAGCCGCTGTTCGCCATTTCTCAGTTCTGTCGGACCTCCCGGTCCTCCCGCATCCATCAAAGGGAAATGCATTTGATTAGAAGGTGCAGAACTTAGGCTAGAGACTGAGAAACTCAGAAAGTTTACCTGTATGTTCTGTGATAGAGATCTATTACCGCAGGCCTGGTTCCTACGGTATATCACCGTGTCCCGCAGCTATAGGGAGGAGGAGGAGGAGAAGATCCAGCAGGCAGGAATTGTGCAGCAAGATTGATTTATTTAATTATTTTACAAACTCTTTTATAGACTTTTTTCTTCATAGTCTAATTGGACAAAGAACCAGCCACCCCTTGGGGGTGATTGGCCAAAATCCTAAAACATCCATTATCAAAATATTTTCTACTATACCATAAACAAGACTTTCCACGGTTGCAGGTGGCTTGGTTGTTTACATTCCCTGCAACCTCTTCTGTGAGAGAGAAAAATCTCTCACGGACTTAGAAAATAACAAGAAAATCCTCGCTAACAGCATTTTTGTACCTACAGTCTTACCTTTCCTATCCACCCCCATATATCCCTGCCATTCCTGAGAATCCCTTGCTTTGCCACTCAATACCTTGTTATCTAGTACTGGTGTTTAGAAGGCTATTTTTGAAATGAGTCCTGTTGTCTGACTCAGTTTTTCCAGCACTGCCATGTTGCCACAGGACTTGTTTTTCAAGGCCAAAAATGGTGGTATCTTCATATGTCTGGAGGCTTCTTGTCACAGCACCCACTGCCTCCTTTTCCTCATCCCATTGCAGTGTCACTAGGAAGTGGGAGTACCCTTGTGGCCTGAGTCATGTGAGTTTCAACCACACCAGTGTTGCACATTTTACAAGGTGGACTTTAAGTGGCTTGGTCAGTATTTGAGAAAATGATCTCTAGCATAGACAGTCCTCTCACACATTGGATTCCCTGCTCCATGGTTTTTCAAGGGCCTTGCTGTAGTTGGCATGGCCAAAATTCAGATTGCATGTTCCAAATTCAATACAGCCAAGGATTGCTTCCAGACAAAAGGAGTCAGGACAAACTGTCCTGGCTGGCCTTGATCTTGCATGGACCACCTCAAATTTCCACCTGAAACACTGTGGTGACTTGCTTTTCTCCCTATGGAAAGGAACCGTCATTCTGTGTGGATACAATATTGCCTATAGCAAGAATTTTCTTGCTTCTTTCTAAGCCCGTGGGATACTGTTCTCTCTCACGAAGAGATTAGCAGAAGTTCTATAAACTATGAACACCTGCAACCTTGTAGAACTATGTTTATGGTACAGTAGAAAAATATTTTGACAATGGATGTTTAGGATTTCTAGCCAATCCACCCAGGGAGTGGCTGATCCTTTGTCCAATTAGACTACGAAGAAAAAAGTCTATAAAAGAGTTTGTAAAATAATTAAATAAATCAATCTTGCTGCACAATTCCTGCCTGCTGGATCTTCTCCTCCTCCTCCTCCCTATGGCTGCGGGACACGGTGATATACCCTAGGGCCCAGGCCTGCGGTAATAGTTTCTAGATATAAGTGTAGCCAATATTGTAAGGAACAGAGCTTTGGCATAGTTTTTCATAGAAGGTAATGTAGTAGATAGCCAAGCAGCTAATTGTGCCTTCAGCTTTTTAAATTTATTTTCCACTTCCTTCTTTATATGAAGAGAAAGTTGTTTGTCCACATCTGCAATGCTAGCACATTCTTTCGCTTTTGTGCCTCTTTTTGCCATGCATCACCTGTGTGGGAAAAAGATTTCCAGAATACAAGAAATATTCATTCTTATTTAATAACAGGAAAGAAAACTCAAAGGCTTTAAAGGTGTAGGTAATCTTTAATTTTAGACATAACAATGCATTTACTGTCAATTTAAAGCCTCTCACTACTTATCCTACCTTCTAATTAACAAGTCTTCCTATTTGTGTTAATATAATTTTTAGGAACATCACTGTTACCTGTCTGAAGTCAGAAGCCTTTTTGGAATTCTACAAATGGAACACATTTTAAATGTGTCATAGGTTAGCAAGCATAGTCCCGAAAGGGATGTCCTTGCTAAGGGATGCTTACAGCTTCCTCTGGGACCTGATAGAACCTATCAGCTGGCCAGTTTGAATATAGACAATTCTTTAAGCCACTTAAAGTTGTGACCGCCTCTGTGATCCACACTTAAGAATAGGCAAACCCCCCACAGCTCTCTCTCTCTCATTTCTGGTGCTGGGACAGGTGGCTGCAGGCCCCGTGTGGGGTCCTGTGGGCCCGGCCCAGGCCCTGCTTGGGCCAGGCCGGGTCGGGCCATGGCCATCCTGGAGCCGATGGACCTGTTCCAGCCATGGAACCCCCCCCCCTGCCAAAACCTGAGGGAAGAGAGAGAGAGGAGATGCTTAAAGCTGAAATTCTGTTGTGAAGCTATGATATATCAGAGTATCCTGTTGTAATTTCATGAAGATATGGGGGGTGGAGTGTTCAACTCGCAAGCAAAAGCACCTGTGGTGAGATAGGCAGATGCTGATGCAGCTGTAATTTCATGAGAAGTTTGGACAGGGAGAGATGAACCAGATGAGGACTTTTGCTCCAAATGGGAAAGGAGAAAACCTCAGTTCCTAGAGATGCTCCCAGAGATAGTCCTAAAGATGAAGATGAGGAAGACCCTTTGCTCCCAGGGAAGGAGGAGGGCCTCTGTTTTTGTTTCTGAACGGCTCAACCTTAAAATTGTACCCCAAAAAACTTCAAGAGTGCACCCTCGAAAGCAGTTGCGGGAAAAGCTGCAAGTCGGGGGAAGGGACTCACATCGCAAGCAGAGAGACTCCTCTTCCTAAATGGACTGAACAATATTTGGAAGTGGGTGGCTGTCTCATTGTGATAATGTTTTCATAGCACGAGCAAGAAGAGACTTCTCTTTCTAAATGGACTGAACAAGGTTATTATGGAAGTGGTAAACAGACTGAACATCTTAAGGGTTGTTTTTTTTACACTGCCAGTGGGAGAAGGGAGGAAGGTGGGGGGAGGAGGAGAGTTCTGAAGTTATGGTATAATTTTTTTCCCTCTTCTATGTACTAGACTCGCAGTTAACAACATGCAGGGCAACCCACAGTATCAATACAGACAGGAGGGAAAAATGGACTGAGACAAGCCTTGCCAAGAAAGACTTGGGGGTTCTGGTGGATAAAAAGCTGGACCTGAGCCAGCTTGATGTCTTCTGCTGTCTGTTCCCACTTCTCTGGTCCCTGGGCTTGCCCAGTGCTGTTGTATTTGACTGTTCAAACAGCCCTAAGTCTAATTATTTACTAAGGCTGTACATTTTCTTGAAATCAGAACGCTTCATAATGCAAATACCTTGTTTCAACAGGAAGGCTGGCTCTCTGCTCCAATGATAATAGTAAGAGACCTCCCAGCTCATCTGCCAAGTCTCTGTTAAGGGCAGGTGTCCTTGCATGGACAGTTGCTGCCGTCCAGGCATCCAGGCAGGCTCAGAAGGATGGTTGTTCTCTGTGTTTATCTGCCAGTGTGTTGAAGAATGCAGAAGCCAGGGCAGGTTTCTGGTGGATGAACAGTGTGTTCAAGTTATCTTGTGTATGCTGGGATTTGCAAGGAAACTAATGATCTGACTGGTTGTACTAGTTTTAAAACAAACCAGCGGGAGATTCCAAGTCAGAACTACAATTTAATAGGAAAATTAAAATAAAGGCAGAAAACACTGGCTTAAACTGACAGAGTCAGGATACAACCTGAAACCCTGTTGGTCAGAGTGGTGGTAAGAGTCCGATTAAATGGTGGCTGCAGTCCTCTTGAAATGATAGATGTGGTTTTGTTGAAGCGGTGATCCTTTTAGGGGTTTTAGGAGTTCTTCGTCTGTTTTCTTTTTCTCTTAAAGAATTTTCCCCATATATGTTGCCAGGGGGACAAATTACTGGGTGCTTGAGAAAAACAAAAGACCTGATCTATCTGGCTACTCTCTTTCATCTGGGCTTGTGGGCTGTTAGTTCCTGGCATTTGGACAGAGAGAGAGGCTGGAAGAAATTCGTCAGCACAGCAGGCTTCTGCTTTTTCCGCTGCCTTCCTTATACTGGAGAAACCCCAGGACTCCCAAGCCCACCTTTCCTGCCCCGCTGGGAGCTGGGCTGCGGCCTCCCTGCCCCTGCTGGTTCTTCGAGCCTTCGCTACTCTGTAGCCCTGCACGTCCTTCCCACTGAGACCTCCCGGGGTTCCCACTGCAGCTCTGGAGTTTGATACATCTCCTCTGCCACTCAGGATTTGTGCTCGTCCCCGCTGTTCCAGCCTGCTGTTCCTGAGGGTCCGGCTGGATGCCAGGATTGGCTGCCCAGGGGTTCGTGAAGCCTTTGTTCCATCCCTTCCCGGGATCCCAGGCCACCAGTGCCGCGTGCTCCCCGAGATCACTCTGGAATGCCCCCTGCAGCCGCGGGGGAACCATCGCATCTGCCCTGCTCACCGGGAGCCTCCAGCGCTCCTGCCGGCTGTGACCCCACCTGGAAAGGGCCTGACAGCCAAGAAGGCTGGCACTGGGTTTGTGGTTCTGTTTGCTGTTACTGCCATAGTTGTTGTTGTTTGTTTGACTTGTTTTACACACACATATATCTAATAGTAAAGAACTGTTATTCCTATTCCTCATACCTTTGCCTAAAAGCCCCCTTGATTTCAAAATCATAATAATTCGGAGGGAGGGAGGTTGCATTTTCTTTTTCCTTTCAAGGGAGACTCCTGCCTTCCTTGGCAAACACCTGTCTTTCAAACCAAGACATCCTGTAGAAGGGCTTGGTCTTCCTCTGAAGGTCCAGTGGTGGTTATGTAGCTCTTGTCCTCTGGGAATCCAGTAGGTAAGGTTGCTCACGGTGTTCCAAACCTCAGAATATATCCAGGTAGGAATGCTTGGTTCCTCCCCCTGAGCGGAGCATTTCACAAAGGGATGATGTAATTTTACGAGTCATGCAGTGAGACTTGATGGCCCATTAGTAGAGAGAGACCCCGAGGGAGCTATCAGGGATGAGTCATGGAAGAGATAAAGAGCACTGCCCCATCTGTTTTTAACAGTTTATGAAGATGGTAATAGAATACATACTTTTGGTTACATCTTGCATTGTAACCTAAGACACTGGTCCAGCGTCTTACTGTATTAGCAGCAGTTGTCTCCTAAAGAAAGTACCAGAGGCTGACGTTAATCAAGGAATTAGTTTTCCTAGCTTTTCTTCCTCACCCCAGCACAGGTAAAGCTGTTTCTGAAGCGAATGGCTCTCAAACATCAAGCAAACCAGCAGTACAGAGGTACTGGGGCAGTTTCCTTGACTATTTGGTTTTTCAGAAGTTTCACACTCAGTAAGTAACTGGAAGAACTTGCCTGAGAACACATAAACATCACACTCTCATTGTGTAAAGTACAAATTCCTTGTCAAATAACTTCTATCTGAAGTGTTTGAGCTTGGAGATATAACCAGCCAAGGCTAAAGGCCACCAAGGTAGCTGTTGTAACCTTGTGGTCCTGTGTTGTCCTTGGCTGCTCCATGGGCTGTGTGTTTTCCTGAAGATGCTTGTGTTGATTTTCTTGTTGGAAGCTGCTCCTCACCTCACCTGAGTGCAGCTCCAGCAGCCCAGGGTCCAAAAGATGTTGTATGAGCTGGGTTGGTGGGATTGATTCACTCTGGCATGTTTGGTAGCAACTGTTATTCATCTGCCTTACCTGTTCTGTGCTGTGTAAGCAATGATCTCTGCAAACTTCTGGAACAACAAAAACTGGAGATGGGATGACCTCAGGTCTTTCCAATCCTCCATTTTCCCCCTGTGGGGGAAGACTTGTTCCTTCCACTAAATTTTCTTGTAGTGGCTCCAGTTTTCAGTGAGTGAAGCACAGGGTTTTCATAATTTCCCTTGGGAGCCTGACAGTCTGCTCACCATGAGAGAGGTTTTCCTAAGCCTCCACCTGATCTGTTTCCCTCCTTGATTGCAGCTTCAAACTGGAAGAGTGGTCAGCAAGAAGCTGCAGGTGGTTAATGCTCATCAAATGAAGTACTTGAACTCTTTCAGGTTACTTTGGTTCATGTTCTGAACAAAAAGGCTTGAAAGGAGAATGTTACAGTGCCACTTGAAGGCTGACAAGAGTGAGCACTGAGGTCCTTCTAGGACTTACAGGATAGGTAAAGGTTTTAGTCTATAGAATATAAGCATTCCTTCAGGGATGACCTTCCCAGCTGAAATATTGAACTACATGGTCAACTAGATGTGGCAATTGCTGGTTTTATTTTAGGCTTTGCTTGTGCCTAGAACTGAGTCAAGAAGCTTGATTTTTCCTAAAAAGCTGATGATTTTCCCATGGATTGCTTTCTCTGTTATCCTATCTGGGCTGCCAATGCTTTATAACTAGTAGATTGACTGTAATGCTGAAGTAATTCTTAAAATGTTGTCTGCTAAATAGATCAGTCATGACAGAAAAAAGCCATTTTCCATGAAAGATGAGTGGGATCAGACCCTGCATACACTCAAATGAAGGGAGAATTAAATTCCAAAGTGTGGCCATGCAGGCAACAAAGCTAGAAGCAAATTCCATGTCCCCATTGAGAACTACAGAAAGATTTAGGGCAGGATGGAAAGCTGGTAGTGGTTAAGAGGTCTGTGGTAGGGTAATACATCATGGGATGGGAAGCTCTGGGTTTTTTGTTGGATTGCTTGGGAAGCTGGTTCATGAAATGAGCAGTGGGCTCTTCAAACTGGGGAAGCAAATAAGGATTGAGCAGGCACAGGTAAAGATGTTGCCCTTGCACCTCTGTTGGGGAAGTGGAGGGAGGTTAGTTGATGTTTCCTCGCAGCCTCACACCACACACCAGTCCTGTCAACCTCTGTGTGCAGAAGGAGGAATTGCTGCTTCCCTGGGGAAAAGTTTTCAGTGCTCTGACTGGCTGTGGTGGGGAGGAGGGCAAAGCCCAAGAGCATGACTAAGGGTGACACAGAGAACCAGCCTCCACACACTGACTCACCCCATCCCCACACAGCTTCCCTCTGTCCTCCAAGAATGTTTAATAATGCAGCACACATGGCTGAGATCACCCTTCTGGCAAGTGCCTGCTGTGGTGTGATACCAGTCATCCGGCAGCATGGTATCTACTGCATTCTCCAAGGCAACAACTCTCCTTGCTTTTTGGAAGCTCTGTGTATTCCTAAAGAACTTTCCAGAATGTTATCTGGGCACACCTGCGAAGGGAGCTGCTAGTCAAGAGAGGCCAATGGGTGCATCCTGAGTGTCCCTCCTGGAAGAGTGGTTGGAGCATTTATCAGGGACCAGGGAGCAGCTGGATGCACCTGGGCATGGAGCATTGCTTCAAGAAAATGCCAAGGGAAAAGCCCTTGTACCAAGGGGCAGCACCTGAGCAGCTGGGGTAGCATGTGAGGTCCCAGGGGGAAACTTTCAACTTTCCTCTTTCATCTTGCCAGTCCCTCTCCAGAGCCCCCAGAAAAGAGGGGTTATTAGGAAAAAAGGGGTTTAAATTGAGGGAAAAAACTTCCTTTTCCATAATTGTCTGTGTTCATATTGAGGGGGAATCCTCTTGCCCTGCAATTGTAATGGTATCTCTTGAAGGAAACCCTGCCTTTTCCATGCTGTTAAGGGTATCGATTGACAGGGAATCCCCATTTCCCATTATTTTCCAGTTTAAATAGAAGGGGAAAACGTTGATGATGCTATTTTATAGGCTTGAATTGAGGGTAACTACCCCATTTTCATCATCCTAAGGTTTAAATTGAGGAGGAAGCCCAGTTCTCCCTCCTTTTTAAGGGTTTGAATTGAGGGAAAAATCCCCCTTTTTCCATCATCTGATATCTTTAAAGTGAGGAAACCCCCTCTTTTTCCAATATTTTAGGGGATTAAATTAAATGGGAGAAGCCATGTATTTGCCATTTTATTGATTTAAGTGGAGGTAAACAGCCCTCCTCCCCCTCATTTTAAGGTGTTCAGTTGAAGGAAGCTCCCCCTTTTTCAGCATTTTAAGGGTTTAAATGCAGATGCATTTCAAGGCGCTTCTACCCATGCCCTGGTACCAAGTCTCTACCAAATTCCAGGGAAGCTGCACTTGCAGTAGCGACTGAAGTGAGAAGCAATGGAAGCTGATCACTGTCTTCTTGTTGCCCATCTTTACCTCGGTCCTCTGGAGCTCCAGGTTACCAGACATCCATCACCTTTGCTTTTCCGACAGCTTTGCTGAAGGGCTACTAAATGTGGCAGTGGGCTTGCTGCAGCTAGAATTTATTTCTGTTTCAGGAAGCTTCTTATTGTATAGTCTGCAATTTAACAGTTCCTGTGCCAGGTTAATTGTACTGAAAGAAGGCAAATGAAGCCAAGAGACTCACCCAAGATGGCCCAGGCGCCTGCCAAGCACAGGTTACAAAATGCCAAAACTCCATGTTACAACAATACTAAAAGCTCAGGTTATGAAAGACCAAAAAAACCAGCCTACAGAAATACCAAAACAATCCAGCCTACAAACACACCAAAAACTGAGGTTACAAAAAACTAGATTCCAGAATGCCAGAATAACCTAGTTTCAAAAGAATAGAAAACAAAATTTCAAAATATCTGTTGAGGTAACAGTTGTTGGTGTAAGGAAAGAGTTAAACAGAGAGCAACAGCACCACTGCCAGCAGCAGCACTGCCAGCAGCAGCAGCGTCTCTCTGGACAGCATGTACCTGAGGCAGAACTGGATGAATGAGTTACTACTTCTGCTTCAACATATAACAGTACACTCCTTGTGGTCTATTGGCCATGGCTTCAGAGGGAAAAATAGAAGATGTCAAGAGGACAGATTTATTGTAGAACAGTGATTAAGCTTGTAAACTGTAGCTAAAAAAAGCCTTTAGAATTAGAAATAGATATACTGAGTGCTTCCGAATACAATTTTAGGTTCACCTGCATCTCTCATGGTGTCTCTCATCTCTTCATGTATCACAAATATCAGAAAAACAGGTTTCAAAATCTCAGTTTTAAAGTATCAGCATACCAAGTTCCAAAAGACCAAAGTAATCCAGTTTCAAAATAGTGGAATACCAGTTCCAAAATACCAAAGTAACTCAGTTTCAAAACACCATGTTCAGAAATACCAAAGAAAACAAGTTTCAAAATACCTGAACAACAATTTCAGAAATACCAAAGTAATCCAGTTTCAAATTACCAAGTTCAGAAATACCAAAATATTCCTGTTTCAAAATACCAAGTCCCAAAGTACAAACCTAACCCAGTTTCAAATTGCTGTGTTGCAAAATACCAAAATAACCCAGTTTCAAAATAGCAGAATACCAATTTCCAATATACCAAAGTAAACCAGTTTCAAAACACCAGAACAAGTTCAGAAATACCGAAGTAAGCCTTTTTCAAATCCCCATAGCAGCAACTTCAGAAATACATGTTTTAAATGACCAAGTTCGAAAATACTGAAGTAATCCTGTTACAAAATACCAAGTTCAGAAATAGCAAACTAACCCAGTTTCAAAAAAGTGGAATACCAAGTTCAAAAAAACCAAAGTTACCCAGTTTCAAAATACCAGATCAAAAAGTTCCGAAATACCAAAGTAACCATTTTCAAATTACCAGAACAGCAATTTCAGAAATACCAAAGTAACCAAATTTCAAAATACCAATTTAGGAAATACCAAAGTAACCCAATTCAAAATAGTAGAATATCAAGTTCAGAAATACCAAAGTCACCCATTTCCAAAATCATAGATTACCAAGTTTCAAAATACCAAAATTGCCCAGTTTCAAAACACCAGAAAAACAAGCACAGAAAGACCAATGTAACTCAGTTTCAAATAACCAAGTTCAAATATACCAAAGTAAACCAGTTTCAAAATATCAAAACAACAATTTCAAAAATACCAAAGTAACCGAAATTTCAAAACAGTAGAACACCAAGGCCTAAATTACCAAAGTATCCCATTTTCAAAATAGTGGAACATCAAGTTCAGAAATACAAAGTAATCCTGTTTCATATTACCAGAACAGCAAGTTCAGAAATACCAAAGTATCCCAGTTTCAAATTACCAAGTTCCAAAATACCAAAGTCACACATTTTAAAAGTTGCAGAATACCAAGTTCAAAAATACTAAAGTCACCCAGTTTCAAAGGAGTAGGATACCAAGTTACAAAATATCAAAGTAACCCAGTTTCAAAATACCAGAATAGTAAGTTCGAAAATTCAAAAATAACCCAGTTTCAAAATACTGGAACAAAGGTCAGAAATTAGAAAGAAACCTAGCTTCAAATTACCAAGTTCAGAAGTACCAAAGTAACCCCATTTCAAAATAGTAGAATACTAAGTTCCAAGATACCAAAGTGTCTTGGTGGGAAAGACGGGTGTCTGCCAAGAAAGGCGGGAACCTGGAGAATATGACACCCCCCCCCCCTAATTATCATAACTTTGAAATTAAGGGGCTTTCAGGCAAAGATATGGGAAAAGGAGTAACAGTTCTTTACTAGTATGTACGTGTATAACAAGGCAAACAAACAACAACAATGGCAGCAACAACAAACAAAAAGAAAGGAAAAAAAAGCCAGAAAACCCAATAAACAGATTTCCCTACTCTTTAAGCAATTTCCCCTTTGGTGTAGTGATGGTCACAGCCAGCAGGGGTGCTGGCGGCTCCCAGTGAGCAGGGCAGGTGCGATGATTCCCCAGAGGCTGCAAGGTGCGCTCCGGTGTGAGCTCGGAGAACATGTGGTTAACAGCAGACTTGACTGAGATGGAAAGGGAAAGGGGCTTGCTTTACAAACCCCCCAGGGGCAGTCAATCCCGGTGCCCCAGCAGGACCCTTGGAAGTAGCAAGCTGGAATGGCAGGAATGAGCAAAATCCCGGGGTGGTAGATGAGATGTATCAGAAACTTGGCAGCTGTAGCTGGAACCGCTGGACATCTCATCATGCAGGGGTTGCATGTCTACAGTGTAGCAAAAAACCCAGAGCAGTGGGAAAGAAATGGTAGGGGGGCTGGGCAGTGGCAGCCTGGCTCCTGAACATGGCAGAGAGAGGCTCCCTTGGTGGGGAGAAGGGGCTCAGGGATCCTGAATTTTCCCCTGAGGCACCATGAATTGCTCCAAACTGAGCCTAAAGACACTTCAGAGACAGAGTCAGAGAAGCAGGCATTTTCTTTATCAAGAGTCCGGTGTGTGGGGCATCGCTCCTCCTAACACACACACAAAGCACTCCATACAGCACAGCATATGTGTAAAATTCATGAATATTCATAGCATTCCTTGGGATAAGAGTGGTTATACAAATTACTTCTCAGAAGCCATTAACATCATTAGCATACGTGCCACGCAGGCGCTATGTACCCTGGTGGTCGCACTGAGGAAGGCTCCTCTTCTTCCTTGGGGGTCTTTCTGATGAAGGCTAGTAGTCTTCATCACAATGCGCCTTTCACCTTTCTCTCTGGAGCATGCGCAGTCCTTTGTTGGCTGATTCAGCGGTTTCTGCGCTGGTTTCAAACAGGTTCTGTTCCTCTTATCTTGACAAGGGGGCATTGTGTTTCTCTTATCTTGACAAGGCTAAGGCGCATCCTACTTCTTAGGCTTGTGATTAACATTTGCTGACTCAATAATTAACTCATGCTTACATGAGTTAACTATTGATCAAACCCTCTCAATCTGAGCAGATGGTGAAAAGTCCCTCTTTCAGTGAGGTTGAGTGTTAATAAGGTCCCAGTGCAACAGCTGCTCTTATGAGCAGACCTCCACTCACGGTACAAGAAAGGCAGCAGGAGAGAGAACTCTGCAGTGGTGACGAGTTCTCCCCACAGCAACCGCAGCCTCTCTCCCCTCAGAATGCCAAGACCGCAAGAGAGGTCTAGCAGCTGCCCCAGCCCCGTTTTTCCCAGCCCAATTCTCATGGTATCTCTGCCTCTTCGAGAGAAATCTTCAGATGGAAGGAGTGCAGCCAAGTGCCCTCCTGCCCTGAGCTTGGCAACTTCTTTTGTCTCTCTTAAGTACCTGGTTATTGTCTCCTAGCAACATATGGGAGAAAATTCCTTTGAAGAAACAAAAGGAAGAATCCTAAACCCCAACACAAAGTAACCCAGTTTCAAAATACCAGAATACCAAGTTCAGAAATACAAAGTAATCCAGTTTCAAAATACCAGAAATACAAGTTCTGAAATAAAAAGTAATCCAGTTTCAAAATAGTAGAAAACCAAGTTCCAAAATACCAAACTAACCCGGTTTCAAAATACCAGAAAAGCAAGTTCAGAAATACCAAAGCCGCCCAGTGTCAAAATACCAAGTTCTGGAATACCAAAGTAACCCAATGTCAAAATGTCAGAATACCAAGTTCCCAATTACTAAAGTAACCCAGTTTCAAAATACCAGAATACCAAGTTCCCAATTATTAAAGTAACCCAGTTTCAAAATACCAGAATACCAAGTTCCAAAAAACCCAAATTAACGTGAATCAGGGGGATGGGGAAGCAGAGGTTAAATGATCTAATAAGAATTCGCTTGTTAGAAGCAATGCATATAGCTTGCTCAGCACTTACTGTGCATACCAAAGCAGGAAGAGAAGAGACTACTGATAAGGCGAAGGAATCCTGACCAGAGATCCTGTTTTTAACCTAAAACTAGCTCAAACCAGTCTTGGAGTTTGGGCTTGGGCCAGGGGCATAAAGAGCACGTGCAGGGAGGAAAGGTGGAAAGTTCAGGATGAGGAAGACTCCTTACTTCATCTGAGGAAGACTCTTATTTCATCTTGGAGACCCCTGCCCACGACCACCAGACAACACTGCGCAAGCGCAACGTGGATGTAAATGACTTTTGGGCTCATTATAATACGAAGCAAGGCTAGGCGGGGCTAGGTGATGAATATGTATAGGCATATTGGGAAACTTAATGAATATGGAACATGTAACCCGATAACCAAGCTGAATGCAGCTGTCGGCATGCATGGCTTTGGAGGAATTATCCCCCTTGCATCCCAGCACTGGAATAAACATACCTACTTTACTACTTATTCTAACCAGTGGAGTCTTTTCCGCACATCAAACCCAGTTCCAAATTGCCAAATTTCAAAATACAAAGCTCACAAAAGTGCCACCTGAGGAAGCTGTTACTGCCTGCAAGTTCAATGGCACCCATCAAACTACCAGCACACCCCCTGCTATCAGCACTTTTCTCCTCAGATCTCTATAGTATCTTAACTTTTCAGTCTCATAGTGTCTTGGGATGGTTTATTATCCCATCCCATTTTTGGGGTTTTTGATCTATTTTGTTTTGTGTCCAGGGGTGGCAGCTGTCTCCACCCCACCCCCCATCCTCTCTGGCTCCGGGGTTATCGTGATGAATGGGAGCCAGGCCGGGGCTTCTGGAGGGAGCTGGGGAGGGGACAAGAGACAGCCTCTCTCTTCCGGCACGGATGGTTCAACTGGACCGATATATCGGACCAGAAATCCTGCTGTTTCTGTGGGGTTTGCCTCCTTTTTTTTTTTTTTGCTTTGGCCCTGCGACTGAGCTTGCCGACTTGGCTTCTTTTGCTGCTCTGCTGTTGGGAAGCCCAGAGCCACTGCGTGTCCCTCCAGGACCTGGGAACACCCGCTTCTGGCCAGGGGCCGCTCCTCTGCTGAAACCTAAGTGGTATGTAACAAAAAGTTAACCACAAGTAACATGTAACAAGATGTGCAGGGAAAGCAAGCAAGATAGCAAAGCCAGTGAGATAACATGTGCCATCAAAAGCAAGACAGCAAGTTTTAATGGAACTTGCAAACTGCAAAATTAGCTAAAAACAAGTTAGACTGAAAAACAAGAAGCACCAGCCATGCGCTGAAGACAGAGGAAAAAGTTCAAATGTGAGGGAGACTATGGAAATCTTTGTCAAAAGACCACCAGAAGACTGACAACCACCACAGAAGGAACTGACACATGCATGAAAGCAACAAACTGATGACACAGCTTTATGCAAATATGAATATGCTAATGATATGTTGTAACTGTGACATTGCATGGAAGGACTTTTAAAATGCAAGTGAAGGTTAAAGAAGATTGAGTGAGTTTTTGGTGGAGAGATCCCCCTCACTCTCTGCGCTGAATAAACAAATACCTGCTCTGTAGCTGTCTGACTAAAGAGTTTTATTTTCTTGCCCAGTTTTGGGTATCACCACATAGCCTGGACCCAGCCAGCACTGGTGAGAAATCCCAGGGGCCCCTTTCACTGCCGTGTTCGTAAGCAGAGCTGCTGCTGCCCAACCACCACTGTGCCCATGCCATTGCTTCAGGTTTGTCCTACACAGTAGCTTTGTATTCTCTGCCCCCCAGGAGATCCTCCCATTCCAGCTTGCTTCTCCTGAGGTTCCTGCTACAGCTGCTTTTGCTATCTGGAGGTGTCTGCGCTTGCGCCACAGCGCTCCCTGCAGTCCTGGGGGAATCACTGCATCCCTCTGCCCAGCCGGGAGCCGCCAGCACCCCTGCTGGCTGTGACCAGAACTGCACCACAGGGGAAAGTGCCAGCAGCTGAGAGAGGCTGGCACTGGGAGTCTGGTTCTGTTTGTTGTTGCTGCCGGTGTTGTTGTTTGTTTGCCTTGTTATACACATACATACTAGTAAAGAACTGTTATTCCTTTCCCATATCTTTGCCTGAAAGCCCCTTGATTTCAAAGTTATGATAATTTGGAGGGAAGGAGATCATATTCTCCATTCCAAGGGAGGCTTCTTGTCTTCCTTAGCAGATAGATACCTGTCTTTCAAACCAAGAAACAGAGTTAGGATCCAAACGGAACATCACCAGGGACTGCTCACACAATAAAGGGACCAGGACAAAAAGCTCAACAGCTTGGCTTTTGCATTCCCACTGCAACATTTCGACAGCTCTAACTGATGGAACCGCCTACTGGGAAAAGCCAGTAAATTCACTAAGACCACCCAATGCGGACATCCAAAATGAGTTTCTTTGCCGAAGATGGGAGCTACAAGCCCATCTCAAAAGAAATAGCATCCCCTCCTCCAAAATGCAAAGCATCCAGGGACTGATCCTATACAAAGCTTCTGGAGCAGTGCTACTGGGCATTACCTGCCCACGGCACTAGATCAGCTGCACACCAAGATTCAGCGTAGCTGCTTACCGTGTCCAAAAGACGTGTGATGCCAGAATTCCAGGAGACCACCTCTGAAAAGTCCCAAATTGAATCTTTCAGGTGACCACGTTCCAAAGATGGATACCTGTGGTGATGCAATACCTTCATTTTATTTTTATATAAGTTTTCTGTACCCCAAAGGTTCATCCCTACTTTCCCCACTCCTATTCCCAGTTGGTTTGCCCTAGACCCAAGCTGCTCCCCCGGTGCTCCCTACATGGTT
>NW_008238316.1:24041-35168 GCF_000691975.1 Corvus brachyrhynchos
ATCCCTCCCTTAGAGATTTCTATTGGTCCCCAGTTAAGCCATTCCCATTGTAACACCTCCCTTTATAAGAGGTTCCCTGGAGCTGCTCGAGGCTTGTCTCCTGGGAGTTGCCGCCAATAAACTTGGATTATCCCGTGTGGCAAGCCTCCTTGCTACTTTTTATTCTCTCCCTCTTCCGGACTGCTGACAGCCACTGTGCCTGGAGCTTCAGCTCCCCTGGGCAGAGCTGAACTCCTGAGGAACAGCTTTAAAGCCAAGAGCCTCCAGCTGCTCCCCACTCCTGTCGCATACCGCAGGAGCTAGCCTGGGCAGTGGTCAGTGGCGTTCATTGCGCCATATACCGACTCCATAATTGTATAAACTGAGCCAGTGCTTCCACACCAAATATGCCAGGACAGAAGGTTGCTGCCACCCTTTCCCTCCACTAGGCAGCTTCTTATCTGCACATGAAACACTGGGGCTGCATGATTTCCTTCCCATGAAAATGCATTGCCATTTTTATTCAGGAAACTAACAAGAAAAAGTTTCATACCACCTCCAGTATAGAATATGTCCAGCAATTGCTCCTACACAGAAGTGGCCAGGACAGAAATGTCTTACTAGATTATTCCTCCCCATGGTACCTTAACATCTGCTACAGCAACACTGGCACTACATCCTTTGCTTTCGCATGGAAAGGCACTCCAAGTCACTTGGCTTTGCCTTGCCTTCAGTACCTTGCCTAGTTTTTCCTCACCTACACTTGCTTTGCCTTCCCTTGCCTACGTCTCCCTTGCCCTGCCTACCACTCCTTTGCTTTGTCTTGCCTTGCCTTCCATGCAGGCAAGGCAATGCAATCAAAGTGTAGGCAATTCTAACCATGTAAAAAAAGAGGTTAGGGAAGGCAAGAGCAGTGAGGGAAAAGCAACAGGAGTGTTAGCTGAGAAAAGGCCCAGAAGTTGTAGGTAGGGCTGAGCATAGGAAGTTAAGTCCATTGATGGGTAGGCCAGGCAGAGACAGGAAGGGCTAGGCAAGGCAAGGCCAGGCAAGAAAGGGACAGGTAAGTCAAAGCAGGGAATGCATACAAGGCAATGCGAGGCAAGGGATGGGTAGCCAAGGCCACGCAAGAAAGGGACAGGTAAGTCAAAGCAGGGAATGCGTACAAGGCAATGTGAGGCAAGGGATGGGTAGGCAAGGCAAGGAAAGAATATTATACATGTATATAGTTGAGAGATATAAATCTGGGCATATTATGGATGGTGTAGAATAAGGTGAGGATAATAATATGGTTACAAAGCAAGTCCATGGAGCTTCAGTGTTGAATATTTGATAACACCTACACAACCACTGTGGGAGTGTGATTTCAGAAGGGAAAGTGGCAGAGGCTAGAAGCGGAAGGGTTGCGACTCTCTTGGCCAGCTCTCAGGCATTGCCATTGCAGGGAGAGAGAACCTGCTGGCACTGCCACAACCACTCCTGCAGCAGAGAGGAAGCCTGCCTGGAACCCCACCATGGTCACAGTCCAATCCAGGAGTTGCTGCTCAGCAACTCCTGGTTGCCACTGCCAACTAAAGAGAGCCTGCCAGCACTGCCACCCCCACTGCTGCAGCACAGAGAGAAACCTGCCTAGGACCCACCACAGCTGCGGTCCAGCCCAGGAGTCACCACTTTGCAAACCATCTTACAGTTGTTTCACAATTGCAGTTGCCTGGACTGCATCACCCAGCACGGTGGAGGTTCCGTCCCTTATTTCCACTGGTTTTTCAGGTTTTTTTTCCCTGGGCTAGAGGGAGGAAAATGGTTGCTGCAGGGGCCCTCCACCATCTTGCCTTTGTTGCTGGGGGGGACCACGTGGTGGTCTGTAGTAGGATAATGCCTGTGAATAGCCCCTGTGGTGTAACCTAGGCAACACAGAGAAACATGAGCTCCTATTGTTGGACGCTTAGTTTGTTCAGTGGTGACCATCCTTTTTGGATGGTCACCAATGGTGAATGAATGGTGTAAACCATTCTCTCTTTTGTACAATCTTTTATTAATATCATAGTATTTATTGAAATTTCTTCAGTAAATTGTGGTTCAAATTTATAATATCTCAGTATTTTTTCCTCCAATATCGAAAGGGCATGGCTTGAGTGGCCTTAATTTCCCTGCAGAGTTTTAAAACAAGCACACTCATGACTCAGATATATTAAGGATTATATTCCCTAAATTACACAACTGCCTGAGCAATACTGGATATGTGGAGGACGAGCATTTAAATATTTACCCTCAATGAGGAATGACAAGTGTACTCCAGGTGCATTAATACCACCTGCCCAAGTTAGAATCAGTTATCTTCAGTGTTCCAGCTCTCTGGTACAGCGTGGCACTAAGTTCACCTGCATGTAAGTGCTTTTACCCTGTGGTTAGGGCTTGCTGAACTAGCAAGAATGATTAGGAATGTGTCACTAAAATTAGAAAAAGCCATTAATGGAAGCGCAGAGAGTATTGTAGCCTACAGGAAGAAATCCAAGTAGTAGCACAAATGGTGAAACAGAGTTGATGTGCCTTAGACTGCTTGTCAGCAGCACAGGACAGTGCATGAGCTGTACTGAAGAAAAGCTGCTGGCTTTATGTCAATCTAGACTATAAAATCCAAACTGATAGGATAACACACATTCAAAACTATTGCACTGTCCATTGCAAGACAGGATTTTGCCCTCAGTCTGTGCGGCCAACCTCTTGGCGCTCAGACTTAGGCACAGGCCTGTGTCCTGGTTCCAGCCAGGACAGGGTTAATTTTTTGCAGTAACCCAGAGAGGCATGGCCAGAACCCAGATGTTATTCTAGACCACCACTTGTCATTGTCAGGGACAGGAGAAAGGGAATATCTTCTGAGATGAAGGGGTTCTTTTCTGTTTGAGTAAGCACGGTGCCTCTTCTGAGCCAGAGGGAGCAGTTTGGGTGGCACCAGTTCTAAGCAGGAGGGAGCAGTCGGGGTGGCATGGCTGCAGTCTGGTCAGACTCTGGTGAACATTTTGCATGTGAATCACTCTCTCTTTTATACACTTCTGTTATTAATATTGTTGCTGTTACTGTTTGTTTTCTTATCTCATTGCTGTTCGCAGTAAAATGTTCTTATTTCAACCTAAGATCTTTGCCTTTTGTGCCTTCAATTGTCCTCTCCAGCCACGACAGGGGAAGAGGAGGGGGAGGGAGGAGTGAGCAGTGTGTGTTTTTTTGTGGGAACACTAAATCCTGGTATATGACTGTTACCGTTAAGAAAAGCTTTATAAAGGGAAGGCCTTCTAAAATCATGGCTCAGGTCTGTTACTTCGGCTAAGTAGAAAAGGACTGTGGGAAAGAGACACAGCTGAATCAGGGGTAGAAAAACATGTTCTATAACCATTGCATGTTCACATCATGGTGTATGGTGGTTGGTTGAATTATGTTTGTTATGCTTTAAAACTATGTAACTGATAACCGGCTAACTGCTTTAAAAGGCCGGGTTTTTGCAATAAAGCAGCTCTCCTTTGCACCTGCCTGGGGACTCTACATCACTGTGGACCCTCACCGACATATGACTCTTAAACCAGAACAATTGTGAACTCAAAATATTTTAGATGTTGTATTTGCTGCCTTATTGTGCTTCGTAACTGTACTAGTTTCAAAACAAACCAGCGGGAGGGACCAAGTCAGAATAACAATTAAATAGGGAAATCAAAAAGATAAAGGCAGAAAACACTGGGTTAAACTGACAGGATACAACCTGACACCCTGTTAGTCAGGGTGGTGGTAGCAGTCCAATAAAATGGTGGCTGGAATCCTCCTGAGACGGAGGATGTGGTTCTGTTGAAGCAGTGATCCTGTAGAAAGGGCCTGCTCTTCTTCGGAAGGTCCAGTGGTGGCTATGTAGCTCCTGTCCTCTGGGAATCCAGCAGAAAGGTCTCTGTGGTGTTCGGAATCTCAGATTGTATCCAGGATGGAATGCTTGGTTCCTCCCTCTAGGTAGAGCATCTCACAATGGGATGATAAGTCATGAGGCCAGGCGTTGATGGGCTCATTAACAGTAGTCCAGAGGGTGTTATCTCTGAGTCATGCAGCATGGCATTGATGGGCCATTAACAGAATATAGTCCGAGGGGAGGAGGCAAGGAAAACACTGCCCCACCTGGTTTCAACAGCTCATAAGGATGGTAATAGAATACACTGCAACCCAGGACAGTAACTTTATCTGTGTGTTCACAGCGTTGTATAACATTACACACTCATCGTCTAGGGAGAATATTGAAAAGCATAGTTCAGCCAGAAGAAAGGCATGTATCAGCAAGAGTTCATCAGGGACAGACTGTATGCACCCCTTGGGAGCAGGAACACCAAGGGAAACATGAAATTACATCAACCGTAACTTTACTTTTTCCCACCTTTCAAAGAAATCAATATAATTATAGCTTTAGTGGGAAGGGAGGTCAGAGAAGAATCCAGCTTAACTTTCACGATAAGTCAACAGGCTGACCCTGAACCAACTGGGTGATTGTCCTGCTCTGCTTTGCACTGATGTGGCCTCACCTCGAGTTCTAGGGGCAGTTTTGGGTACCACAGGACAAAAAAAGACATTAATTTATCAGAGAGTATTGAAAGGAGGGCCACAAGGATGCTGAAGGATCTGCAGGGGAAGCCTTATGAGGAGAGGCTGAGAGTTTTGCCAATTTACAGGAATGATTTAAAGGACACAGACACCAATGGAAAGAATGGTTATTTTACTATGAATATTAAGGCAACACAAAAGTAAAATGATACATTGAATAAAACAGCGCGCCCAGCTTTGGCAACAAGGAAAAATAAGCAAGGTAATGCACCCAATCATTACCACATGAGTGAAAGGAAAGAATAGTGATTAAGAAAGATTGCCTAAACACTTTAGCATCATCCAGAGTCCATGTTCTGTGGGGAGCCCCATTTAGCAGTGAGGACCTGGAGAACCCTTCCCAGCAATTGGGAAAATCCTACATAGTGTATCCACCCATAGGGGAGGTCTCTGAATTTGCCCCAAAAATGGCCAGCTTTTATAGGCCCAAATCAGCAAGTCAAAGTGACTTGATATGCTTTTAGTGCAGAACCACCTGGGTCTGATGGCACACTTCCCATCCTGCAGGACCAGGGCTTGGCCAGAGCCCAGACCTCAGCTGGGCTTCCCCTAAAATATCCTACAAGCAAGCCTATTCATGTCAGTTGTGAAAATTTCTTAAAATTACACATTTCTTGCAGATAACTACTCAAGGTTACGTGAAAGGGTCTAAAGCAGACAGTTTGGTGTTAAACAGTTAGCATAAGCATCTCACTCATCTATTTTTAGCTAAATAATACTGATGGTGTCAGTCACATAATACCCAGGTTTCATCTTGTAAATCAGCTCTGGCTGAGGCCTGATGCTCAGGCCTCAGCACATATGATGTCACTTGGTTTGTTCAGCCTGGAAAACCAGAGATTGAGGGGGAGACCTCATTGAGGTCTTCAACATCCTCCCAAGGGGCATTGAGAGAGGCAGGTACTGATCTCTTCACTCCTGTGACCAGTAACAAGGCCTGAGTGACTGGCTGAAGCTGTCAGGGAGGATTAGATTAGGTATCAGGAAAAGGTTCTTACCCCTGAGAGTAGTTAGGCACTGAACAGGCTCGCCAGGGCAGTGGTCACAGTACCAAGCCTGTCAATATTCAAGAAGATTTTGGACAACACTCTCAGGCACAGGGTGAGATTGCTGGGGTGTCCTGTACATGGCCAGGAGTTGGACTTGATAATCCTGATGGGTCCTTCAACTCAGGATATTCTGTGATGCTGTGATTTTATGTGCACTGAATGATTGTCTTGAGCTGGTTTGCACTGGTCATCAGAGCTTGTCTATAATAGCTTCCAATTTATTTCTGCAGTCAACCTCAGGGCATTGACAGACTGATCAAACACAAAGAGTTTGAGGAAAACCCTTCTATGTCACAGTGTCCAAGGCCAAGTTTGGATAGGGCCTGTGGAAGGTATCTTTTCAGCTTTATACCGGCTAGCACTTGTATTTCAATGCCTTAGAAAGCCCCGAGCAGCCTTGAAAGGTAGCAAGGGCGATCTAGCACTTTAGTAGCTCTAGAATCGGTACCTGAATCAGCTGCAGAGCAAATACCATCAGCAGAAGCAAAGAGGGAGAAATATAGCTCCCTGCTCGCTCAATTCCCTGCAGTTAGAAGCTTTCAAATGAGACAGACAACCGGAGATGTTCACAGGAAAGTCGCTGAGCTGAGAGAGAGCGTTTGCCTCCCCTCGACCATCTTTATTAGGAGAAGGGGAAAGGGGAGGACTGGGGGCAGACCCGGGGTGAGCGGCCAATCAGACACTGCTGAAGAGTCTGAGTTACATTTGGCTTTGCCCGCGCTTGGAACAAAGGAGCTCAGAGCACGTCTTTGGGAGGGGGGAGGGGAAGCTCGGAACAGGCAGCAACAATTCCCTATTTTTTTTTCTTTAAAGCTGGGTTGTAACTCTTAGTAACTTAAAAGTGCATAGAACAGTAACAAAACAACAGTGCAAAATATAATTGTAATCTATCGTCCCTACAACTCGACAGTACCTAGGATGCCTTGAAACTAGTTCCCCAGTCAAAACTCAGGGGTTTATTCAGGACATCTATGGTATGGAGTATCAGGACGAAGATTTACAAAATACAGTGCAAAACCTGAGTGCGAAACAGTGCGACTTAACTTAAGGGATTAACATAAAGATCTGCAGTAGGGGGTTTACATGAAGGTGCAAAATCAGGATTCTTTTTACGGCGTCTCTTCCAGGAGGCAGTTTTAACCTCCTTAACTTTTGAGGAAGTGACATAAGGTTTTACCCACTTCCCTGGGATCCATCTCAGTCCTTGAGGGGTAGATACACTGGCATACCCACGTCCCCAAGTTACAAGTTTGTACGGTCCTTGGATTTTTTGAGTCTCTGGGTCCCGGATCAGGACTTCCGGATTTTCCTGCAGTTTCTGTCTCCTGGTGTTCTGGAAATGACGATAGATGGGAGGGTTTGGATCCTCAAAGGTGCCATTCAGGAAGTTTATGGTAAACAGTGCTTTGCTGAGTCTGAGGACAGGTGAGTTGAGTTTGGTGGTCCCTGATTGTTGTAGCAGCATTCGCTTGAGGGTTTGATGGGCACGTTCAACAATGCCTTGTCCAGTTGGGGAGTGAGGAATACCTGTAACATGTCGAAATCCCCACTGCTGACGAAAGTTTTTAAACTCCTGGGAGGTGTAGGCAGGTCCATTATCAGTTTTTATCTCCTCACGTATACCGAGCACAGCAAAAGCTTGGACAAGATGTTTTTCAACATCCTTAGCCTTTTCACCTGCATGTGCAGAGGCATACATAGCACCAGAGAAGGTATCAATAGAAACATGAACGTATTTTAATCTCCCAAATTCAGGGAAATGTGTGACGTCCATTTGCCACACTTCACCGCTATTAATGCCTCTGGGATTGACCCCCATGCCCAGTGATGGAAGCTGTAGCTTCTGGCAGTTGGGACATGTTGCCACTATTGCTTTTGCCTGTGTCCGCGACAGATGGAACATGCGGATAAGAGCAGGAATATTTTGATGGTACATGGCATGGCTCAATTTTGCTTGTTCAAAAACTTGGGGGAGCTTGGGTAAGTCGGCTGATAGAACTATGTCTGCTGGCATAGCCAGAGCATCAGCTCTGCGATTACCCTCCGCAATAAATCCTGGCAGGTTTGTATGTGACCTCACATGCATGACAAAATAGGGATGCTCTCTGTGGGAAACCAGATAAATTAATTTTGAGAGTAAATCATAAATTTTCTTGTTTGAGATTTCTTTTAGGAGAGCATGCTCAGCTCTAACAGTTACTCCAGCTACATATGCTGAGTCTGTAACCAAATTAAAGGGTTCTTTGAACCTCTCAAATGCTCTAACAACAGCTGCTAATTCAGCTACTTGTGGTGATCCCTGGATTACCCTGATGTCAGATTCCCACTTTTGCGTCTTTGGATTTTTCCATGTGACCACAGACTTTTTACTTTTTCCTGAGGCATCAGTAAAAACGGTAATCGCATCGAGGGGTTTTCTACTTTGAATCTCTCGAGGGATGAAAAAGAATGGCAGATTAAACATGTCATGTTTTGGGTAATGATTTGAGATTTGGCCTGAGTAACTATCTAATGCAAATTGTAAATTTATATTATTTTGGAGCAGGTGATCTAATGCGTCAGTTGTTACAGGTAAATAGATGCATGCAAAGTCACATCCTGCCAGGGTGCGGAGCCTTGCTCTACCCTTCATGATAATTTTTGCCATTAGTTCTTGTGGCTGTGTGATGGTTTTAGGAGGTTGGAGTGGAAGGAATACCCATTCAATTATGATGAGGGGTTCCTTCTGCTCTTTGTCCCACTGAAATATGAGGCCATGAAAGCGTGGTACCTTCCCTAGAATGACAAGCTTAAAGGGTAGGGAGGGCTGATACCTGTGTGCTTGTCTGGTGGAAATGAGCTCTTGCACCTTTTTGAGAGACTGCCTTGCCTCTTCTGTCAGGGATCTAGGGGATGCTGGACCGCCTTCCCCTTTTACTAGGTTTGCAATAGGAGCTACATCCTCTGTGGTGAGTCCTAACCAGGACCTTAAATACTTCAGTGTCCCACAGATCTGTTGCACTTCCTCTAATGTTTTTGGGTTATTATTAATGGTGACAGGTGTTGGGGTGATAGAGGTTTCTGTGATTTTGAGTCCGAGGTATTTCCAAGGGCTTGTTCTCTGCATTTTTTCAGGTTGTAATTCAAAGCCCTTGGCCTCTAGGGCCTCAACCACCATGTTAAGTGTCTGCTCGAGATACTGATTATTGGGAGCACACACCAGCACATCATCCATGTAATGCAGGATGATGGCTTTCTCTGCTTTGGCACGGATGGGAGATAGAATTTTAGCAATATACTCTTGGCAGAGAGTTGGGGAATTTTTCATACCTTGGGGAAGCACAAGCCAATGATAACGTTCCATGGGAGTTTCACGATTAAGAGATGGTACAGAAAATGCAAATCGGGGGGCATCTGCAGGGTGGAGTGGAATATGAAAGAAGCAATCTTTGATGTCAAGAACAGCTAAATGCCAATGTTGTGGGAGCATTGAAGGTGATGGCATACCTGGTTGAAGGGGTCCCATGTCTTCAATAACCTTATTAACTTCTCTAAGATCTTGGAGTAGCCTATATTTGTTCTTTCCCGGTTTTTGTATTACAAACACGGGTGTGTTCCATGGGCTGTTAGTTGGAACTATATTTCCTTTAGCCAATTGTTCAGCCACTAATGTTTTGAGTGCCTCTAAGTTTTCTTTTTTTAACGACCACTGGTTAACCCACACGGGTTCATCTGTTTTCCAAGTTAATTTATGTGGATGGCACTCTGCTTCAGTGGCCTGCAAGGGAAAATTTTGATGTCTAGGCGTGATATCAATTTTTGTTCCCCACTGAGACATGGCATCCCTTCCCCACAGGGTGAATTTGGTGTCTAGGACATACGGACGAAGTGTCGCTATTTGTCCTTCAGGACCTTCAATTTGGATGGTGTGTTTGGACTGCTTTGCAATTTGGGTACCTCCAATCCCTTGTATGATGCCCTGAGATTGCAATTCCCATTGCGTAGGCCACTTATCAAATGGAATGACAGACACATCAGCACCTGTGTCTAACAGTCCCATTATACTGATTTTATGTGATTTGTAACGGAGCTTACATTCTATTACAGGTTTGTTGTTTCCCAAAACCTCAGTCCAACAGATGGCTGGGATATGACCATCTGTGGGCAGGTATTTGGGCAGTGGAAAGGCCTGTGCAATGACTTGACCTTTAGGCATAAAGTACGGTGGATATATACATTGTACCATTAGGTTAGAACACCCGTTCTGATCCATTTTCATGAGTGTGGGTGTAACCTCTATCCCAGCAGGTGTTTCCCGAGTGTCCCCAATAACAAAAAGGTATGTAAATTCTGGCATGTGGTCCACATTCTGGAATGAAATGGGTATTACAGTCTGTTTGTTGTTGTTGAAATGGTGTGCTTTATCACAGGTTACCTTAAACCTGAGTCCAGAAGTCCAAGTTG
This sequence comes from Corvus brachyrhynchos, assembly GCF_000691975.1. Taxonomy (NCBI): domain Eukaryota; kingdom Metazoa; phylum Chordata; class Aves; order Passeriformes; family Corvidae; genus Corvus; species Corvus brachyrhynchos. The sequence goes on from NW_008238316.1 coordinate 34,139, forward strand.
CTTTGTCTGCAGCCCTATTTATGTCTGAACGCGGAGCTGTTAGGACGCGTTGAGTCGCTAGTTTCCCTGCTGTTGACCTGGGGAAACAGTCTTTGGAGAGTTTTTATCAGCAGTTATAATTGCTCTGCAATTGCGAGCTACATGTCCCTTTTTCTGACAACGATAGCATACAAAGTTACCGCGCGATTGAGTTTCTCCTGTACCTGTAACATTCTCCACAACCTCCCCAACCATCCCCACTTTTTTCAAAAAGGGAGCAGCTGTGTTCAGCTGCACCTTCTTCGTACAGACTTCAAGGATGGATTCAACAGTAGGAGGAGGATACAGCGGGAGAGTGAGAATGACTTGTTTGCAAGCATCATTCGTATTAACTTGGAGAAGTTCGAGTAGGAGCGCTTGTTGGAGGTCAGGATTAGGGACCTGGGAAGAGACAGCTTCGTACAAACGGTTATAAAAGTGAATAATATTTTCATTTGACGATTGCTTGATGGTGATATAATGAGAATTAGGAGTTTGAGATGGTAATAATGTTAAGGCCTTTTCAGCAGCACGTGTGATTTCAGTAAGAACTGGACGAGGGATAAGCATTGCTTGTTTTTGAGGATTTGCCATATTATTGTCACCAGATAAAAGGTCTAATGTGATATAATTGTTTTCAAAATCCAGGTAATTATCTGGAGTTTGCCACAAAATTTTTAATAAATCAGATAAAATTATTTTCCATTGCTTTTTCCACATCATAAAATCACCAGGTGTGAGAAGAGTTTGCATTAATGTAAGTAAATCATGAGGTACAAGTAAGTGAGTTGCAAAAGTAGCACTTAAAAGGCTCTTAAAATAATTACTATGCATTCCAAACTCCTTAATTGCCTTGCACAAATCCTTAATATCAGAATAAGAAAGGGGTTTCCAGTCAGGGTTAGCTCCATTGCTAGTACAAGAGAGTGTAGTAGAAGCAGTTGGAGTTACTTCCTGGTAGGCATGGGTTCCCGGATTGAGAGGGGCAGTCACAGGACTGTGGGAACCTGGG